>NC_064537.1:322500-640000 GCF_023856365.1 Brienomyrus brachyistius
CCTGCAGCGGCGGCTGGACCGGCGCCGGCGAATGCTGTGGTCTCTCCACGAGCAGGAGATCACCTGCAAGATCATCAATGCCGTGGATGGCAAGTATGTCAGCTTAGCCACACACAATGTGTCTAGGATGAGTGCATAGTGTGGAGTAATGATCACAAGTGTAGTTAGGGCAATCTCAGCAGTTCACTGGCCTATGTAATAAGTCTGAGCAAGGCTGAGTGTTGGATACACTGATGGCAGCATGGTGCTGAGCAACCATATTAACCAGAGGTTATTTCAGTTGCTGTTAAATTATGAAAACTTGTGAAATGTTTCCTGGATGCCAGTGCACTGAATGCCAGTCAGATCCAGTCCATGGGGATCCAGATGCTGCCTGGGTACAGTGACCCATACCACGAACGGCCCCTCACCAAGGGAGAACTGGGCTGCTTCCTCTCCCACTACAACGTCTGGAAGGAGGTGAGTAGCATACTTAAGATGTGGCTTTTTGGCTCTGACCACGGTGGTCCATGGTGCCAGGATGTGTATGCTAATGAACCTGCTCCGATCTGATCATGGAGATTGCAGAGCGCAAGCTAAAGACCTCCCTGGTGATTGAGGATGACTTGCGTTTTGAGATCTTCTTCAAGCGACGTCTGCAGAACCTGATGAACGAGGTAGAGAGCCATGGCTTAGACTGGGATCTCATGTGAGTCGCAGCCCTTCAGGAACATCTACTTTTAAGAGGACCAACAGAGATATTCACAATGATCTTGCTCCCTCATTTGTCTTTAAGATATGTTGGGCGGAAGAGGATGCAGGTGGACCATCCAGAGAAATCTGTGCCCAAGATTCGTAGTCTGGTAGAGGCTGACTATTCTTATTGGACATTGGGATATATGATTTCACTGCGGGGTGCCAAGAAGCTGCTGAGGGCAGAACCCCTCAGCAAGATGCTGCCAGTAGACGAGTTTCTTCCTGTGATGTACAACAAGCATCCCATGTAAGTGAATGGGATAGAAAGGGGATTAGGGGATAAAAGCAGAGGGAATGAGAGTGAAAGGGGGATTGAAAACCGATTGATTGGGGAGGGCATAAAAAGCAGAAGGAAAGTGGAACTTGATATAAAGGAGGTGGGGATTGACAGGGGAAGAGGATAAAAGGGGGTAGAAAGGAGGTGGGGATTGATAGGGGAATAAAAGGGGGTAGAAAGGAGGTGGGGATTGATATGGGGAAGGGGTAAATGTGGGTATAAAGGAGGTGGGGATTGATATGGGAAGGGGATAAAATGAGGTGGGGATTGATTGGGGAAGGGGATAAAATGAGGTGGGGATTGACAGAGGAAGAGGATAAATGGGGGTAGAAAGGAGGTGGGGATTGATAGTAGAAGGGGATAAATGGGGGTATAAAGGAGGTGGGGATTGATATGGGAAGTGGATAAAATGAGGCGGGGATTGGTATGGGAAGGGGAAAAATGGGGGATAGAAAGGAGGGAATAAACAGGAGAGGGTGATAAGTAGAGACAGAAAGGGGAAGCGGATAAAAAGGGGTAGGGAATACAAGGGGAGAGGATGGGAGATAAAAAGAAGATAAAAGACTATAAAGGGGATAAGAGGATAGAATTAGGGGGAGATGGGAATTAGGGGGCTTTGCATCCATCCATCTTCAATCTTGTTTTCTGGATATGAATTCTGTCCAGACTATTTTTTGTCACTTTTTTATTTTTTGACTGGCCTCTGTCTCTCCATCACCTGAAGCTCACGCTACATGGAGCATTTCCCAACCCGGGATCTGAAGGCTTTCTCAGCTGAGCCGCTCCTGGTCTTTCCCACGCATTACACGGGTGACCAGGGCTATGTCAGCGACACGGAGACCTCCACGCTTTGGGACAACGAGGGCGTGCCCACTGACTGGGACCGTGCCCGTTCAGGCAAGACCAGTGAACAACAGAAGCTCAGCCAGGAGGCCCAAAACTCCAATGTCATCCAGTCTCCACTGGACAGCACCGCACATGACGAGCTCTGACAGTCTGGGTCTTTGGGTCAGAACAGGTGGACGAATATCTCAAACAGATCTGGGGGGCAATCAGAAGCAGGGGGACTGCAGTAACCCCCCCAGCAGAAGCCATCTACAGTGGTGCTGCTGAGGTGGATGCAGAGGGGAGGGCAGAGGGGGTGTGAAGGCACCTCTGAGGCTCCTCACTTACTTTAGGTTTTGCTGATTTAGGTTTTTCAAATGATCGTTTTTCTTGTCTGTGATCTCAGCATTCTAAGTAGGGTTTCAGCTGATTTTGTCTTTTGGGAGTGTTGAACTAGTGTTACAATGTCAGATTAAGGAGCATAGCAGGAATGTTTGTCCTCATGAACACGTGAAATGGACTAAAAGTGTAATTTATGTTGTAGGTTCTGTTTTTCCTTCAAATTCATATTACATTGTGAGTGAAGATCTGTACAGTTAATGTTTTTAATTTATATAACATTTTAAAATTATCCTGACACTTATTAGAAACTCTGCCCCTCCCCCCCTTTGCTGACAGTTGCACATGATCTTAAGGGCTAAATGCTAACAATATTAATGCTAATAGCACTGGCTAATAGCACTGGCCAGAGGGAGTCATCCACACCATGAAAGAGCGGAATTAAAGTGGACCCTTAAGGTGTCTGTCAAACTCACTTTCATTCTGCCTTTAATTCTTCTCTGTGGATATCAGGCCTTCCTTTGTAAAGTCATAAAATCCTACTGACTTATTGCTTGAAAAAAAAACATTTTTATCCTAAAATGTGTGTTACAGTGCAGGATTGAAGTGCAGTTAAAATGTTTCTGAGACTGTAGCGCTGCCCTGCTGGTGATGCTGTTTACTGTAAAGCTGAGAGGATCAGCTGCTATTCCGGTTCTTTGAAGAGCTTCTGACAAATTCTCATTTTTCTGCAATTGTGCCTTATACCAAAGAATAAACTATTCTAAAAACCAATGGACATTACTAAATCTCAGTTTTGTTCTTAGGGAACACGTGGCAACATCATAGGTATGTATGGGAAATAAAGTAAATTAATCTCGCAATGTTTGATAATTAAGTTAGTCAGTTCTCACTGCATTTCGAAGGGTTAGCCTATCCTTTGTTAGTACATGCATGCTATACCGCTCTAGTCAATTAAATGAAATTAGGGGTTTTACTTGAGTACTTGGAAGTTGTTTTTTAAGTTAATGAGCAATTGCACGAATGGGCAGAATGTCAATTTTATTGTGGTTGAAACCCAAACATGTTTGTGTCCCTTTCAGTCTCTTAGTTTCTTTGCTTACACTAAATGTTTTTTCCCTTGATTTTATGGGAGTCCCAACCCACCAAACACTGCCCGCAGTGTGTTTTACGCAGTGCTGTTTGAAGCCTCTGCACACAGAAGGCTGCCTGTGCAGTGATTGTAGGCCCCTGTCTTTTCATGTCTGTCTCCTCACCTGCATTTTCTTTTTTTTTCATCCACTCTCAAGCTCCCTCCTGCATTGTGTTTGTCGTCTTTCTTTTTGGTTCATTCTCTCTTTCTGCCTGCCTCCACCCCCTCAGATCCTTGAAGCCACTGCTATTTTCAGCCAAGCTTTCTAATACGCTTATACCCAGTGGCCCGGTGGCACCACTGCACACGCAGACACGCCTCAATCCCTATCTGTTCCTGATATAGACACATTAGATAACATTTCCAGGCATGTTTTATAGTCACATGCAGTATCGGTCCCAGCTCTTTGTAGTGCTAGGTGAGCATCAGCTTCAACACGGCCCCAATCCAAGAAAGATTTTGACAAACTGTAGGCACACAGAGCCCTTTTCCTGCCTCCCTGTTCCTCAAAGACAGATGCTGACACACACAGAGATAAATGAGATTACGGCATTTAGGGCTTATGACTCTGCAGACACTCTTCCCGTCGATTCCTATACCTTATATCTTGTGGTAATATTACGACTTCTGTTGTTCTCTGCAGGATGAATCAATTTGCAAATTCCCTCAGCAAATCAGAACTCAGCACTTTACAGGACCACGGTAAAAACTGCCATCACAGTGCATAATCTCTGTTCAGTAGGTTCTCCTTGCCTCAGTCAGCATGGCCGACCTCTTCTTGGACAAGGTCTTAATTAAAAATAATAAAGACAAGGATGAGCTGGACACAGAGAGGGAGATGGTGCTCCGACTCCAGAACCGGGTCATGATGCTGTTTTTTGGGTCGGGTGAGTGTGAGCGCTGCAAGGAGTTCGCGCCAACGCTCAAGGATTTCTTCAAACGCCTCACAGATGAATTCTACGTTGAACGAGCCGCCCAGCTGGTTCTGCTGTACATCTCTCTGGACTCCTCCGAGAAGAAGCAGCTCAGGTTTCTCAAAGACATGCCTAAAGGCTGCCTCTTCATTCCCTTCAAGGACAGCTACCGCATGTATGCTTATCTCTGTTGCTAACCTGCATCTGGACAATTCACCCAGTAAAAATGTAGGCGGTGAACATACATAACCACAGAGTGTTCTTGGTTTTGATGGCAGGTTAGGATTTGCTGGGGTCAGGGGTGCGGTAAGGGGAGAAAGGGAAGTTAGGACAATGCCAAGGGTCCCTGAATGACAGGGGCCCTAAAAAATGGAAAATAACTGGATTGATCTGGACTGGGGGTCCCAATATGATATGCCTTCATGGGGCCCAAAATCTTTAGCAACTCCCCTGGCTGGGTTTATTATGTATATATGTAGTAAACATATGTACAGGGTAGACTTGGTTTTGGGAGAGGTTAAGGTTTGCTGGAGGTATTAGGTATGTATGCAGTGAACATGTGCATATGCACAGTGTATATCTGGTTCTGAGGGAGGTTAGGGTTTGCCGGAGGTATTATGTATGTATGCAGTGAAGATGTACATATGCTCAGTGTATATCTGGGTTTGAGGGAGGTTAGGGTTTGCCGAAGGTATTATGTATGTATGCAGTGAACATGTACATATGCTCAGTGTATATCTGGGTTTGAGGGAGGTTAGGGTTTGCCGGAGGTATTATGTATGTATGCAGTGAACATGTACATATGCTCAGTGTATATCTGGGTTTAAGGGAGGTTAGGGTTTGCCGGAGGTATTATGTATGTATGCAGTGAACATGTGCATATGCACAGTGTATATCTGGGTTTGAGGGAGGTTAGGGTTTATTTTTCATAAATGTTAAGTGAGTAAAATGCAAATATAGAAAATCTCAGTGTGTGCAAAAGCTTTTGACTGGTGGTGTAATCACCTGGAGAAAATTAATTTTCTGTTCTGTGATGTAATGTTGGGGCATGGAAGGAGGTAAGTATGAGCACAGGGCGGAACAAGAAGGGCTTTATTGGGTGATACTCAAAACAGAAACAAGTCAAACTCAAAAGACCATGAGGGGTTAAAACAGGAAGGAGAGGGTCAGGCAGGGAGCAATGTCAATGACTGGACTGGGGAGCTCAAGACAGGGAGGCATATTATACACTGACGAGGGAGCAGACGAGAAGCAGCTGGAGTGAGTCACACAGGGCTGAAACAAGAGGTAAGACAAAAAAGTCACAGGGGAGAGCAGAGGGGCGTAAGCATGGCGTGACAGGTGTGCTTTTTTGGATGTTATATTTTTATGTAGCTAATATTTGAGTCTGTATGGGTCTGTATATGGGTGTCTCAAAATGAGTTTCACAATTATGTGTGTGTCCAGGGAGTTGAAGTACAAATTCAACGTGGAGGAAATCCCAACTGTGGTGGTACTGCGGCCAGATGGTTCAGTCCTCTCACCCAACGCTGTACCAGAGATCTGCAGCCACGGCCCAGGCTGCTTCCGGAACTGGCAGGAAGGGGCGGAGCTCATTGACAGGAACTTCATGATGGCTGAGGAGTTTGATGACACCAAGATGAGAAGCATGACAGATCCGCTGCGTAGACTCAAGTACAAAGTGGACAAGAAAAATAAGAAGAAAAGGGAGAGTAGAGAAGAGGATGATGATGAGGAAGAACAAAATGACAGTGAGGAGGAAGAGAGCTCCTGCTGATATACAAATAGCAAATATCAAAAATAATATCTGGTAAGTGTCACATTGGTAGGGCTTTTTGCTTGTCACTGTTGCCTCAGGCTTGCTCTCTGGGGGCTTTGGGCAGGGATAATGTAAAGTGCTTTGAGACAATGTACTGTCGTGAAAATGCACTATACAATTAAATTGAATTGGATTGAACTGAATAATACCTGGGGTCTACAAATTGTACAAATGCTTTAAAAACTTTAAATAAAATTAATGTGTCAGATGGAAAGCAAGGCCGGCTTAGAGTTACCGTATCTGTGAGATTATTACCTATGAGGAGCTATATCGCCTGTTCTGTCACATGTGGGGGGGGGATCTGGCACCGTGACAATGTCACCACAGCCAGACGGGGTGGGAAGCTCTCCCAGTCAGGAGGTGCGATATGTACAGAGCTACAGTACAAAAAGATAGAGTTCAATGTGTGACAATTAAATACACTTGCATTCACCCCTGGATACAATACACCGCAATGAAATGTTTATTGAAGTGCCATGGTTTGAAGTACATATTATAAACTGCAGATGCAGGTCTGTGCAGACGTGAATATCTGTACCTAAATGACACATTTGCACTTTATCAATTAAAAAAGTTATTTTACTAATATTTAACTAAAAACATCACAAAGATGCACAAGAACATTTGTAGAAAGTTGCAGAGTAATTGTAATAAAAGTTTAGCATTTTTTCTGCAGTGGTCTTAGATGGGGGTTCATGCACATAGTAAAAGCAGCAGACCACTGTGAGATTCATGCGAACACAAAAAGACCAGTTCAGTGTTTATTCCAGTGGCTAATTCACACTTTTGTGTTATCTACAGATAGAAGAGCCAGAGCCTGCGATTTCTGATATTACCATGGTGTTGCTGCACAGGAGCTCGAGATTCCCCTGTTCCGTTTGCCGCCACTGAAAGACGCCTGGAAGCTCAAATGCTGTTTATAACTGTGTTTTGTCTAAGTATTACTTAAAATCTTAGTGCAGTCTTGGTGACACTTCATTGACTCATCCTCTCTCATGCAAATAAACAGTGTGATGCAAATTCCCGATAAACAAGATGGTAAAATGGAGATATGTCTCGATCACCTAGAAAGATAAAGCTGCTGTAAACAGGCATCTGTATTGAAAGAGACAGACTAGAGAGACTTAGGTGTGGACAGTGGGCATGAAGTGAAAGAGACAGGATGCTGACTGAAATATGAAGGAATGGAGAGAAAAGGAGTGAGATATAACGGGATCAGGAGGAGAGGAGTGGGATATAAAGGGATTAGGAGGAAAGGAGAGGGTTATAAAGGGATCAGGAGGAGAGGAGTGAGATATAAAGGGATCAGGAGGAAAGGAGAGGGTTATAAAGGGATCAGGAGGAGAGGAGTGAGATATAAAGGGATCAGGAGGAAAGGAGAGGGTTATAAAAGGATAAGGAGGAGAGGAGTGAGATATAAAGGGATCAGGAGGAAAGGAGAGGGTTATAAAGGGATCAGGAGGAAAGGAGTGAGAAATAATGGGATTAGAAGGAAAGGAGTGAGAAAAAGGAATAGAGAAAAGGAGAGAGTTATAAAGGGTTCAGAAGTAAAGGAGTGAGATACTGTATAAAGGGATCTGGAGGAAGGAACTGAGATATAAAGGGATCAGGAGGAAAGGAGTGAGATATAAAGGGATCAGGAGGAAAGGAGTGAGATATAAAGGGATCAGGAGGAAAGGACTGAGATATAAAGGGATCAGGAGGAAAGGAGTGAGATATAAAGGGATCAGGAGGAAAGGAGTGAGATATAAAGGGATCAGGAGGAAAGGAGTGAGATATAAAGGGATCAGGAGGAAAGGACTGAGATATAAAGGGATCAGGAGGAGAGGAGTGAGATATAAAGGGATCAGGAGGAAAGGAGTGAGATATAAAGGGATCAGGAGGAAAAGACTGAGATATAAAGGGATCAGGAGGAAAGGAGTCAGATATAAAGGGATCAGGAGGAAAGGAGTGATTTCACGCTAGTCAAATGCATTCAGGATGTATCACAACAGTGCCCCCCTTTCACACCCCCTGGCCTGACATAAGAGCCTTTTCCTGGCCCTGTGCCTGTTCCTCTGTCCCTCCACCTCTGCCACAGCCTCCCTCTGACCCGGATATGCAGCTTCTTCATATCCGTCTCCCTCGTCCCGGTGTTCAGTCAGTGCTGGTCCTGGGGGTGAAGCAGGCTGGCAGTGACAAGGTTGCCGAAACCTAAAAATCAAGGTTATGTCCATAAATTGTGAGCTAAGGTGATAACGTAATTATCGTGACAGACCTAGTTCGCGCACTGAATAAAAGAGCAAACTGCAGACACACAGCAAATTGAATCATATGAATCATTTTTTGGCAGTGTTAAACTAATCAAAGGAGAAATACATAACTTTTCTCCTCAAATCGGAGGAACACTGGTATTGTTTGTAAACTTGCTGAGCTTTTGTTGGGCTAATCCCTATTTGTATCCAGTAGATGGGGCTGTTGGTATTGATAGGAATCAAGTGTGCTCCCTCTGGTGGTAATGAAGATGAAGTGCGTTTTTGTCTGCGTGCAGGCTAAAAGGTATGATTTCTTCTAGGATATCCTCTGGGAAATCTTGCTATAGTGTGCTGGCTGTTCAGATTTCAGGCGACTCTGCTACATGAGCTAGGCCAGCTAATGGTATTTGATGGGCAAAGGGTGAAAGGTCCGTAGTCTTTAATGTAGGGGGGCATATGGATATAACTGCCTCACTATCCCCTGTCTCGGTTCTCTCTGAATTATTCTTCATCATTATTTTCGTTCATTACTCTTTCCTTTGACACTCAAGGAAGGTTTCTAAGTGGGTCATGGCTGCAGCACTTCCTCTGTGGTTTCCCGGTGACAGCGCTTTGCTGCGTGTTTCCCTTCTATGAACCGTTTGACTGAGCTACTTTGCTCATTGGGCAACCTGGCCTCTAGATGGCATTACAGGCTTCTGTGTCCTAGGAAGCACAGGGGGCTTGGATGGGGCTCCCCAAGTGTGAGGTGCAGGAGATGAGCCCATGCAAGACGCTGGCTGATCATCTGCTGTTTCATACCAGGCATACTGAGGCTGAGGCAGAATGCAAGCAGCCTGACTGGTAGGAGCTGACTCTCCACACCAGCTATTGTAGCTGAAGCAGATGGTGAGGCCTTAGCTGCAGTCATAGTCAGACACCGTATCACTGCTCATACCAGGAATCCTGGAAGCGGTTTGCTGTTGCACACCTGCAATGGCAGCATGTACAGAGGGTGCAGCACAGTGGTGCTTCTCAGCTTCCCAAAAAACTCAAAGTCAAAGTAAACTTTATTGTCGTCTCTGCTATATACTGTACAGGTACATAGAGAGACGAGATGACGTGGCTCCAGTTTTTTTTCAGTGCAGACGAGAGAAAGACACGTAAGAAATAGGCACGTGGTAAACAAAGTAAAGCTTTTGCGCTTCAGCTACACATCTATTGTAGCTTCTCTCACATGTATACGGCACATATTCTGTCACCATGATGTTTCCCCAACAAACCGACAACATCCACACAAACTCAGTATTTCTCGATACAAACTCGGAACCGATGCAAACTCTGCAGAAACAGGGCTGGAACTGACGTATAAAATATGAAAATGGCCACAATTAAGGGCAGCAGAGGAAGGCACCTGTTCTTGTTTTAATTTCCTCGCTGTGTTACTTCAGCCAAAAACGTCAGTGATAGGTCACATACTTACGTACAATCACCCCGCACCCCACTTGTGGCTTCTACTGCTACTTCCTCTTTCCAGCTTCTGTCTGACCCCATAATACACTTCTCTGCCAAGGCCCTCACAGTGGGATTCCTCCTCCTTCTCTCTCTGCTCTTTAGTTGTGCCACCAGTAGTGGCTGCCACTTTCCCTTCCTGTATCCAAACCGCTCATTTCTCACACGAGCTTAATATGTATTAACTGCATCACTTTTACATCACAAACCAATCTGATGTATAAATAAATACAGGAACATACCCATAATGCATTATGTTTCATGCTGGTGACCACATTCATGAACATATTCACAGAAGAAGATGCTTGCTCTCTTGCAGGCACATACACACAACATCTTGCAAATGCATTCAGAAACTCTCAAACCAATAATTTTCAATTCTCACCAAGTTGGAACCTGCTTATCTGCCACACACTGAAAAATCTGCAAATCTAGCATTTTTAACACAAACAGGATGGATGTTTGTAATCAAAATCATGTTCTTGAAAAATCTAAAATACAACGTTTAGAAGTTCATGCATCTTATGCTAGACATTGAAGAAAGTTGCCTACAAACCACAAAACTTCCTGTGCAAAGTTTGTACTTATATATGTATGTAATATGTTCTTTGAAATTCGCGGTGTCCCGAGGAAGTTGTATGACTTGAGGCCAAACAGTAATAGATTACATCTTAAGTCAACACAATGTGTCTTAATGTGTGTTTTTTCTTTGTAAAAGAGCTGCACCAGATGGGTTTGTTCTGTGGTGAGTAACCAGTTCTCTTAGAGACCTGTTTATTTACAATGGGAAGAAATTGTGTTTTCACACGTGAAACATTTTTTCAAAAAAAGATTCAAGATTCAAAGATATTTTATTGTCAATTCATATTTTATGTGCAAGACATACATGAGAACTGAAATGCCGTTTCTAGCTCACTAGTGTGCATACCGTCCAATTAGAACTAGAAAGTTTAATCCTATTTCTATTCACACTTATGTTTTCCCTTGATAACAGAACTACTCAGAAATGCACTGTTTTGGCATATACGTGGAAAAGCACGGACTCAGGAAATGTGTGCGTTTTACTTTGTTAGAAAAATAAAGGCTTATACGCGTATATAAATACTTAATAACCCTTCTGAAATAAGATTTTCATATTATTATGGGTTTTGTGAGTTAAAACCCACGCTATAACAATTGTTAGTATCTTATTCATGTTATAATACAGTTTTAATTTAATTTATATAAATAAAAACAAACATGTATGTCGATCTATGCATTACGCTTTCGTGAAGTTTGCACCCAGAATTTCCCGAGATCAATAAAGTTAATATTAATCTTAAATCATAATTTTAATCTTAATCTTAATCCACTTGTTCTGAATAAATCCCGCTTTACTGATTTCCATAGCGCAGAAGATACATCGGCCAATCAGCGCGCTCGGGGGCGTGGCCGCAAAGTTTCACGCAGCTATCTGAAGGCAGATCCAGGGCGCGGAAGCTGCGTGTGGATAGCAACGGTGATACGGGAAGATAGGAGACGTGGACCAAAGCCCAGTGAACTCCGGGGAAGAGAGCAAGGTAAGCCCCGGCCGAGCTAAGCCTGGAATACATCGGATGCGGGGCGTGCGCGTCGCGGCTGCGGAAAGTTTCGATTTTAATTTCGGCGCCCATGTTAACACCACACTGCCTAGCGGCAGCGCCGCATCTAGAGGGTCGGAGTAATGCTTATTTTTCGGCAAGCAGGTCTCAGCAAAAATACGCGGCTAAAAATGTATCGATAGTCACAATGACATACCAGGAAAATAACGTAACTGACATCTTTCACTACTGTTTCAGTGTCTATGCCACATACCATAGACAATAAATATTAATTATTTGAACCATTTTCCTAATTTCATGCTATTGAATGAGAAAGTGGAGGAACATATACTATATAGTCAGAGCAGTAATCCCAGTGTAGGCTATAATTACGTAGATAAGTAAACAGAACATTAGGTGAAGCATAGTATTCAGGTGCGCTCTCGTTCTGAACGAGGATAAAGAAAATGTATGTTATTCATCCATCCATCCATTTTCCAAACCGCTTATCCTACTGGGTCGCGGGGGGTCCGGAGTCTATCCCGGAAGCAATGGGCATGAGGCAGGGAACAACCCAGGATGGGGGGCCAGCCCATCGCAGGGCACACTCACACACCATTGACTCTCACATGCATACCTACGGGTGTGAGGTGTGAGGCAACAGTGCTAACCACTGCACCACCATGCCGCCCCCTATGTTATTCATAGTTAATATTATTATTGCTATTATTGTTGTTATTATTATTACCACTACTACACAGTTGACCACACGCTTCTTAACCTTTGTCTAAACTAAATTTAAAATTGAAATCAAACATTCTGTATTGATGACCATTATCAAACTGAAAATGAAACTAGTCAACTTTACGGTCTCCTTTGACTTCAAAACATTCTGTTATTGATGGTCATTATCAAAGGTGAACTTGTAGAAATACAGGGGCTTGCAGCAACGCTTAATAACTGCGCTTTGTCTATTACAGATCAGTGACTGTAAACAAGACAGCTGGGCTATTGAACGTGAAGTCACCAAAAACTGAAATATTAATTAAAATTCGCCCGTAAAGAAATTTTGAAAACCAGTGGCTGTTGCTTGCATTTGTTGGAAAATATTACAGCCGGAGAAATAAAATGTGAGACGCTCGGCATCTTCCCTGGCGAATTTTATCTGCAAGTTTCAAATTGCCAGAATAGTATTGCTTTTGACAATGTACCATCTTGTACCGCGATATATTGTCCCATGAGGATACCAACTCATCTCCTCCAAGAATAATTCTTCTGTTCCTTCTTGGTTCTCTGCTCTATCAAAGTCACTACTGCCACCTGCTGGAAACATCTAAATTATTTTGCACATGCGCAGTCGTAGCACATGATGTCCGCTGCAACAAAAATTCTGGGTTACACGTGCATCTGCCGCAGCCATCTAGTGACTCAGTGCATGACAAAAAGTGCATGTGGAAAGGTGAAGTATGAATTGGCCTTAAAAGTAAAAGATGGCAGTACAGGCTGAGCAGATTTCACTTTGTCTTTTTTATTTTACAGAGGAAGGCAGGAAATATGTTTGTTAATGTGGGGTATGTGCAGTGCAGGAGGTTGAAAATCCCCAGACTAACCCAAATGAAGAATGTAAATTTTTTGTACCATTTTCTCTATCTCTCTACGCAAGACAGCGATAGAGAACTGAGTGTTGTGGCGGGTATGATGCCGTGTTTATCTAGGAGAGGCTCACACATTGGATGCACGGTTTTTGTGTTCACTATGCGGCTGCTTCATGTAGTTGTGACAGATACTTCTGATCATCAGGTAATACTGTAGCTCAGCGGATTGCATTCTGCTGGGCAGAATGAATGTTTCCGGTGTCTGCCTGTTTAGTGGCGGCTCAAAGGTCAGTGGAGTATAGCAGGCGAGGCACACCTTTGCCCAGAGTCCTGCTCCAGGTTAATAGCAGAGTGCCTGGAAGGCATTTTTAAAGTGTAAATAAACTCACCGTATTCATACCTGAAAACCCAGGGACATTTTGAAGGCAGCCGTTTCCAACACAGTAAGGCCTGTGCCTTTTTTTGTTTTTATTGTCGGTCATATGTTACCCGTCCATATCTGACACTTACCTATTTAGTTTTTTCTGTGTGGTGTGGATGAACGTTTATTTGATAATGGTATATATGGGATATTCGGTATGCAGACTGGCTGGGCGGGCGGTCTGGGGGCTGCCAGTGTCAGTATGCAGACTGGGCTGGGTGGGCGGTCTGGGAGCTGCCAGCATCGGTATGGAGACTGGGCTGGGTGGGCGGTCTGGGGGCTGCCAGTGTCAGTATGCAGACTGGGCTGGGTGGGCGGTCTGGGAGCTGCCAGCATCGGTATGGAGACTGGGCTGGGTGGGCGGTCTGGGGGCTGCCAGCATCGGTATGGAGACTGGGCTGGGTGGGCGGTCTGGGGGCTGCCAGTGTCAGTATGCAGACTGGGCTGGGTGGGCGGTCTGGGAGCTGCCAGCATCGGTATGGAGACTGGGCTGGGTGGGCGGTCTGGGGGCTGCCAGTGTCAGTATGCAGACTGGGCTGGGTGGGCGGTCTGGGGGCTGCCAGCGTCTGTATGCAGACTGGGCTGGGTGGGCGGTCTGGGGGCTGCCAGCGTCTGTATCCAGACTGGGCTGGGTGGGCAGTCTGGGGGCTGCCAGCGTCTGTATGCAGACTGGGCTGGGCGGGCGGTCTGGGGGCTGCCAGCATCTGTATGGAGACTGGGCTGGGCGGGCGGTCTGGGGGCTGCCAGAGTCTGTATGCAGACTGGGCTGGGTGGGCGGTCTGGGGGCTGCCAGCGTCTGTATGCAGACTGGGCTGGGTGGGCGGTCTGGGGGCTGCCAGCGTCTGTATCCAGACTGGGCTGGGTGGGCAGTCTGGGAGCTGCCAGCATCGGTATGGAGACTGGGCTGGGTGGGCAGTCTGGGGGCTGCCAGTGTCAGTATGCAGACTGGGCTGGGCGGGCGGTCTGGGGGCTGCCAGCATCTGTATGGAGACTGGGCTGGGCGGGCGGTCTGGGGGCTGCCAGAGTCTGTATGCAGACTGGGCTGGGCGGGTGGTCTGGGGGCTGCCAGCATCTGTATGCAGACTGGGCTGGGCGGGCGGTCTGGGGGCTGCCAGCATCTGTATGCAGACTGGGCTAGGTGGGCGGTCTGGGGGCTGCCAGCATCTGTATGCAGACTGGGCTGGGTGGGCGGTCTGGGGGCTGCCAGCATCTGTATGCAGACTGGGCTGGGCGGGCAGTCTGGGGGCTGCCAGAGTCTGTATGCAGACTGGGCTGGGCGGGCGGTCTGGGGGCTGCCAGAGTCTGTATGCAGACTGGGCTGGGCGGGCGGTCTGGGGGCTGCCAGCATCTGTATGCAGACTGGGCTGGGTGGGCGGTCTGGGGGCTGCCAGCATCTGTATGCAGACTGGGCTGGGCGGGCGGTCTGGGGGCTGCCAGCATCTGTATGCAGACTGGGCTGGGTGGGCGGTCTGGGGGCTGCCAGAGTCTGTATGCAGACTGGGCTGGGCGGGTGGTCTGGGGGCTGCCAGCATCTGTATGCAGACTGGGCTGGGTGGGCGGTCTGGGGGCTGCCAGCATCTGTATGCAGACTGGGCTGGGTGGGCAGTCTGGGGGCTGCCAGAGTCTGTATGCAGACTGGGCTGGGCGGGTGGTCTGGGGGCTGCCAGCATCTGTATGCAGACTGGGCTGGGTGGGCAGTCTGGGGGCTGCCAGCATCTGTATGGAGACTGGGCTGGGTGGGCGGTCTGGGGGCTGCCAGTGTCTGTATGCAGACTGGGCTGGGTGGGCAGTCTGGGAGCTCCCAGCGTCAGTATGCAGACTGGGCTGGGTGGGCCGTCTAGGGGCTGCCAGCATCGGTATGCAGACTGAGCCGGGATGGGCGGGCGGTCTGGGGGCTGCCAGCGTCGGTATGCAGACTGGGCTGGGTGGGCGGTCTGGGGGCTGCCAGCATCGGTATACAGACTGAGCCGGGATGGGCGGGCGGTCTGGGGGCTGCCAGCGTCTGTATGCAGACAGGGCTGGGCGGGTGGTCTGGAAGCTGCCAGTGTCAGTGTACAGACTGAGTCGGGCTGGGCAGGCGTTCTTAGTCCTCCGGATTGCTGTTCAGCAATGGCCGAGTAGATAAACATTACATGAAGAAGGACTAGATGCAAGATTTTTGGGTCGGGACACAATTTTTCTGAGCTTGTATAGTGTCTGATTCCATTTCTGATACATGATCCATATGGTATGTATTATTAATACAAAAAAGGTGGCCTGAAGGCATATAACCACAAATAAGCAACTGGCATCACTAGGTGTGTCCAAAGAAAGCCCTGCTTCCAGGGATGTGACCATAAGCCACTCACACCTGGAGTCAGCTAGCATGTAGTGTAGAGGCTATGTGTATCAGGGAAGCATTTATCTATCAGAGAGCCCTGAATGTTGATTAGATGCCTGACTTGATGGCACCAGGAATATATTTCATGGTCATGCTGTAACAACAGATCTTTAAGATCACTGCATGAACAGTGACATTCGCATCCACTGCATGCTTCTCATTGTACTTGCTTAAGTTATTGATGATGGAATTCAACTTCTTACTTAGTTTCAAGGAGATCATCAAGGAAAGTAGGTTTTCTTGCTAATGGTGACCAATGTTGGCTTAAATAAATGTTTTAAATACCAGATGATTTTCACTAAGGTCACTTTTCTCCATAGGTCTCAATCCAGAAGACATTGTCTGATAAAGACACATCTGAACAAGTGCAACTTTTTTTGACTCCATCTTCCAAGTAGCCCTTGCTGTGTCTCTCTCCCTACAGTACTCAAGCCTTAAACAGCTTTCCACATTGTACTCCCCTCTACTTTGCAGAGAATCAGGATGGACATTCATGAAAAGTCCAACTGCTACTACAACCGGACAGTGGAGTTCTTTTACAACCAGGCCGGGAAGAACATCAGCTCAGAGTGGACCACACGTGACCAGGTTGTGGTGGGGCTGGGCCTCACCGTTTCTGTTATCGTCATCTTGGCCAACATCCTGGTTATGACTGCTATCATAATTAACCGTCGGTTCCATTATCCGATCTACTACCTCCTGGGCAACCTGGCTGCTGCGGACCTTTTCGCCGGCCTGGCTTATCTGCACCTGATGTTCCACACGGGTCCCTGGACCAGCCGGCTCACCGTGTACAGATGGTTCTTGAGGCAGGGTCTGATTGACACCAGCTTGACCGCATCAGTGGTGAACCTGTTGGCTGTGGCTGTGGAGCGGCACCAGTCAGTGTTCACCATGCAGCTTCACAGCAACATGAGCAAGAGGCGGGTGCTCTCACTCATACTGGGAATCTGGCTGGTGGCGCTGCTTTTAGGGCTGGTGCCCAGTATGGGTTGGCACTGCTTATGCCACCTGCCTGATTGTTCCAAGATGGCGCCACTGTACAGGCGCAGCTACCTGATCTTCTGGGCTGTGCTCAACCTGCTCACGTTCTTCATCATGTTGGCCGTCTACACACACATCTTTGTGTACGTGCGTCACAAAAGCCGCTGCATGTCTCAGTACACGATGCAGATGAAGCACCAGGAAACAGTGGTTAACCTTATGAAGACTGTCTCCATGATCCTGGGTGAGTTTCTATTACATGCACACAGCACACAGTCCGGAAAGCAGGTTAACCATGACAAATTATGACTCATGCAGGACGACTGAGGTGTGAATGACCTCAGCTTGTCAGACACTGTTATGCAGATAAGTGGTTTGTAATATTAACACATTTTTTCATGTACTGTAGTGTAGGCTAGTGAGATGTGATGCTTTATTTGCCATCTGACATGTACAGGTATATTGGAATGCTTCTTATCCCGTCATGCTTTCCTTTGTGACAGGCACACATATTCAGTTTAGAGAGTGGACTGGGGGCAGGGTCACACATTTACCTAATAGCTATGGAGCATTTTTGGGGGGGGGGGGTTAAAGGCCTAGCGCAAGGACCCTTTGGATCCTGCTGAAGACGGAATTTGAACTGGTGTCCTTTTGGTTTTCCGATTACAGGCACATTACCTGTTGAGCTATACTGCTAACCCCCCCACCCCCAGAAAAAAATGCATTTTAAATGAGTAGCATTTTTTAGAATGGTTTGCTTTGTAAATGGGTAGTTGATTTGTAAAGAGTTTAGACAATAACATATAACCCGTGGGGAGCAGAAAAGTACAGACAGCTCTGTTTAGTCTGTTAGGAAGTTTGTAAAGGTGTGAGGTAGGTGCTGAGTTCTGCTTTCTGTCACTGATTACATTCTGAAGCCTCATGCATTGTACTCTCTGCTTGTTGTGGAACACTTTTCCTCAGATTTAATTCTCCTCCTTGTTGCTTTTTATCAGTGTAACATCCTCATTGGTACAACTGCCCTTATATGGTAATTAGTGCTGTCCCATGTCCCAAACTATTATTCTTTAAATGATTAATCTAGCTATTATTTTTTTCTCCGGTTATTTGACTAATCTAACAACTAATTTTTTGATTCACCTGATGATAAATTTATTGATAAGCAATTATTTTCAAGTCAGTCATTTAATACAACTATTCACCCCCTCCCACACACACTAATCTGAAATTCTCATTAGCATTTCAATTTATTAAAATTTCTTAAACATTACTAACAAAAAAAGCAAATCTTAAGAGATATAAGTGCATGAACCAAAAAATAAGAAAAATTTAAGTTACAATGACAAATAATAACATGAAGAGACAGTTGGGCATTACAGTGGAGGAATGTAAGCATGTCTACATGATCTGCAGTTAGGCTTCCTCTTTTTTTAGCTGCAGACGCCTGTAGAGTGGAGCTCCACTGGAAATACGTCACCTCAACTCTGTGTTAAACCCTAACTACTGAGTATGATTCTGAGTTACTGTAATGAAATTTCGGCAAAATGGACTAGCCTGCCGCATCATTTTTCATTTTGAATTCAGCCCTCTGTAGGTTGATAATTTAATTTCCATCAAACGATGTGGCATCCTTTCCTTCCTAACACATTACCAAGTCTACATCAGTATTGATATCGAGCATGATTTTTCATACGACCCATGACATGTTTATATTTCATTATTAAATCTGACTGGCAGATCAATCTTTTGGTCTTATAAATAAGTAGTTTGACATATTCCACTAATAAGCGCAGGCAAGGTTCACCACTGGAACCCGTCATATTAGGCAGAGGTACATTGGGTGTTGGTTGAATTTTTCGATGCAGAAGTTGAGATGCAAGCAAAAAATATATTCATTTATTGTAACTGAAGTATAAAAATAAATCTATTTGCTCTGTTTTTGCCCTGCTAATTATATCCCCTTTTTCTACACTGCACAGCATATAAGTTAGTGGTGGTGTTTCTGGTTGACCAATCAGCAAGCATCACAGCACCTTGCCAGTAGTTTATGTTGGAACAAAAAGTACCTAATCAGGAGTCCCATTGCAAATCCCATGCAGTTCATCCTGACAGGGTGTGGATGGAGTACCTGATATGGTTCAACGTGGTTCATCATGACAGGGTTTGGACTGGCTGACCGACTCCCGCGGTTCATCATGACAGGGTTCGGATGGACTGGCCGACTCTCCCGCGGTTCATCATGACAGGGTTTAGACGGACTGACCGACTCTCCCGCGGTTCATCATGACAGGGTTTAGACGCACTGGCTGACTCTCGCGCGGTTCATCATGACAGGGTTTAGACGGACTGACCGACTCTCCCGCGGTTCATCATGACAGGGTTTAAACGGACTGGCTGACTCTCCCGCGGTTCATCATGACAGGGTTTAGACGGACTGGCTGACTCTCCCGCGGTTCATCATGACAGGGTTTAGACGGACTGGCTGACTCTCCCGTGGTTCATCATGACAGGGTTTAGACGGACTGGCCGACTCTCCCGCGGTTCATCATGACAGGGTTTGGGCTGGCTGGTCAACTCTCCCGCGGTTCATCATAACAGGGTTTGGACGCACTGGCTGACTCTCCCGCGGTTCATCATGACAGGGTTTGGACGCACTGGCTGACTCTCCCGCGGTTCATCATGACAGGGTTTGGACTGGCTGGCTGACTCCCGCGGTTCATCATGACAGGGTTTGGATGGACTGGCCGACTCTCCCGCGGTTCATCATGACAGGGTTTGGACTGGCTGGCTGACTCCCGCGGTTCATCATGACAGGGTTTGGATGGACTGGCCGACTCTCCCGCGGTTCATCATGACAGGGTTTAGACGGACTGACCGACTCTCCCGCGGTTCATCATGACAGGGTTTAGACGGACTGACCGACTCTCCCGCGGTTCATCATGACAGGGTTTAAACGGACTGGCTGACTCTCCCGCGGTTCATCATGACAGGGTTTAGACGGACTGGCTGACTCTCCCGCGGTTCATAATGACAGGGTTTAGACGGACTGGCTGACTCTCCCGTGGTTCATCATGACAGGGTTTAGACGGACTGGCCGAGTCTCCCGCGGTTCATCATGACAGGGTTTAGACGGACTGGCTGACTCTCCCGCGGTTCATCATGACAGGGTTTAAACGGACTGGCTGACTCTCCCGCGGTTCATCATGACAGGGTTTAGACGGACTGGCTGACTCTCCCGCGGTTCATCATGACAGGGTTTAGACGGACTGGCCGACTCTCCCGTGGTTCATCATGACAGGGTTTAGACGGACTGACCGACTCTCCCGCGGTTCATCATGACAGGGTTTAGACGGACTGGCTGACTCTCCCGCGGTTCATCATGACAGGGTTTAGACGGACTGGCTGACTCTCCCACGGTTCATCATGACAGGGTTTAGACGGACTGGCCGACTCTCCCACGGTTCATCATGACAGGGTTTAGACGGACTGGCTGACTCTCCCGCGGTTCATCATGACAGGGTTTAGACGGACTGGCTGACTCTCCCGCGGTTCATCATGACAGGGTTTAGACGGACTGGCTGACTCTCCCGTGGTTCATCATGACAGGGTTTAGACGGACTGACCGACTCTCCCGCGGTTCATCATGACAGGGTTTAGACGGACTGGCTGACTCTCCCGCGGTTCATCATGACAGGGTTTAGACGGACTGGCTGACTCTCCCGTGGTTCATCATGACAGGGTTTAGACGGACTGACCGATTCTCCCGCGGTTCATCATGACAGGGTTTAGACGGACTGGCTGACTCTCCCGCGGTTCATCATGACAGGGTTTAGACGGACTGGCCGAGTCTCCCGCGGTTCATCATGACAGGGTTTGGGCTGGCTGGCCGACTCTCCCGCGGTTCATCATAACAGGGTTTGGGCTGGTTGGCCGACTCTCCCGCGGTTCATCATGACAGGGTTTGGGCTGGCTGGCCGACTCTCCCGCGGTTCATCATGACAGGGTTTGGACGCACTGGCTGACCCTCCCGCGGTTCATCATGACAGGGTTTAGACGGACTAACCGACTCTCGCACGGTTCATCATGACAGGGTTTGGATGCACTGGCTGACTCTTCCGCGGTTCATCATGACAGGGTTTGGGCTGGCTGGTTGACTCTCCCGCGGTTCATCATGACAGGGTTTGGACGCACTGGCTGACCCTCCCGCGGTTCATCATGACAGGGTTTAGACGGACTGACTGACTCTCGCACGGTTCATCATGACAGGGTTTGGATGCACTGGCTGACTCTTCCGCGGTTCATCATGACAGGGTTCGGACTGGCTAGCCAACTCCCACACAATTCAACCCACCAGGATTAGGACCAATTGGCCAATTCCCATTTGGTTTATTGTCAGTCAGAGCAGCTGGCCGTCCCTTAATAGAGGTCACCATGAAAGAATTCAGATTTCCCCTCCCCCATACAAACCTGACTATTCCCTGATCATGGCCTCCATGACCATAATGTACACTGTCATCTCAAGCATGCTTACTATATATTGTCTTAACCCACCCATGGCCAACTTGAATATTCTCAGTCATCCAACACTGCATGTTCAATACACATTACTTTCTGAAGTGTTTAAACCATATTGGTGCTCTGGCTTGGCTCACATGTGACGAGTATTGGCAGTCAGGGAAAGTGGGCGGCCAGGACAGAGCTGTGCTGATGAGGCTAATAGTCATGCTACATATGTAGACATTCACAAATGTTGTTCTCCTTGTCCACCCCCCCCCCATTAGGTGCATTTGTGATCTGCTGGACCCCTGGCTTGGTACTCCTGCTACTAGATGGGCTCCACTGTGAGGCCTGTCAGGTACTGAGATACGAGAAGTATTGCCTGGTTCTGGCTGAGTGCAACTCGCTGATGAACCCCATCATCTTCTCATACCGGGACCAAGACATGCGGCAAACCTTCAGACAGATTCTGTGCTGCTGGTATTGGCGACGACAGCGCAGCCGGGGCCACCAGGGGGCGACACTGGGGATCCGCTTCAACAGCCAGGAGGAGGAGGTACTCTCCGTGAAGGTGCACCACCACAGATCTTGAGCGCTGCATTCTATGGAGCCATCACACTTATTTTAGAGCAAGTTTCACTCCGTAAAAGGAGAGGATGAGAAGGGCCAGGCTCTGAGTAGGTCAGGGGACACTGTGGCCCTCCAGGGCACGGGGAGTCCCAGGGAGTTCCAGCTAAATTCTGTAGCTTCATTTGTTCTTACTTTAATGAGCATCTGTGTCAAATAGCTTTTCATTTTCCCTAGATTTACAAAGTATTTCTGCATTTAACTGGCATGTATTAAAAAAACTGAAAAATTATTTTTGTTCCCATGTCACCACTCAAGATTCTCGCTCATTGCACGGATTTTACACGTCAGTCATACAGAGAAACAGTCTAGGCTAAAGACTGCTGTGTCTCAAGGAGTGAAGTAGTTTACAGATGCAGGAGACAACCTGCACAGCATGGGGAGACAATAACAATCGTACAGACTTCTTGCAGGGGCAGGTTTCATATTCCCAATCCTGCAGATGTGAGACAACAGTCGTGCCCACTGAGCCACAAAAACTTTCTTCATTTTATTAAAACAAACTATGCATTTCAGTGTCTTCACTGGTAAAATCTTTTTTTTTCAGTGTTATGGGTGATTTTTGATTTTAATCATTTTTTTTTTCATGAAGACGACACAGAACTCAAAAATAATTTCCTTTATTTTGAAACTATATGGAAACAACAATCGTAATTGTAATCGTAACAAGGAGTGTTATAAAAATAAAAAATCAAATATTTTAAATATCATATAATAAATATAAAATTAAATATAATTGCTAAAAATAACTTAAACTGAAAAACTGAAATACATTTACATAAAATAAAGCACCATGACAATGGCAATGACAACTTGAATTATAACTAACAAACATAAGAAAGGCCTTTAGTTTCCTCTTTTTCCCCAACAATGTATAGCAGTGCAACAATAACATAATGTTAAATATTCTTCAATTATTAACCTGCTGGCTCTAATGCGATTTGGGAGACCTTCCGTGATAAGACCCTGAAGGTTGCCAAGGGGTGTGTTGGTATTACTGGTGTTTCCAGAAGGAGGTGCTTTATCTCGCAGGGCACCTTGGTTATTATCGAGAGGAGTTGCAGCGCACTATGTGGTGGCAGCTCCAGTCTGTACCGGGAACTGAGGAGGACGGCTGACAAGCTCTGAGGGCAGATAAGGAGGCCTTTGTTAGAAGAATCTGTGTCACCATCTGTGGTTCAGTGACCCACATCCTGCTTAGAGAGGAGTCGAAGCATTATGCAAATCTGAATCTGTTCCTCGGAGATTTGCAGTCAGAGCAGTTGATGGAATGGTCCTTACAGTTGACACTGCAGTTGTGACCCGCTGGGTTGGCTACTAGTTATTTAAAGCTGATCCCCCGGCTAGGATGTTGTACATCTCTGGCTCCACAGTTCTCTCTCAGTTCTCTTCTTGGGGCACCTTTATCAGACTTCCACACTGAACTTCAGGATCCTCTTGATGTACACTCACAGCTCTGCATGATTCGAGGGGGGCGGGGGGTTGCTTGACAGCCAACAAAGACAGTAGCTCTGTAATATAGGTCTCTCCTGTAGCCTGTCCACCTTCTTATTGTCCGTGTACGTTGTCCGGAATTAGGGGTGTACAAGTGACGTCATGTCTAACTGTCTAACAGTTCAACTTTAGCCAGATCACTGTATTTCTTCTTCAGAATCTCCAGTATGTCACTTGTAATTTTTTTGTGAGCTCAGTCTCTCCCTGCTCAGACTTTAGTAGACTGTTGTTGAACAGGTGCAGCACCAGTTTAAGGAATTAGATACTGACATAGGTTTCACCAGAAAATGCATTAGTGAAATCAGGCAGCGGTTTAATGGCTATGGGCCTATTATTGTAGCAAAATTTCTTGTAAATGTGTATGGAAAGTTCTGTGACTGTTTCTCAATCTGTGTGTGCAGAATCAGATTTGTAAATGTGTGAAATAATCTGTAAATGCATACTGACATTCACAAATGCGTACAGGAATCTGTAAATGTGTATTCAGATCCTGTGTACGTAATCAGATTTGTATGTGTAATGACAGGTAATAATGGCTAAAAAGTTGTATATACCAACAAATCTTCAGTTACAACTCATGCGAACCCCTCAGTTGACTGTTGGTTTATACGTGATTTTTGCTACACTTCTGCCGCGGTAGATCGGCAAATACGTGTGGAGAGTTGTCTGTGTATGGAGCTTTTGAGGGCTTAGGGCTGTCCCACTCCCAAGCTTTTGAGGGCTTAGGGCTGTCCCACTCCCAAGCTTTTGAGGGCTTAGGGCTGTCCCACTCCCAAGCTTTTGAGGGCTTAGGGCTGTCCCACTCCCAAGCTTTTGAAGGCTTAGGGCTGTCCCACTCCTAAGCTTTTGAGGGCTTAGGGCTGTCCCACTCCCAAGCTTTTGAGGGCTTACGTATGATATACATATGTACTGAACGAATGCAGCAAATGCGGAACCTTTGTGCATTTATGTGTTTCCCCCAAGCAACATTCGGAAAGGGCCGGATGCAGCTGCCTCTATACGCATGTGTGCATAGTTAAGGCAAGTACAGATAAACCAGTATTTGAAGGTACAGTTCATTTTTTAAATGTGCGCCTTAATGGATATTTATTTTATTTTCATTTACTTGAGAAAATAGTTACTTTTATTTACTTTTAATTTTACTGCCAAATCCTGCGACTGCGTCTGCCAAATCCTGTAAATGTAAATGTACTGTTTTTAGTAGGTTGCAGCAGTATTGACAGAGACTATTTTATTTAAGAAAGCCAGTTTTATTTTGTTCATTAAACCACTGTTTAATAAAGAAACAAAGAATCAATTTCTGTTTTGTTTCTTTTACCCCGCTATACCAAAAACATACCAAACCGTGACTTCAAAACCGAGGTACGAACCGAACCGTGATTTTTGTGTACTGTTATGCCCCTAGTACTAGGTGTCTTGTTTTTTTTCTGAGCCTAGCACTTGCCCCACAAATTTTAAACTATATCATGCCATCAGAAAATGCAGTGGTGCACACGAGACCCCTTTTGTCCATAATACTGGAGCAGGCAGCTAATAGGAAGCTGGTACTTTTGAATTGTCTGTTCACTTGAGTCATTTCATAAATGTGGAAATGCTGCTACTCCCAGGAAGAATGCGATTTACATGCCGGGGAGTAAGAGTCGCAGTGGATTTATAGGCACACCTACAATAAAAGGCTAGATAAGATGAACTTTATTGATGGTCCAAGGAGTGTATAAATGTAAAGAAATGCTGTAGCTGTCATGCAGGATGGCTGGATGTTTATAACTCACACACATTCCTGTCTATGCTCATAGAAATGAATGGAGAGTCCCACTAATGATAGGGATATATGAACTGTGTCTGTTTGTCTGTGTGTTTGTGTCTGCATATGTTTCTATGTGCATGTGTGTCTTTGTGTGTTACTGTCCTGTTAGAGGAATCTGTTCATCCACCAAATTTTGTATGCAAACCAATGCATTTTTTCACAAAATTTTTGGTTGCAAATCAAATTGTTAGTAGACCACAGTGTTCATGAATCGCAGGCATCACTGTACTTAAATAAATATCAGCGTAATCTACAAATTGTGTCTAACTAGGTGCTTCAGCAAGCAGCACCCAAAAGGTCTCTTAAAGTTCAACCGCAAAGACTGTGATGTCGGCCTGTCGTGAGTGAGAAAGTCAAATAAAAGTGATCTGAAAAGCTGAAGTAATCCAAATAGCAAAACGCCCAAGCCACCTGTCACGATCCATGGCGTGGGTAATGCGCACAGGCAGGCAGGAAACAGGCAAGGCAAGTGTAATCGGGGAAAACGGGGGTTTATTGGGGAAGGTAAGGGCAGGACGGAACACTCAACTGTCAACGAGGGACAGGGAACAGGACGGACAGACAGAACTGGCACAAAGACAGGAAATGGGACAGGACCTGACACAGGACAGGGAACGCGGATAGACAGATTAGGAAGGGAGACACAGAGGGAACAGGCGGGACAAAAGGACCAGGAGTGACTGGAGGGAACACCGGGGGACGAGGAGCAGAGACAGGCGGAACAAAGGGACGAGGAGCAAACAGAGGAGGGAGATAGGCAGGGGAGTAGGGAGAGAAGGAGGGGGAATAAAGGGGAGCCCGAGGGAGCCCCAGCGGGCGACGGGTGGCAGCCGGAGGGGCCGCAGGCGGCCGGGAGGCCGGAGCAGGAGGGGACCTCGGAGCGGCAGAGGAGGCAGGGTGAGGGACCGATGGAGGGGCCGAGGAGGAAGGTGGAGGGAGACCCAGGGAAGGGGACGAAGGAGCTGGAGGGGACCTAGGCGAGGGCAAGGAGACGGGGGAGCCGCAATAGGCGGCGATGTCCTCCGACGCGCTGGAGTTGGGGGACCAGCAGGCGACTGAGGAGCCGCCGTCAGGGAGCCTGCAGGCGACCGACGAGACGCCGGACTGTGTTTGTGTATCTGTCTGTGTCTGTCAGTGTCTGTGTGTGTCTGTCTCTCTCTTTGTGTCTGCGTGTGTACTGTATGTGAGTGTGTGTCTGTGCATATGTCTGTGTGTGTGTCTGTCTGTGTATGTATCTGCCTGTATGTGTGTGTGTGTGTGTGTGTCTGTGTTTGTATCTGCCTGTGTGTGTGTCTGTCTCTCTCTTTGTGTCTGCGTGTGTACTGTATGTGAGTGTGTGTCTGTGTGCGTCTGTGTGTGTGTTACTGTCCTGTCTAATAACAGCTTATGTGTCTGCTTGCATTCTTTCTCCACACAGCTTGACAGAAACAAGCACACAAGCACCATGACCAATGGCACCAGGTTCACCTTGGCCAACAGCAGTGAGATGCTCTCCTCCTCAGAGGGCTGAGCCTGTCCTTCACTTGGAGGATGGCCCCACTGGGCTGCCCCGCCCTGCACTGTGTGCTGTACTGGCAGCCCCTCCCCCATGGAGCGAATGCGAGGGCTAGTCCCAGCAGATGCTTCTGTAAATAACGTAAGAGCATACCGCAGAAATGATTTGTATGTAAAATAGACATTTCGGCAAGTATGAAGAGGCACTTCTCTTATAATGAGGTACTTAAATAAATCAGAGTAAAACTAACTTCTGTTCTTTTTCTTTTTTACCAGTTCCTCACTAATTAGCAGTGGTTTGGCCTTAAACAATAATGCTGTGATTGCTGTTTCACATATGCTACATCCATAAGAGTGTACACTTACCAGTGGGTTCAGAAAGAACACAAAGCCAAAACCTATTCATACATCCATTTTCCAAACTGCCATGGATGGATGGATGGATGTTCTGAAACCTTACCTTTCTGCAGAATGGTAAACATGAAACCCAATTTTCACTACATTCACAAAACCTTTGACTTGTCTTGCAAAATCAGTTTACTCAAAATTATATCTTTGGTCAAAGGCAAATTCTGCTTTCAGATCACACACAAAGCTGGTGAAAACATAAGCAGCACTGAGCATTCATTACAGTTTGCAAACTTCAGAGGCTACTGTAGGTCTTGACCATTCAGTTCTGCAAATGGATTTTGGACTTTCTAACCAAGTATGCTCGGTTAGTTAGGCTTGACACACAATGGTCCTGCACCCTGACACTCAGCACCAGTATCCCACACAGCAGCGTATGCGCATCAGCCCCCTCCTCCACTCTCTGCTCACCCATGACTGTGTCCCTGCTTTCAATTTCAACTCAGTCATTAAATATGCAGACCACACCACAGTGAGACAGCGACAACAGCGAGACAGAGTACAGTGAGAAGGTGCAGCAGCTGACCAGAGAACAGCTTGACAAAAAGCTCATCACTGATTTCAGGAAGGTAGTGATGCAGCACGTGCTTCATGATACGTCGACCGAACAACGGCAGAGAGGGTATATAACTTCAAATTCCTGGGTGTGACAATCTCACAGGATCTGTCATGGACAGTCAACATCACCTACTTGACCAAGAAGGCATGGCAATGACTGTTCTTCTTAAGAATAATAAATAAAGTAAACCTCAACTCCAACCTGTTTACCATATTCTACCGAGGCAGCATTGAAAACATTCTCACCTACTGCATCTCAACATAGCATCCCAACTGCACGATTACAGAGAGAAAAGTACTACAGTATGTCAGCAGTGCTCAGAGAAATGATGGCGTTCCACCGCCCACAATGGAGAGCAAGTACAGCAGTAGGTGTCTCAGCAGAGCACCACCATCTCCAGAATGGTCATAGAAGTCTGCCACAGGAGAAGGAGTATTTGTTTGTCCCAGTGTTGCGTCTTCTCCCTATTTGGCCAGCAGGTGTCGCTGGCCATCCTGTCCTCCCTGTTGTCAGTCTGTAGTGTTTCCCCTGCTCCCTGTCGGCTACATGGACCAACGAGCTGTGCATGTGGCTACTTGTTAAGCCCTCTGTTCTGTGCTCGATTCCTGCCTCCTCTTTTTTTGTATTTTGTTTCATTGGTTTCATCAGTTCTTGTGATTTTGTGGTTTGTTTTCTGTTTTGGTTTCTTGCTTAGTGCCTTGGTTGTATTTTACTTCTCTTTCTTATTTCCTCATTGTTACATTCTGTTTTCCTTGTTTCTTTCAGTTCCTAGTTTCACTGTTTAGTTTCTAAGTTAATTATGCCTGTTCTTGTGCCTGCCCTTGTGTTTACCTGATAACCTCGTTGCCCTGTACCCTCCCAAATTGGTTAATTGTCTGTCTCACTCATGCTGTGTCATTATCCGTTTTAGTATCTGTATTTAAATTCCTGTCTTAGTTTAGTTCCCTGGTGGGTCATTGATGTAGTTGCTGATGTATGTGAGGGATGCCACGATGCCCGAGCCCTGCCCAGGGGAAGTCGCAGCTGGCGCC
The DNA here is from genome assembly GCF_023856365.1 of Brienomyrus brachyistius. Taxonomy (NCBI): domain Eukaryota; kingdom Metazoa; phylum Chordata; class Actinopteri; order Osteoglossiformes; family Mormyridae; genus Brienomyrus; species Brienomyrus brachyistius. The sequence continues at coordinate 351,123 of NC_064537.1, forward strand.
ACTATGCCTGAGCTCTGCCCAGGGGAAGTCGTAGCTGCCACTATGCCCGAACTCTGCCCAGGGGAAGTCGCAGCCACCGCCACAATGCCCGAGCCCTGCCCAGGGGAAGTCGCAGCTGCCGGCGCGATACCCAAGCTTTGCCCAGGGGAAGTCGCAAGTGGCGCCACTATGCCCAAACTCTGCCCAGGGGAAGTCGCAGCCACCGCCACTATGCCTGAGCTCTGCCCAGGGGAAGTCGCAGCCGCCGCCACTATGCCTGAGCTCTGCCCAGGGGAAGTCGCAACCGGCGCCACTATGCCCAAACTCTGCCCAGGGGAAGTTGCAGCCACCACCACAATGCCTGAGCCCTGCCCAGGGGAAGTCGCAGCCGCCGCCACTATGCCTGAGCTCTGCCCAGGGGAAGTCGCAGCTGCCGCCGGAATAGCCCAGCCCTGCCCAGGGGAAGTTGCAGCCACCGCCACAATGCTCGAGCCCTGCCCAGGGGAAGTCGCAAGTGGCGCCACTATGCCCGAGCTCTACCCAGGGGAAGTCGCAGCCGGTGCCACTATGCCCGAGCTCTGCCCAGGGGAAGTCGCAGCCGGTGTCACTATGCCCGAGCTCTACCCAGGGGAAGTCGCAGCCGGTGCCACTATGCCCGAGCTCTGCCCAGGGGAAGTCGCAGCCGGTGCCACGATGCCCGAGCCCTGCCCAGGGGAAGTCGCAAGTGGCGCCACTATGCCCGAGCTCTACCCAGGGGAAGTCGCAGCCGGTGCCACTATGCCCGAACTCTGCCCAGGGGAAGTCGCAGCTGGCGCCACTATGCCCGAGCTCTGCCCAGGGGAAGTCGCAGCCGGTGCCACGATGCCCGAACTCTGCCCAGGGGAAGTCGCAGCCGGCGCCACTATGCCTGAGCTCTGCCCAGGGGAAGTCGCAAGTGGCGCCATTATGCCTGAGCTCTGCCCAGGGGAAGTTGCAAGTGGCGCCACTATGCCAGAACTCTGCCCAGGGGAAGTCGCAGCCACCGCCACAATGCCCGAGCTCTGCCCAGGGGAAGTCGCAGCTGCCGGCGCGATACCCGAGCTCTGCCCAGGGGAAGTTGCAAGTGGTGCCACTATGCCCGAACTCTGCCCAGGGGAAGTCGCAGCCACCGCCACTATGCCTGAGCTCTGCCCACGGGAAGTCGCAACCGGCGCCACTATGCCCAAACTCTGCCCAGGGGAATTCGCAGCCACCGCCACGATACCCGAGCTCTGCCCAGGGGAAGTCGCAGCCGCCGCCACTATGCCTGAGCTCTGCCCAGGGGAAGTCGCAACCGGCGCCACTATGCCCAAACTCTGCCCAGGGGAAGTTGCAGCCACCACCACAATGCCTGAGCCCTGCCCAGGGGAAGTCGCAGCTGCCGCCGCAATACCCCAGCCCTGCCCAGGGGAAGTTGCAGCCACCGCCACAATGCTCGAGCCCTGCCCAGGGGAAGTCGCAAGTGGCGCCACTATGCCCGAGCTCTACCCAGGGGAAGTCGCAGCCGGTGCCACTATGCCCGAACTCTGCCCAGGGGAAGTCGCAGCCGGCGCCACGATGCCCGAGCCCTGCCCAGGGGAAGTCGCAAGTGGCGCCACTATGCCCGAGCTCTACCCAGGGGAAGTCGCAGCCGGTGTCACTATGCCCGAACTCTGCCCAGGGGAAGTCGCAGCCGGCGCCACTATGCCCGAGCTCTGCCCAGGGGAAGTCGCAGCCGGTGCCACTATGCCCGAGCTCTGCCCAGGGGAAGTCGCAGCCGGTGCCACGATGCCCGAGCTCTGCCCAGGGGAAGTCGCAGCCTGTGCCACGATGCCCGAACTCTGCCCAGGGGAAGTCGCAGCCGGTGCCACTATGCCCGAGCTCTGCCCAGGGGAAGTCGCAGCCGGTGCCACTATGCCCGAGCTCTGCCCAGGGGAAGTTCCAGCCGGCGCCACTATGCCCGAGCTCTGCCCAGGGGAAGTCGCAAGTGGCGCCACTATGCCCGAGCTCTACCCAGGGGAAGTCACAGCCGGTGCCACTATGCCCGAACTCTGCCCAGGGGAAGTCGCAGCCAGTGCCACGATGCCCAAACTCTGCCCAGGGGAAGTCGCAGCCGGTGCCACTATGCCCGAGCTCTGCCCAGGGGAAGTCGCAGCCGGTGGCACGATGCCCGAGCTCTGCCCAGGGGAAGTCGCAGCCGGTGCCACGATGCCCAAGCTCTGCCCAGGGGAAGTCGCAGCTGGCCCGATGCCTGAGCCTTGTCTAGGGGAAGTTGCAGCCGCCGCACACTCTCTGCCCAAGTAGACCTTCTGTGATAAGACCCTGAAGGTTGGTGAGGGTTGTGTTGGGGTTGCCTATATTCCCAGAAGGAGGTGTTTCATCTTGCAGGGCACCCTGGATATAATCAAGAGGAGTTGCAGTGCACGACTTGGTGGCAACTCCAGTCTGTACCGGGAATTGAGAAAGACAGCTGTCAGAACTCTGAGGGCAGATTAGGAGTTTAAAGTCCTGGTGCTCCCTGTTTTGCTGTATGACTGTGACACATGGACACTATCCAGTGAGCTGGAATGAAACTGGACTCCTTCAGTACTGTGTCTCTGAAGAATCCTCGGGTACTGCTGGTTTAACTTTGTGTCAAATGAGTGGTTGCTAGAGTCGTCCTGAATGAGGCACATTACATGCATTGTGAGGGAGCGTCAGTTACGGAACTATGGCCATGTGTCACGTTTCCCTGAGGGTGATCCGGTTCGCAGCGGTTGGACCAGGCCAAGGGGATGCCCATATAACACCTGGCTGCGGTAAATAGATGGCCATTTCTGAAGGGTGGGACTGGATCGTGTGTTTGCCTCTAGTTTTGACGCATCAGCGCATGCTCCCCAACCTGACCTAACCTGCCCGATTTGTTCATTCTGCCATTTTGTGACAAACCATATTGACTATATTTGCAGCAAAGTACAGTGGTTGCTTTATTGCTTCGTGAGAACTGGTGTTAATGCTTCCGCTGACTGAAGAAAATCCATTTTAAGCGTTTACTCCATCATCTATTTCCAGTTTTTGGATCAGCATCATTACCTAAGTGTCCAATATCTAAAATATTAGTTTATATATCCATCACTTGAAATTGATGCTATCCAGTGACATTGTATTTTGGCACACCACCACCGTGAGTGGGTACCTAACAAGACCCATAATCATGCACTCAGACACAAGTGCAGGTGCAGAACTTTTATTAAACAGAGAACACAAAGAATCTAAAATCTTAATATCGGGCTTATGAGCATGTACAGTCAGAAATTTCACAAAGCAAAGTTATATGTAGGCTGTGTCCAAATTTAGAGGGTGCATCCTTTAAGGGACGTGGTCTACAAATGTGTAGCCTTTGCAGGCCACGTCCTTCAAAAGTCAAACAGAAAGCATTGTCAAATGGGACAGTCTGGCATACGGATTAACTGTATTACCCTTGAGTCACAAAAGCGCCATTCCTATCGCTGAGCCAGAACACACCCACTTTACCACTGTGTAATAAATCTTGGAACATGTTGGTCTGTAAGGATGCATCAGGTGCATCCTTCACAATTTGGTAAAAGAAGGATGCATTTCTAAACCACATTTGAAGGAGCCTTCGAAATGGGACAGGCTTGTTACACTGCTGTGATGCATTCAGTCTTCATATGCAGCTTTCAAAAGATGCTGTGTCCCTGGACAGAGCTGTGCACTTTGTTGGGCCACAGTCAGCATTTCCAGAGGTAATATGGCAAATCTAATAAAACACCTTAAAAATATGCATCTGACACAACTGTGTACAGTCCAACCCAGGATTTACAACCCCCTTTCCAAACAAGTTGGGACACTGTGTAAAATGTAAATAAAATCAGAATGCCATGATTTACAAATAGGGATGCAACGATACACTGAACTCATGATTCAATACAATTCACGATTTTTTACAGAATGAGCTGCAGACAAATTTATTAAAAAATATTCCTTTATTTGTCTTTCTAAACTGTGCAAAACATATCCTCTTAACAGTGCAACTGAAATTTAATAAAATACTGTTCTAAAAAAATCCCAAATCAAAATAAAGTAAATAAAAATAATAAACTAAGGCTTGCATGTGCAGCTTTTTAGCGTGGTTTGCCCTTTTAATAATCTTCGCTCTGGCGGTGATGAATTGAGCTCACTGTGGTGCCGGTGAACATGTGGAAGCATGTTCGTTGTGCTATTTGTGTATATTATCAGTCTTTTACAATGTTTGCACACAGTTTTTGTCTTGTCTGTGCTTTTCTCGCCGTTTTTGTTTGTGATTACCGGAAAGCTAAAATGCTGCCACACCACTGATTTAAGATTGGGTGGCATGTCCATCCATCCATTTTCTGAAACTGCTTAATCCCAGCTGGGGTCTTGGGGGGGACCGGAGTCTATCCTGAGAATGATGGATGCAGACAGGAACCAACCCTGGGCAGTCGCCAACACACCGTAGGGCACAAACACAATCACAAGGCCAATTTAGACTCACTAATCAACCTGTCCTGTATGCTTTTGATCTGTGGAAGGAAACCGGAGCCCCCGGCGAAAACCCACACAAACACGTGGATAGCATGTGAACTCAGAACAGACAAAAAGGATCCAGGACCTTCTTGCTGTGGCAGCAGTTCACATTCAACATCTGTGATTTCACGTTTGCTCAAGAGAGTCTAGCTGCAGACACCTGTAGAGTGGAGCTCCACCGGAAATACGGCACCTCCACAGGAAACACGTGATTTTTAAGGATGTAAAGTGGAGCTCGGGTTAAGGTGGAGGTGACGTATTTCCAGTGGAGCTCGGGTTAGGGTGGAGGTGACGTATTTCCAGTGGAGCTCGGGTTAGGGTGGAGGTGACGTATTTCCAGTGGAGCTCGGGTTAGGGTGGAGGTGACGTATTTCCAGTGGAGCTCGGGTTAGGGTGGAGGTGACGTATTTCCAGTGGAGCTCAGGTTAGGGTGGAGGTGACATATTTCCAGTGGAGCTCCACTCTAAGGGGTCCGCAGCTGGACCCTTCTCTGTTCACTTGCCATCTCATGTTCAGTCAAAACCAAAAACTGATGTACGACGTCGATGTAAATATGTAGTGACATCTAACGTCGAACTGACGTCGTGAAATCAAATGTAATATTACACCAGTTTTTCTGTTAAGTAAAGTACCGTGAAGTTCTCCTAAAGTTACAATGATTTTCCACATCAGCCGGTTTAAATCGTCACACATTTACATAGATTTTTAACCGATTTGCGATTCATTGTTACATGCCTATTTACAAATCATATAAACCCACATTTCATTTAAAATAAAATGAAGTCAACATATCAGATGTTGAAACTGAATTTTTTTTTGTTTTATGACAAATATATACTCAAATTGAATTTAATTCCAGCAACAAATTAAAAGAAGTTAAGAACCGGGGCAGCAAAAGACTGGAAAGGCTGTGTAATGCTGAAACAAAACACCTGGTTGAATATTTCACAACTAATTAAGTTAATTGGCAATAGGTCGGTAAGTTGATTGGGTATAAAAAAATAGCCTCCCAGAGAGGCAGAGTCTCTATGCAGGAAAGATGGGGAGAGAATCACCACTCTGTGAAAGATTGTGTGGGAAAATTTAAGAAAAATGTTCCTCAGTGTAATATCACAAACCATTTGGGATTTTCATCATCTACAATACATAATGAGCTGTATGCAAGGGACAAGGCCGAAAAACCTGTGTAAAAAAAAAAAAAATGAAATGCTCTTAAGCCATGCGCACGCGAAAGCAAGTCATGCTCGCGAGAAAGTAAAAGCATTTAAATTTTTTGTACAGGTCCCTTCAGGGGCTCCGTAGTATTTCAATTAATAGAATGTGTTAAATTATTATGTGAGCCAGACGCATTACAATGGGCATCGCCAATAAGCATACAAACAAGCAAAATAACCATACGAAAAAGACTATGGTTTGTAGCGATTATAACGGACTGAGTATAACGTTGTGAACAACACTTGCATGATAAGAGCTAGCGCACATGTAGCCTAATTACCACTTGTAGTTGTATCTTAGGTCACTTCCGAAATATCAAAGATGCGAATGAAGGAAAAATGTTGGTACAAATAAAATTATATTGGTGTTTCACCAACATATTTTAACTGCCCCTGTTGTGATCTCATACTAATTACAGATAAGAACAATTATGCCATCTAGTGGACGCTTATGTGTAGCGCAGCAATCCCGATGTACTCAGTTGATTGGCTTAGCTTTCGAAATAGTCAGACGTAATCGCTCCATACAACCACTTGTATTCACTGTATAGCTGATTAGTCTTGCTCAGTGTTATTAACTATTCAGTCATATTATGTGTTACTGAGGCTGTGTCACCAAAGACTGTGTTCCACCATGGTCCACCTAGGAATTCACTATAGCTGCATGGATAAGCACAGTGCAATCTGAATGTAAATAGCACTCAAATGGCGTAGTGAGAAATGGTTCATTGTTGGTGACGGCTACAGAATAGGCCAAATGTGTAAACTGAAGTAGCTTCCAGGCTTTTAATCTCGAAAGGCACCTTCTGCATTTATAGAGGCTGAGACACCTTTATGATCTACAGTGTAACAAGGTTCCATGACGCAGTAAAAATGCCTGGAGGGACATACAGCGTACAGAGGAGAACAAACCGGTATGTCAGGTGTTACAGTATTAATCATCAGCGCTTTAAAACAGCTCAGAGCATGCTGGGGAGGCAGAGGAACCTGTCATGCGAGACTCTACCTGTGACAGCAGAGGCGGGCACCGTAAACATGAAACAGCTGCACTCTTCTAATGGGCTGGCATTTCATTTAAGTATTTGTTTTTTATTGATGTTTTTGCAGAACATATGAAAGAAGGGCCTCAGTAGGTTCAGATTTTTCATCTACCTAAATATCTTACAAATGTTCCTACATACAGAGAGCGGGTTACACTAGTTCAGGACCATAACATCACTTTTCAGGAAGACCGAAACCCTGCAGGCACTGGGACCCATCAGACACAATGCTCTTTAGTTTCAATAAAGCCCTCTCCAGAGAGAGTAATCCGAAGTTCAAAATGCTGGATCATCACATGGTTCATGTACACTTGAGATAGAATATGATTGCACTTCCTGGAACTAATGTTTATTGATATATTTAGAAGGAGGGAATGAATGTTTCAAAATTCAGTTCAGATTAATGTTCTAACATTCATGGTGGTTTCACTAAACCTGTGGTAACTGATGACCTAAATAAACTTAATGACTTAATGGCCGACTCCCTATATGTACACTCACTGACTTATGGACTTTAAGGCATGTTCCTGCTAAATTCATGAGGGCTTAGGGCTGTCCCACTGTCAAGTCATCAAGTGCACCAGAGCTCTCTTCAGTCTTTGCCTGAGGGAATTACCCACAGTTCATAGTATTGTGACATAAAACACAGGGTTACCAGGGGAAGCCTGGAACCTTAAACAGGAAACAAACATTTGTTTTATCACTTATTAAAGCTGTTTTGACAAAAAAACAAGCAAATTGGTTTTTGACAACTACCTTTCGCCTACTCTGCATGGCAAGATCCTTTAACACGCTCAAATTAGGCAGTCGATCCCTTAAGTACCTCGCCTGTGCCGTGAAGAGAGTGCAAGTTTCAAAGTAAAAAGTCCCAAAGAAATGTAAGGAACATTTTGGCATTGCCAAGGTAATGTGATATGTGTCCCATTCCCTTTTATACCATTTTGTACCCTTGTGACCTCTGAGTACTCTAACACTTACCAAGTAACATCAATTAAGTCTGTGAGAGTTCAGGGCATAGGCCTTAGAGGGACTCTGGGAGTGGGCCAATCACTAATAAACTCAGACACATAAATAGCATGCCAAGCAATTTGTCTGCTCCCTTTCCTCCATGCTGTCCTTGCGTATAGACTGCATTTTTTTATGCTTAGGAAGGTTCCTAACTGAGTGAAAAGACCCATGGTAGCCAAAGTAAGAGCTGTTCAAATTCTCTAAAGTGTTACGGGTAGGTACTTCAGTGCTTCCTATCTTATCTGCTTTAGCATAGGATACACTGGACGGCATCCCACAATGCCTTGCAGCAGCAACATTAAAAGTGAGGCGCCATCAGCGCAGATCGCAACAGATCGTAATCCACATATTGACCACAACACAGAAGTCTGTCTTTCATAAAAATGGGATGCGAGACATTTTTAGTCAGATGAAGTTTTTAATTCAACATGTTTGGAACTGAGGAATGATGATATGCAGTGGATTTACAGGCTTAACCATAACATTTTATCATCTATATTTTAACAATTTTCATACAATAACTAGGATGCATTTCAATAAATGTGTGGCTAGGAAGGTGCATGATGGCAGCCCTTCTCAATGTGACAATCATTTTGTTTCAGTTTTGTGACTGGTAACCTATATTCCTTTCAAAATTTCAATTCCAACCTTGGGAATGAAATATTTTTCACCATACTGTCCACATATATTTAACCCGCAGAAAAGAACACTGTAAGAACACAGAGGGCTTTCTCTTCATTTTCGGCATCAGGCTGCACCAATAACACCTTCTGTCACATAATTGTGCAGCCTAGTGTAAGTGCAGCTACATCCCCAAACCCTTATTTGCGCCACCCTCCCTCACTACCTCTCCTTTGCCCCAAAAGTTTTTTTGAATTCCAGATGTTGAAGTGCTGTCCCAATGCCTTAGGTAACGAGTCACTGAGGGCCTATTTTTCATTTTTACAGATTTTTCAATTTCCCTTCAGTGACACCCATGAAGGATGTAGCATAAACGTTTCTAATTCAGCAATGATTCCATAAACACAGGCCGAGCCCGGTAGGTCATCAAGGATGCTAATGTGTCCTGATACGAGTGTGAGGGACAGGGAGTGAGGGAGCCATCAAAAAACTGTTTGGGGATGAAGCCTTATTCTCTTAGCACCGAATTGTCTGTTCCTAACTCCACTGCAGTTTGCTGAGCTCCAATTTCTCAGAGAAAGTAGTACAAATGAACAGTTTAACCAGTGACATAGAGAGGAGAACACATGGTTAGTTCAAGTCAGCAGGAGAAATTTTATTAAAGATAACAACAAGAACAAAATATACAAGGTGATTATTGTGGGGGATAATCCACTAACATGTATTAATGCACATATTCATTTGATACTGATGTGCTGGTAATATACAATCTGATTTTTAAAACGTCTTTCAAAACAAATCGTCTATTCTGCTGCTAGTATTTCCCGGCAACGGAACTATTGAGTTGCCATGATCCGCCATTCCTGTAAAAAAAATGGTCGATTTGAGGAAACGGAGTTCATGAGACTCTATCTTTCTGAATGGACTTCCGTTTCAATATTCAAGAATAATTTATAACAATTGACTGAAAAGGGCTCCAGTTTACGCTCATGTTTATATAAAGTTTACAATATAATAATGTATTAGTTTAACGATTTATATTACCAAAGCAAATGAATACATGAAAGAAAGAGAAAGAAAGAAATAAGAAAAGAGAAAGAAAGAAAAGAGAAAGAAAGAAAACATCTCGTGTTATTTAGGACTCGGCGGTATTGACCTTACCATGCAGCTGGTTAAAAGTATGGGCTTTACGTTGAACATGTAATATACAATAAGACCTTTATTGCGACTGTTCATAGAACAACGAATACTGGAGTGCTGCTAAACGAGTTAAGTAAAAACATGAAATTGAAAAGTGCCAACAACAAAGAAACAATACACATATAAGCTTACACTCAGCCTAGGTATAAACATACACACGTGGAATATACATAAGTAATGTACATTTTAACAGCCGTAATGCGCATAAACACGAGAGAAATCTCTCTGCCTCTTCTGGGGACCAGTTTCGGCTGTGATCTGTCGGTTCACGTTTATGTGTGTGTACGTACACGCAGACAAACACATGCACGAACAAAGTTTGCTCTCCTCCCTTCTCCTCTCCTCCCCCGCTGCCCCTGAACCCAGCTTCGCTCGTTCACTTCCTGCTCCTGTCAGCCGACGCCACTCGGCCGTATTGTTCCTGAAAAGTGAAGCATCGCTGATTAAAAAAAAAAGAGGGAGACCAGCTCTTCAGCAGCAAGGTGAGTTATGTGAGCGGCATGTCCGACCCAGTCTCTGCCTGTCGGACTTTTTAAAACGGACCGAACTTAAGGCGGGCTGGCGTGCGAGTTTTCCTTGCCTTCATGGGTAAGGCCGGCCATGTCCGTGGCGTACAGGGTGTACAAAAAGCGCACTGGCAGCCACACCTGAAGGGTACGTTAGAAGTGCGGCTGGAGCACAGTGTGATACCAGGAGACTGTCTTCATTCCCGGAAATGAACCCTGAGCTGCGCTCACTAAAGCTCGTTTTATTTTCAGGACTCGTGTGTTATAATATAGCTATGTTTTAGAGCATTTTCTGATGTTTTAAAACCAAAAGCCATCACGTTCAGATATGTGACAAACTCCACAGACAACCGAACTATAGGCACGGTCACAGTTTTCATTGCCTTCTTCCACAGATGTCTCTGCATGAGCACAACAGCGCCTCCTGTCTACCAATAACGGCAATAGCCTGGACATCTAACAGCGGCACTTGCCCAAAGGACTTCAGCATAGTAAGCTATGCGGTGTGCGTGGGAATTGCTGGGAGAGAAGTAGGGAGGTGTGAGATGGGCAGCTAGGCAGTGTCCTAGAGCCCATTGGGGAAGTTGGTGGCACAGGAGGTAGTGCTTTCGTTCGGCAACTGGAGGGTTGCAGGTTCGAGCCCTGGTTCCTCCTGACCCCATCAAAGTGTCCTTGAGCAAGACACTGAACCCCAAATTGCTCCCGGTGAGCAGGTTGGCACCTTGCATGGCAGCCTCCGCCACCGTTGTGTGGATGGGTGAATGTGAAGCATAAAATGTAAAGCGCTTTGACTACTTGTAGGAGTAGAAAAGCGCTATATAAATGCAGTCCATTTACCATTTACCCATTGGGCAGGAGGGGACACAGCCAAAATCATGAAAAACATCATATTCATGTATTTAATTTATGAATAAGAATAATTACACAAAATTAAAAGTTATACAGAAGACATTAATTTAAAATATATGCAGGCAGAAACATGACTAGCTTTAGCCATAGGCAGAACAGGCAGTTGCCTTGGGCCCCTGAATTACCTGTGCTGGGGAAGTGAAACAGTCATCAGTTTTCTTATTAGCTAGTAAAGCTTTGCAAAAGGCCCCCAAAAATGTAGATGTGGCCATGGGTATATGGATGGGACTTTGTAACTCGCTTTTACAGAATGAGGAGTGGATCATTACATTTATTCATGTGGCTTGGATTTTAATAATGAATTGCATTTGTTTGTGTACTACTTCAAACTGCTACTTGGTCTGCTTTATGAGATGAGCACCCCCACCAAGTTGGGAAGAAAGTACGATTTATCTGCTTTCAGAAAACGTGTTAACCAAACAAGAATGTAGGAGTTGTGAGGCTCTGAACTTACATGCTACACTTTATTCACACTTTTTTATATAGCGCCTTTCACAACAGAGTCATCCCAGGATGGGTGTGTTGTGATACATTCCTGCATCATTTATACAGAATAATTGAAAAACAGGAAAAAGACACAGTACTTTTTAGGCTGTTTTTATGAAAAAATCCGATTGGTATGTAGTTTCAATAAGTTCAGAGGCTCACACATGGTGATGCGAAGGCTGTTATTTGAAATGGAATGACCCAAACATAACGCCCCCATTTCTTCTCCATTCTCAGATCAGCACGACCCAAGACGGTGGGGCAGCAAACTTTGTGCGTGGCTTTGGGAAGTCTGGGTACTTCCTGTGTTACAGCAAGGTCAGTAATGTGCCACCACCTTTATAATCAGTCAAGAATCAACCCCTCCCTGTGCTGTAGTTCTAGCTATATCTGACCCACTTGGCACTCTGAGTTAATTGTTCCAGCAGTTTACCTCAGTATGGGTCTATCTGCCTGTATAGTACAGAACCTGATTTCTATTCCTGCTCTTTCCCTTGATATAGGTTTATCTGACTGTATAGTACAGCCTCTGGTGTCTGTTCCCGCTGTTTACTTCAGTATAGGTCTATCGAGTGTATAGTACAGCCTCTGGTGTCTCCTTACCCAGAATGCTGCGGGAGGAAATGTAGTAGCAGATATCCAGGTGATTTCAGAAAAGGAGACCATTCCACATGGGTACTGCTACATACCAGAATATATGGAATCGAGTGAGTACAGAAGTATAAAGTTAATCTCTGTTTGGCTAAGCTTAGGATTGCAGCACTTTTACACTCTCTTTGTTCCAGAGACCTCTGTGTGGAAGAAGAAGCGTGTCTGTGTGCGCCTCGTACCCCTGGGCAGTGTGGAGATGGCTGTAGCTGACATCCGGGTGACGGCCAAGAGCAGAGTGATGCTGCAGCACTACACCTGCCTGGGGTTCGTAGGCCTCTCTCGCACGTGTCTGTGTGTCTGTCAGCGGGCAAACAGAGTCTCCCTCCTGTAAACAATACTGACTATGATTTCACACTCCAACCGAACCGGCAAACGCCTGCCAAGTGCTGTGTGTGTTTTTGAAAAAGAGGAATTTTCCCTTGCGGTGACATTTTAAAGGTTTATTATTGTGATGGAAACATTCTCCCCAAAACTCTTCTTTGGGTTTATGAAAACATTTATACACACACCTTCCAAGATGGCTGTCTTACAGTCATAGAGATAAATGCATACTCCATGCGCACCAGTCATTGTTATTCTCGCACACAAACCACACTGCGCCTCCCCCCACCCCCACAAGCAGCCCTTCTCTCTTATAAGGCTGAGCTGGTGCTGTGCTTTTCAGTGACATCCATGGCTATATCATCTGGTGTAAGAAGGGCCATGTGTCCAGCCCCGTGCCGGAAGCCAAACCACGCAGGGTCACCTTGGACATCCGGACACTGTCTCTGGACCAGCCATTGCCTCTGAGGCCAAGGTAACGGCATCTGCACCAATGAGTCCTTCACAGGTGCTGAGACCCATGTGAGCCCATAGGCCCCAGGGAGGCAGGCAGCAAATTAAAGGTAATACAGATCATAAAGCCCCCCAGGGAGTCCCCAGCTCTACTCATTTTAGACAGTCAGTGATATAGTACCGTACCGTAGGTAATAGGTGATACTGCCCTCTGCTGGATAGGACATGTAGATAATACTCAAAGATGCCCCCTGCACATCTCCCTGTCTCACCTCCATAGTAATGGCCCACCTGCACTCCCAGCTACAAAGATTAGCCGCCGACGTAGTAATCTTGAGAAAAACGATGTATTGGACAGTGTCTATGACAGCAGCAACACCTTCTCTATATCCGGTAAGTGTGTGCGCACTGCTTGGTTTTATATGGAAGCTCATTTGCAGGGCTGTTGCTCACCAGGACACTTGTTTTCCACTTGACGATACCTGTTACTACAAGAAGAGAGGCTTACATTTCCTTTGAATGTCTGTAACTTTTGTTGCATTTCCAGTCTGACATTGAAACATATCTGCAGGTTAGTGTGCCATGCCTGTGAGCAGAAGGTCACTGGCTCAAATCCCAGGGTTAGCACTGTGATTTCACTGTGATTTCACTGTGGCTGGCTGGCTGACCCTGCTTTCTCAAACGTACATCGCTTTGGATAAAAGCATCCACTAAAGAAATTAAATCTTTAATTCCGCTTTTTCCTGTCTCTTGTGCTCCCTAGCCATGGATGGCGTTCCCTTTGCCCTGCACCCCAAGTTTGAGGCACAACCCAATGAAACAGTGAGTACCATGCAGCATTGCAAAGCTTCACTGCTTCATGCTCACGGCTTCTACAGCTGGGCCCTTGAACCAGTACACCTTTAGGCTTCCAGCCCATGTCCGTAACCACTTAAGCACTGTCCATAAGCACCAGTGTGTGCTTCTCATGGATGGCACAGAAGATATGCTCTGAGCCAGTAGAAGGTTCATGTGCTGCTGTCTCAGGCCAATGCATGCTCCTGTGAGGTCGGCCTGCTGTGGGCAGGCTGCAGGCCTGCTTCTCCCACTCGCGTCTAATACATGCACATGTAAGCAGCTGTCCTTCATATCTGCTCTGCTGCTCTGCGTCTATACTGCTGCTACTGAGCCTGCCAGTGCTTCAGCGCCTTGATTTCACTGAGGACGCTGCATGTGGTCATATAGAGAAGACCACAACAATGGTGAACGCTCATTCTGTCTCCTAGGTCTCAGGAAACGCTATGAAAGATATCCGCATTAAGTCAGTGCAGGAGATCGAGAACGAGGTGAGTGTCAAAAGTGGCCGACGGCGCAGAATCAAAAACGCAACTAACTGTCTGTGCGCAGCAAGCAGCTAATGATCTGTCTGTTGTGTGGCAGTACAACTACACCTTTGCAGTGGAGGAGTCTGCAGCAAATCGAGCTCACCCTTAAGATCTCAGGCTCACCTATGAAGACCTACCTGCACCTTTTTCTTACACCAAACCCTCTCTTTTGTAAACACTTTATAACTTGTGCACTACATACATACCTGCCATTGACCTCATTCAGGCCTGTTACTTGCATACTGGTGAAGACAGGTGCTGCACTTCGACACAGACAAAGCATCTCACAGTTAGGTAACATCCTGACAGAATAGGCACCTTAACAGCCGAAATCGTGCTATATTTTGGTATTATGATTTTTATTTATCTTGTTTTTAAAAAAAATGGGATAACTGTGCAAGGTAAATTCTTGTTTTGTTTGTAGTGCATATTGTTCATTAAATGATTTGATGGTGGATTTATCAAACTGCCAGGTGAAGAGGACAATAATTCTTTATTTTTGCATGTTTTTATTGTTCATCCAGTCAGGCATGATGGATCATTATCCAGAATTAAAGCTGCTTTCTGTTGTATCTTTCATCTTGACTATTTTCCATTTTGTCCTCAGTTGTAAGAAGTACAGTTATTTTGTAAAAGTTTAAATGATCTAAATGTGTCTGCTGATCTGTCATTACAGCAGTAAGGGACAGAATGCCGTTTATGTGGGGCACAGCTGGAGCCCCCGCTAAAGGGAGCCAGTCCCTTAAGCTGCACTCAGACCCGGGGAGGCTCACTGACATACTGAAATTCACCTTTTAACTTGTCAGTCGTGTGCATTCTTGCTCTATATAAATATTGTGCTTCATTTCAGTTTTATTCCGTTTCAGTGCTTAGCTTATTTCTTTTTGTGTATTTATTACTCCCTTGAAAATAAATGCTTTGAATTATTTAACAGTGTGGATTTGATTGAAGGCATTGTGAAGCATCTCAATATGATGACGATGAGAGCAGGAGAGTTGGGATCTCCACTCTCTCCATTGGGCTGTTTTTCAGTTTGTGAAGGTACATACTCAGCTCTGCTCTCCTCCTCACCCCAGTTTCGCCTCAGCCTCGTCTCTGCTCTCCTCCTCACCCCAGTTTCGCCTCAGCCTCGTCTCTGCTCTCCTCCTCACCCCAGTTTCGCCTCAGCCTCGTCTCTGCTCTCCTCCTCACCCCAGTTTCGCCTCAGCCTCGTCTCTGCTCTCCTTCTCACCCCTGTACTGCCTGGCCTCGTCTCTGCTCTCCTCCTCACCCCTGTACTGCCTGGCCTCGTCTCTGCTCTCCTCCTGTCTGTACCGTCCCAGCCTTGTCACTGCTCTCCTCCTCACCCATTTGGATCCTTGGCCTCGTCTCCGCTCTGCTCCTCACCCCTGGCCCATGATGGCCTCGTCTCCAACCAGCTGTTGTATATCTTCATTATTAACATTCAGCATTCAGGTTCATTCTGACTATAAATACTCTCTGACATTTATAAAACAGCATAAGAGTTTGCAAACAGGAGATACACAGTACACCCTTCCCTGTCCACTCTTCCACCATCATCAACCCCAGAGGTTTGAGGGTTCAAGGATTCAAGGGTCGTATTGGTCACATGCAATATATACAGTCCGATTATAACCGGCGGTGAAATGCAAAGTGGTCAACAGAAAAAGCAAAAGAAAACTAAAGGCATTCAGAGTAATAAGGTAAGTAACAGTCATACATAAGCAGAGTTATACTGTAAACATTGATGAGATGTATAACAGATTAAATAAGTATGATGTGCCTTGATAAGGAGGGAATTTCAGAAGTGTAATCAAGTGTTAAGCCATCTAATGGCTTGAGGATAGAAGCTCCTACTGAGCCACTCAGTTCTCACTGAGGATGTATTCATGCCGGCTGATCCGCACTGAAGTCCAGTTCATTTGATTAGCTCAGTACCGTGCCCAGGCGTGGTCTGCTTAACGGTTCTCTGGCCCGCTTGCAGAGGTGGGCCAGAGCCCAATTCATGAGCAAACCCAAAGAAGACACCACCTATCCAGCCAGACACAGCATGTGACAGCACAGTGCCGTCTTGTCGAACGTAGTGCGCGACCCAACTCTGCAGCACAGTTTACCTGATGGAGCACAAATAATATAGTATTATGCTATTACTTACGTATTGATTAACAACAAACAAAATCTTAGTTACATGCTAATCTCATTTTAATTCATCATTAATGAATCGTAACGTTTTATCTCTAGCAGTTGCTATATTTGTTTTTAGATTTCTTAATTCTGTAAACCTTTGTGAACAATTGAAGGAACAAATCATGAATAACACAAGTTATCAAATTGAGATGCATCTATCTCAAATAGGGACTACATTTATTCATGATTTGTACTTCAGCAGTAACTGAGTTATTACTTAATAATTATTATTTGTGCCTCGTAAAATTAACCAGTAAATTAGTGAATCAGTGAACCAATTACTAGTAAATGATAATAACCAATTATTATCAGTGAGATTGGGTGGTTCACAGATGATCGGAGGGTCAGCTTCCAGAACTGTGGACCCAGAGATGTCCAACATCCAAGCGGGAGGGTTAGCTTTAAACAACTGCTTAAAGTAGCGTAAGGACCATCCCATCACCTGCCCTGATGTGATTCAGATGTGCGTAATGCTTCAATTCCTCTTTAAGCAAGATGTGGGTCACTAGACCACAGATGGTGTCCCCTGCTCACAGTTTTCTCTAACAAACACCTCCTTATCTCCCCTCAGAGCCCTCACAGCCATCCTTCTTAGTTCCTGGTACAGACTGGAGATGCCACCACGTCATGTGCTGTGACTCCTCTCGATAATATCCAGGGTGCCCTGCGGGATGAAACACCTCCTTCTGGGAACACTGGCAACACCAATACAATCCTCAGCAACCTTCAGGGTCTTATCACAGAAGGTCTCCCACATCATATTAGAGTCAGCAGTCGCACCCACGTCTGCAAGTTCCTCATGCAAACTCATCAGAAACACCTTGATATTGGAGTCTGACTAAGTCCAACCTCGTTCTCCTAGTAGGTGGTTGCCTACTGGATCTAAGCTGAATCTTCAGAGTAGCAACAACATCTCTGTGGTCAGAATTCACAAACTGGGCACGTCTGTAGACCCTGCAGTTCTGCAGGAGCCTCCAGTATCTGCCCATGAGGATGTGATCGAACTCCTTCACCACACCACCAGTATTGGAGGACCAAGTCCAACAATGCAGCTCAGGGTGTTGGAACCAGGATCCAGCCACTTGCATTCCTTGACCTTTTGCAAAGTCGAGGAACATAGAGCCACTCTCACCCCATTCTCCAGACCCAAGGAGATCAACACAGTCCTCATAGCCAGCCCTGTCAGTGCATTTGGTCACATTGAAGTCACCCATGACCAGAGGAGTGTCACTTCGTGGGGATCCATCAACCACCAAGTGAAGCTGCGAGTAAAATGTCTCCCTCAACAAGATTCCCTTTGCCCTTTGTCTGCTTGGCACTGTATGTATGTTTGTCTGTGTGCCACATTCTGGCCGCTGTATGCACTAGGATTTCCCTGTGATCAATTCCCAGTGACATACTGTCACTGCACATTAAGTAACTATTGTTACTATACTGGCCTATATTTTTATTGTCTGTTGTGCAGTTACCATGATTGTTATTTTTATTCTTCTCTTTTATAGTTTTCCTTTGTATTGCATACCTCCTTCAGTACAATCCATGAAGAATTCCACTGCACAGTAGTACAGTGTGTGATTCTGTATGTGACAAATAAAACGTGAAGCTTGAAAACTCATCAGGTTTGTTGGCTCAGTTTCTCCCTCATGACACTGAAGCACGATGCCAAACTAATGTGCAGTGAGCTTCGGGTAAAGGTGTTCGCAGCAGTCATGCAAACTAATGTGCAGTGAGCCACGGGTAAAGCTGTTAGCAGCAGTCATGCAAACTAATGTGCAGTGAGCCTCGGGTAAAGGTGTTAGCAGCAGTCATGCAAACTAATGTGCAGTGAGCCTCGGGTAAAGCTGTTAGCAGCAGTCATGCAAACTAATGTGCAGTGAGCCTCGGGTAAAGCTGTTAGCAGCTGTCATGCAAACTAATGTGCAGTGAGCCTCGGGTAAAGGTGTTAGCAGCTGTCATGCAAACTAATGTGCAGTGAGCCTCGGGTAAAGCTGTTACCAGCAGTCATGCAAACTAATGTGCAGTGAGCTTCGGGTAAAGCTGTTAGCAGCTGTCATGCAAACTAATGTGCAGTGAGCCTCGGGTAAAGGTATTAGCAGCAGTCATGCAAACTAATGTGCAGTGAGCCTCGGGTAAAGCTGTTAGCAGCAATCATGGCCCATTCTGTCAGATCAGGTTCTGACCTGGAATAACAGACAATATTGCAGAACTTCCAGGAAAAAGACACCAAGGTGATTTGTGAGGCCTATGACTGCATGTTGGTAAAGTCAAGATAAAGTTAGTAATTTTGTTGTTGTACAATGCTAGACAGAGAAGAAACTGTTAACTTCCTTTAAGCTATTTGGTCTGCCAGCCCCTTGCTCTTAGAATTCAGTCTGCAACTAACAGGAAGTCAAATAGGGAACTAAGAATCTGAAAGTGGCTTTAAAATAAAACCATAATTAGTGAGTTTTCTGTCTGCTCATAAATGCTTAGGGATGTATCTATATGCCTGGAGTTTATATTGTTGGCTATCACAAAGGAGCTGCTCTTTGAAGTCTGGAAATATCACTGCTTTTTTGACTGTAAAATCTGAATGGATATTTTATTCAAAAATGTTTAAAATGCAGTGACTGTGGCAGACGTTCTCTGTGTTTCTGTCACGTGGTTCACATTCAGTAAAACCACTTGCAAAATGTCATTTAAAAAAATGTAGCTGAAGGTTAAATGCACTAGCTAGACAGCTTTTGCAGCTACCACGTAATGCAGTCTTACTGACATCCTGTCCCACCCAGATCATGCAGAAGAAAGGCCAGTGTCTTCATCTCCACGTCCTTAATACCTCCCAGCCTGCATCTCCTCCTTAGTTAGTACTCCTTTGCTTCTTTGCAGCTCACGACTCGGGCCCGACTTCATTTCTTTACAAAGTGAGTATAAACGGCATCAAACTGCATCCTAATTCTGAGTGAGTTTTTCTTCTGCTGATTTTCACTTAAATTTGGCAGTTGAGGAAGCAGCCATTTCATTTGGTATTTCAGAAGTGAGTGTCTGCAAGAAGCTAATATGAAGTAATTGTATGTATAGTATATTGTTTTGTACACAGGCGCTATTTGAGTTAATCTGAAGGAACACTTTATATGAAACTGTAGGCTGTTTGGCAGAGACAAAGCTGTGACGAGGGGCTGTCTGAATGAGATGTACACTGTATACTCAGACACAGCACAGCTACTTGACCCTGAGTGTGTGATACCGTGTTTCTTGTCAGATCTGTATTGCTGGTGAAGAATGAACAACACAATAAACCATAATGAAAAGTTCCAGTTAAAATTCTTACCCCCTGTTTTGGGGCTGGAGTTCTGCACTGGCTTACTGGGGAATGCTTTTGCCCTGTGGATGATGGTGACGCGAGAGCGTCGGGACTGGCACTCAGGCGTGGTCTTCTCCTGCAACCTGGCCATCAGTGACCTGCTCTACATCTCCACACTGCCCATGCTGCTTATCTACTACATGAAGAACAAGGACTGGACTTTTGGTGCAGCTCTCTGTAAGACCGAGCGCTTTCTCTTCACCTGTAACCTGTATGTAAGCATCCTCTTCATCACCTGCATCAGCCTGAACCGCTACCTGGCCATCGTTCACCCCTTTTTTGCCCACCGCCACGTGCGACCCCACCACGCCAAAGTCACCAGCCTGCTTGTGTGGGTAGTGGTGGCACTCATGTCCTCCCCTGTCCTCCGCTTTGCTCACACATGCCCCAAGGAAAACACCACAGAATGTGTCTCCTACTGCCTTGTGGAGGACCAGCAAGCTCATTTCACATACAGCATCTTCCTGGCCGTATTTGGAGGATTGTTGCCCTTTATAGTCACCCTGGTGTCTTATGGCGCCATCATGTGGGTGGTGTGGAGAAATCAGAATATTACAGAGCTTGAGAAGAGGAAGGTGGCGCTATTGGTGGTCTCTGTGCTGGTCCTCTATGCCGTGTCCGTAATTCCCTACCACATCCTGCGCAACTGGCACTTCCACCAAAGGATGCATGATATAAATTTGACCAAAGTTTGGGTCTATAAGGCTTACCAGGTGACCAAGGGGCTGGTGACCCTCAGCATGTGCATTCACCCCATCCTGTACATGGCTGTATTCGACAGCATCCGCACTGCCTGCTGTGGGAGCACTGGGTAGGGCTGACGCAAATTGTAAAAAAAGGATTGTAGACACCTTCATAATACATTCATAAACTATTATAAACACGGTTATAACTATTTATGAAAATTCATACATTATAGCCCTGTTTATTATGCATTATGAATGCTCTATGACTATACCTTCATAATGCATTATAATAGATAGATAGATAGAAACTTTATTAATCCCTCGGGTAGATTCCTCTGGGGATGATCCTTATCAGTATTATAATGCATTATGAAAGGTTTTAGAGCATCCGTAATGCATCATATGGCTATAATGTGTTATGCCTTTTTATAAATAGTTATAGCCATGTGTATAACACTTTATGAATAAATTATAATGCATTTTGAAGGTATCTATAATGCATTATGCATGAGTGCTTTAAGTATTGTTACCAAAAGACCTTCTACAGTGACGAGAGAATAACATTGTAAACTACATTAAAATAATGTGGTATATCGCTTATTCTGCAGCAGTCTGAACTTACACTTGTAGCCTGTCCTTAATTCAGCCGCTTGTTACCATCATGTTCTTTTTTTTTTGAGACAACATGAGAATGTTGACATATTTGTTGCTGAAAATCAGTCTATGTTCTATGGTTCTATGATTAATCTGCTTTCATTCATAAAGCATCATACGTTTTTTTTTGCTATTTACATATCGTTCTGAAGCTCCTCTAAATAGCTTTCTATAATGTAAAGACCTTGTGAAAGGAAGATATGTACAGAACATGATAGTAATAAAATTGTATATTGTACAATTCCTGTTTTAACCAAGAAACTAGCCACTGAGAATCACTGCTTTCCCAGTCCTAAAAGTCGATAACCAAAGCACTGTGCTTCAATAAAGAGGAAATGTAGCTTTGATCACAGCTGCCCTGAACCTGAATAATGCTTCCAGTTTTAAGGACTTTCAGGCTGCAGTCTGTTCAGAATTTCACGTCATTAGAGCCTTGATGAGCAGCTTCCCACACATCATCGCATAACCACACTAATGACTAACAATAACCCAGCAAGACAATAGTTAAAAAATAAACCCAGCATGTTTGTGGACATTCTTGTGCTCTGCTGTGTTTTGTAATGCAAGAAGGTCCTCATCGCACCATCTTCCTGTCATATCTGATTGCTCAGAGTACAAAGCCCATTTTTATCCAGCAGCAGCTGACACCATAGTGCAGGTTAGTGTGTGGAAGCCAGGATCTATCCATGATCCAGTGAAGCATAGAAGAATGGAGAGGGTGGAATCACTGACCTCCACTAAGTGAGGGACATAGGGGCATGATGCAGAACTGCCTGGGTGCCAGTATAGCTATGCTGTCTTATTTGGGTGACTTTCTTTTTTATGAAAAAGTATGTTTCCATCTGCCCTTTTGATTGGTCTCAGCTCGTGCCCGTCTCCTGTCTCATCCAACCAATGCCTGTTACCCAATATATAATTTTTTTTTTCCTAATGCCTGTTTCCCATTTTCCCTCATTCTCCTGCTTTAACTCAGACCAGGGCTGGGACAAGAGAAGACAGGGTACCATGTACATGCCCCCCACCCAAAGGAGAACATTTGCTATAAACCCTAGGTCAGAGTAGCAAGATGTTCTATTTATGTTTTGGGTGGCTACTGTGAGCATCTGTTTAAAGCTGATCATCCTGCTAGGACATTGGACATCTCTGGGTTCACAGTTCTTGATGCTGATCTTCCGATTAGTTATGAACCACCAAATCTCACTGAGATTTCACGAGTGGTAAACCAGCTTAGGGTAGGAAAGGCTCCAGGCATTTGTGATATTTGGGGTGAACTTCTCCTGCTGATGCTTTTTGGCTTATCTGTCTACCCAGCGCTTACTGTACTACTCCTGCTGATGCTTTTTTACTTATCTGTCTACCCAGCGCTTACTGTACTACTCCTGCTGATGCTTTTTTGCTTATCTGTCTACCGAGGGCTTACTGTACTACTCCTGCTGATGCTTTTTTACTTATCTGTCTACCCAGCGCTTACTGTACTACTCCTGCTGATGCTTTTTTGCTTATCTGTCTACCCAGCGCTTACTGTACTACTCCTGCTGATGCTTTTTTGCTTATCTGTCTACCCAGCGCTTACTGTACTACTCCTGCTGATGCTTTTTTGCTTATCTGTCTACCCAGCGCTTACTGTACTACTCCTGCTGATGCTTTTTGGCTTATCTGTCTACCGAGGGCTTACTGTACTACTCCTGCTGATGCTTTTTGGCTTATCTGTCTACCGAGGGCTTACTGTACTACTCCTGCTGATGCTTTTTTGCTTATCTGTCTACCGAGGGCTTACTGTACTACTCCTGCTGATGCTTTTTGGCTTATCTGTCTACCGAGGGCTTACTGTACTACTCCTGCTGATGCTTTTTGGCTTATCTGTCTACAGAGGGCTTACTGTACTACTCCTGCTGATGCTTTTTTGGCTTATCTGTCTACCGAGGGCTTACTGTACTACTCCTGCTGATGCTTTTTGGCTTATCTGTCTACAGAGGGCTTACTGTACTTCTCCTGCTGATGCTTTTTTACTTATCTGTCTACCGAGGGCTTACTGTACTTCTCCTGCTGATGCTTTTTTGCTTATCTGTCTACCGAGGGCTTACTGTACTACTCCTGCTGATGCTCTTTTGCTTATCTGTCTACCGAGCGCTTACTGTACTACTCCTGCTGATGCTTTTTTGCTTATCTGTCTACCGAGGGCTTACTGTACTACTCCTGCTGATGCTCTTTTGCTTATCTGTCTACCGAGGGCTTACTGTACTACTCCTGCTGATGCTCTTTTGCTTATCTGTCTACCGAGGGCTTACTGTACTACTCCTGCTGATGCTCTTTTGCTTATCTGTCTACCGAGGGCTTACTGTACTACTCCTGCTGATGCTCTTTTGCTTATCTGTCTACCGAGGGCTTACTGTACTACTCCTGCTGATGCTCTTTTGCTTATCTGTCTACCCAGCGCTTACTGTACTACTCCTGCTGATGCTCTTTGGCTTATCTGTCTACCCAGCGCTTACTGTACTACTCCTGCTGATGCTCTTTTGCTTATCTGTCTACCGAGGGCTTACTGTACTACTCCTGCTGATGCTTTTTTGCTTATCTGTCTACCCAGCGCTTACTGTACTACTCCTGCTGATGCTTTTTTACTTATTTGTCTACCCAGCGCTTACTGTACTACTCCTGCTGATGCTTTTTTGCTTATCTGCCTACCCAGCGCTTACTGTACTACTCCTGCTGCTAAGTTTTTGTACCTTGACGTTACTTACAATTTACAGGCAATATACAATATATTTATTGCTTGGATTTGGTACTTTTACAGTACTGATATTTATATTCTTTTATTTCAATTTCCCTTATTCTTTGTATGCATGTGTGAGGTTTTAAATATAATGCGCCATTTGAGGTTAACGCCATTGCAGTTTAGTTGTGTTTGCACAGTGACAGTGAAGGTCATGTTCAGTGTCATGAAGTGACTTCTTAGCTACAGAGTGTCAGGATACAAGCAGCCTGAGGGCAGGGAGCTTCCTCACTCTCCTGCTTTTGGCTTTCAATCTGTGGTAGCCACTCCCTGGTCTCAGCAGCTCGCCATGGTTCAGGTGGGCAAAGTCTTTTATTATTTTCACTGCTCCTGTGAGTGGCCTGCAGGTTCAGGAGATCACATTCCACATTCAGCCGAATACATCATCAAAATCAGGGTTTTAAGGGAAAACCCTGAAAATTAACATCAAAAACTCCCAAACAATCCAAAATAACAACAGAAAGGAAAGCAAAAAACAGAGAAAACACAACCGAAAACATGCCAAAGTCACATAAAATAAACACAGCAAAAATAAGAGGCAGAGAAAACACAATCAAATGTTCACACACTGATCATACAGAGGCATGGCGGCCTCATGCAGATGGTGATACATGTGCTGTAGCATGTGATACATAAAGACTGACACTCAGGGGTGTAGGATCCAGGGGGACGTGTACCCCCAATATCTCATATTACTGTTCTGGATACATGCTGCAGATGTACAGGGGCATGGCGGCCACATGCAGATGGTGATACATGTGCTGTAGCATGTGATACATAAAGACTGACACTCAGGGGTGTAGGATCCAGGGGGACGTGTACCCCCAATATCTCATATTACTGTTCTGGATACATGCTGCAGATTTACAGAGGCATGGCGGCCTCATGCAGATGGTGATACATGTGCTGTAGCATGTGATACATAAAGACTGACACTCAGGGGTGTAGGATCCAGGGGGACGTGTACCCCCAATATCTCATATTACTGTTCTGGATACATGCTGATGTACAGGAAACAGATTTCCAGGAAACAGATTTTGTACTGGCTACTACAGAGAAAATGCTGTGACAGTTTCTGATGCTTATCATTGTCACGCATGGATGATTGTATTGATTAGATTGAGTACTGCAAGTCACTGAGTTGCATATGATTAATGTGTATTGGCAAATTTCTCTTACTCCTCAAGGCTCAGACATGTCGGCTTTTGTAACTCCTGATGCCTTTATACAATACTTTGTTATGGCTTTTGCATTATGAAATGCCCTTGCTACTTTTCATCCAACCATCCATCCATTTTCCAAACCGCTTATCCTACTGGGTCACAGGGGGTCCGGAGCCTATCCTGGAAGCAGTGGGCACGAGGCAGGGAACAACCCAGGATGGGGGGCCAGCCCATCGCAGGGCACACTCACACACCAGTCACTCACACATGCACTCCTATGGGCAATTTAGTAACTCCAATTAGCCTCAGCATGTTCTTGGACTGTGGGGGGAAACCGGAGTACCTGGAGGAAACCCCACGACGACATGGGGAGAACATGCAAATTCCGCACACATGTAACCCAGGTGGAGACTCGAACCCAGGTCCCAGAGGTGTGAGGCAACAGTGCTAACCACTGCACCACCATGCCGCCCTCTGCTACTTGTCAGAGACTTGTTAATTTGGTGGTAGGAGATTATCCCAACTGCAGAGCTTATATTCATGATATTGTTGTACAGTCCTCTACTTAGTCTGACCATATTTATACCTTGAAAAAGATGTTTGGACAACAAGCAAAGACATTCTTGACTTTCAATTTGGAAAATGTGTTACCTTGGAAAACTAAAGTACAGGTGCTGGTCATATAATTAGAATATCTTGAAAAAGTTGATTTATTTCACTACTTCCATTCAAGAGGTGAAACCTGTATAATGTATACATTCATTCCACACGCATGGAGTCGATCAGTCTGTGGCACTGCTCAGGTCTTATGAGAGCCCAGGTTGCTCTGATAGTGGCCTTCAGCTCTTCTGTATTGTGGGTCTGGCATATCGCATCTTCCTCTTCACAATAACCCATAGATTTTCAATGGGGTTAAGGTCATGCGAGTGTGCTGGCCAAGAACAGGGATACCATGGTCCTTAAACCAGGTACTGGTAGCTTTGACACTGTGTGCAGGTGCCAAGTCCTGTTGGAAAATGAAATCTGCATCTCCATAAAGTTAGTCAGCAGCAGGAAGCATGAAGTTCTCTAAAACGTCCTGGTATACAGCTGCGTTGACCTTAGACCTCAGAAAACACAGTGGACCAACACCAGCAGATGACATGGCACCCCAAACCATCACTGACTGTGGAAACTTTACACTGGACCTCAAGCAACGTGGATTCTGTGCCTCTCCTCTCTTCCTCCAGACTCTGGGACCCTGATGTCCAAAGGAAATGCAAAATTTACTTTCATCAGAGGACATAACTTTGGACCACTCAGCAGCAGTCCAGTCCTTTTTGTCTTTAGCCCAGGCGAGACGCTTCTGACGCTGTCTGTTGTTCAAGAGTGGCTTGACACAAGGAATGCGAAAGCTGAGACCCATGTCTTGCATACGTCTGTGCGTAGTGGTTCTTGAAGCACTGACTCCAGCTGCAGTCCACTCTGTGAATCTCCCCCACATTTTTGAATGGCTTTTGTTTCACGATTCTCTCCAGGGTGCGGTCATCCCTATTGCTTGTACATTTTTTTCTGCCACATCTTTTCCTTCCCTTCGCCTCTCTATTAATGTGCTTGGACACAGAGCTCTGTGAACAGCCAGCCTCTTTTGCAATGACCTTTTGTGTCTTGCCCTCCTTGTGCAAGGTGTCAATGGTCGTCTTTTGGACAACTGTCAAATCAGCAGTCTTCCCCATGATTGTGTAGCCGACAGAACTAGACTGAGAGGCCATTTAAAGGCCTTTGCAGGTGTTTTGAGTTAATTAGCTGATTAGACTGTGGCACCAGGTGTCTTCAATACTGAACCTTTTCACAATATTCTAATTTTCTGAAATATTGAATTGGGGTTTTCATTAGTTGTCAGTTATAATCCTCAAAATTAAAAGAAATAAACACTGGAAATATGTCAGTCTGTGTGGAATGAATGTATACATTATACAAGTTTCACTTCTATAAATGTAATTAGTGAAATAAATCAACTTTTTGGAGATATTCTAATTATATGACCGGCACCTGTAAGTCTTGTAAGCTCCTTTTTTCTGCAGTAGCTGCCTTTCTTCTCCACCACAAGAAAATGTTGTTCCTGTTTGGTTTTGTTAATCTTCTCCTAGGCGTCACCTGTCATCCCTACCTGAGTCTCGGGTTCATTTCCCCTTTGTTCCCCTGAGTTTCAAGTTCTGTTCATATAGTACAGGCACCTCAACACCCCTTTGTAAATAACCTCAGTGCAGTATTCCCTGCATTTGCTTCTTGTTCCTTATTCTACTGATGTAGTGTCGCCTCTGCTGAACTCCCCCGTGGACCAAAAGGGCAGGTATAGCGCCTGAGCTGCAGTGTCCATCAGACAGCGCCTGCGACGCAGTGATGCAGTGTCCATCAGACAGCGCCTGCGACGCAGTGTCCATGCCAGGATATGGATAGGAGGACTGACCCCGGGGTGGATAAGGATCAGACATGGTCCTACTATTAAATAATAGAATAGATTTTAATGACCCTTGCAAGAAAACTTTTTTTTTTGGCAAATTCCATAATTCACCACCTATCAGGGCCCATCCCCCGACCTCCCAAAACAGAGCAGGTTGTTAACATTCACTAATAGAACGAGATTCACTCCATATCCATTTAAATGTGTGACTACAGGCATGTCTACGCATTGCTACCAAAAAAACATATTTCTACAAACAGCAAAATCTCAACCAGAAACTCACACATTCCAAACGTTCATCACCACAGAGAACTGTGTGTTTTACATCACTGCAACAGATCTCAGCAAGGGATCTGTGCACACAAGAACCACAAATCAGTACAGCACATTTACTTAAAACCATTCTTTGCAGTCATGTTACCTATTATACTCGGACTGGGCACTGGGTTCAGTAAAGGCACTGGGTTCAGTATGAGACACCAATTTCTACAATGTGTGGTGCTTGGTATGGTACCACCTGACAGAACCATCGGTTTAGAGCAGGAAATCCTGAAGATAACACAGGGTCCCGGGAGTCACGATGCCACCTGTGGGAGCTGAGCACCACGCAGCACTGCAGGGAGCCGCCAAACATGGCAAACAGCCTGTAACCCACAGTGACCCAAGGACAGGCAGCTGCAGGAGCAGCTCGCACTTTCATTTTGTTTTTACCCTGATGAGTTACAGTTCAAAACCTTTGTCCGGGACACTGCAGTTTGAGTGACAGTTTGGGGGGGGGGGGGGTTCGCAATCTGAAGTGAAAGAAAGTCCTGACCGGCTTGGCAAAATGTGTTTGTTTGCAAACACCATGACAATGCATTAAATTGACTAGCCGGGGGGGGGGGGGGGGGGGGGAGTGTAAAGGGAAATACCTCCAGTAGCAAAAACACATGGCGTGCTGGGGTGACCTTCCCAGCAGGCTGGGCTGCAGATACTGCCTTAAACACAAAAAGGTCATGTGATCCTGCAGCAGAGGTGGAGCGTGTGCCCGACTGGCCACAGCAGCTTTGCTCCTCTGCGGTAGCAGAGGTCCCATTCTGGGACACACCTCCCTCTGACACCGTGTACTGTCCCCACCGCTGACTATCACAGTTGACCTCCTTACCCTATCACGTTCATATTAGAAATTACAACACTGCTAATCTTTAAGGTTGTATTAATCGCTCTAACAGTACTATTAGTACTAAGCTCCTCTAGTACTCCATACCCCACTCTGCAAATCAATCCCATGATTCCAGGACTGCTGGTGAGCAACTGGGTGGGAGACCCACATCATAAAGGCACCGCCCCCGCCGTGATGCAGCCGTACAGCTCGGTGGTCATAGGTTCATACCGCCCTGCACGGGAGTTCAGGAAGTAGATGTGGTCAGAGGATTGCAGTGGGTCAAATCCTTCCCTCTGCAGCCGCGTCTTCTGGATTTTGAACGTTCCTGGTCGGGAACCGCAGGACAGAGCAGGTGTGAGAACTTCATGCAGACGTGCAGCAGCCATCCTATGGCGGCGGCAGCTCACCTGTAGTGTCCATGTGAGTGGAGATGCGCAGGAAGACGGGTCGGGCGTAAGGAGGCAGTGCCCTCTGCACCTCTCGCAGGAAAGTCTCACAGTCAAAGCGGCCTGAGCCATCGGAGATGGCTGCCATGCCCGCCCTCCCCTCCACGCCTGCAGAGGTAAGGGGGATGCGGGCACCTCAGGAAAAGACACAAAGGCACAGGCAGACTGCTGATGTGTGAGCAAGAGTGAGAATATTCCAGAAGAGGGCTCACCTGGTACACTGACCCCATAGACAGCCACATCCGCCTGGCCTAGCAGGCTGCTCAGGGTGCCTTCCACCTCCGTGGTGGAAACATTCTCGCCCTTCCAGCGGAAGGTGTCCCCGCTGCGGTCACGGAAGTACATGTAGCCCAGCTCATCCATGACAAGGACGTCCCCTGTGGGCATCAAGAGTCAGCAGGGGAATGGCGCAGTCTCACTGCCGAGGCGTGTTAGACACAGCATAAACACGGGGACAGCAAGACGTGGCTTGGTCACGAACCCGAGAGGTAGGCAGAGTCGCCCTTCTGAAAGACGTTGTGTGCGATCTTCTTCTTGGTGGCCTCCTGACTGGCGTAGCCGTCGAAGCGCCGTAGGGGGTCCTCCTGGCAGATCCTGCCCACCAACAGCCCTGGCTCACCTGTGGGGGGGTGCTGACATGAGCGTGCCGCTACACCAGCAGCAAGCCAGCAAGGTGGGGCTGGCTAGGTAGGGTGGGTGGTTAGGGCTCCTCACCTGGGCGACAGGGCACGCAGAGGCCGTGCTGGTCCCGAATCAGCTCCATGCTGGCCTCATCCACCTTCACCAGCCGGATGGGGTACACATTGGGCAGGATGCGGCTGTTGAATCCACATGCTCCTACCTAAGACAGAAAGGGGCCGAGTCCTGCGGTGATCAGGAGAATGCCACCCAGTGCACAGACACAGAGAGCGTGCCCCACATGAACCACATGCCACCTGACCTTGCCGTCCATGTTGGCGATGCTGCAGTTGCACTCAGTAGCGCCGTAGAACTCGCCGATGTGGGGGACACAGAAGCGCGTGGTGAAGGCCTCCCACACGCTGGGCCGCAGCCCATTGCCCACTGCTAGGCGCACACTGTGCTGTTTCTCGCAGGGCCGCACTGGCTGTGCCAGCAGGTACCGGCAGATCTCCCCGATGTATTGCACCACCTGAGGGCGAAGACACGTGCTTAGCATGGCAGGTCACACCAGGTTACGCCGTGCTCAACACATCAGGTCACGCTGGGGCCCTGGCAAGCTGAGCACGCCGGGGCACTGTCACACTGAACACATCGAGTTACACTGTGGCCATGTCACAGAGAATACTGAGTCATCACCATGCGTAACACATCGAGTCACACCCGGGGCCTTGTCACACTGAAAATACTGAGTTTCTACCATGCGGAACACATCGAGTCACACCCGGGAGCCTGTCACACTGAGCACGGCGGGGCCCTGTCACACTGAGCACATCGAGTCACACCGGGGCCCTGTCACACTGAGAATACTGAGTAACTACTAGAGTTGAGCCGGATATTCGGCTGAAACGAGTATCCGGTACGGATAAAGCACTTTTGACGAGTACGAGTATCATACGAGTCATACGAGTCAATATCTGTGCTGGGATTGAATAAAAATTCTCATTGGGTAGCTGACTGTGTCTGTGTTGGACCAGTCACAGCGCCCCTCCCCTACACACATACAGATTTATTGTGTTGCTGTGTCCCGCTCTGCTCACTCACACACAGAACACTGAGAAGAGAACAGCGCTCTCCCTCTCTCTCCCTCAGTCACTCAGGTTCGCCGGTTTTTTCCGTTAACGTTCAGGGTTTCTTCAGCTTCAGGTTTGAATTTTACTTTGGTTTGTAGTACTTACTTATTAACCAGTAGAGTTTTGGTAAACGTGGGGTTTGTTCAGACGTGGTGCTTGGTAGAATGCGACTTGCGTCTCTGCCTGTCGGAGATTTTTATTTCTTTTTTAAACCGTCAGCTGGCTCTAACCATTTTTTTTACTTTACGCACTGAAGTGTCTGACACTTTCTTGCTGTATTTCATAAAAAAAAAAATTTAAAAAAGGAAGTAGTGGTATAAAACTAATATTACAAATTAATTAGCTACACACACACACACACTCTCTCTCTCTCCCTCTCTATGGCGGTCATCGGAGTTTTTTTTTTTTTAAACCGTCTGTTGGCTCTAACCAGTTTTTTGACTTCACGCACTGAGTGACACTTTCTTGCCGTACTTTATAAAATAAAGGTAGTTGTGATATAAATAATATTACAAATTAAGCTACACACACTCACACATACCTGGTGTGGAAATAAAAAAAATAAAAAAAGAACCAAAAAAAAAGAAATCACACTGATCATAAAAAAATTAAAAGTTAAAAAAAGAAAGTTATGTTGAGATGAAAACTCTTGTTCATTACATTTTACTTCATTATTGCAACCGCATGTGTTGTATTCATTGTTGCAAAACTTGTTCTGTATATAGTTCGTTTGTTATCGTGATCAAAACCACTGATCTGAAGCTCAATGCTGATGCTGTCATGTAAATAGTTTTCTAATCAGCAATAAATATAACAATTTCTGATCAACCCATATCAATTGCATGCTTAAAATAACATACCGGTTAAAGCTCTGCCCATTTCAAGACAACCCGACCCACTTCCAGATTAAACCCCGCCCACTTCTGGGTTAGGCCCCACCCAGTCCGAGTACAGATACAGATAATTCATATGGTTAATAGATACAGATAATACTGAGTAACTACCATGCGGAACACATCGAGTCACAACCGGAGCCCTGTCACGCTGAGCACATCGAGTCACACTGGGGCCCTGTCACGCTGAGCACATCGAGTCACACTGGGGCCCTGTCACGCTGAGCACATCGAGTCACACCAGGGCCCTGCAACGCGGAACATGCCGGGTCACTGTTGGGGCCCTGCAACGCGGAACATTCCGGGTCACTGTTGGGGCCCTACCACATTCAGCATGCCGGGTCACTTTTGGGGCCCTGCAACGCGGTACATGCCGGGTCACTGTTGGGGCCCTGCAACGCGGAACATGCCGGGTCACTGTTGGGGCCCTGCAACGCGGAACATTCCGGGTCACTGTTGGGGCCCTACCACATTCAGCATGCCGGGTCACTTTTGGGGCCCTGCAACGCGGTACATGCCGGGTCACTGTTGGGGCCCTGCAACGCGGAACATGCCGGGTCACTGTTGGGGCCCTACCACATTGAGCATTCCGGGTCACTGTTAGGGCCCTGCAACGCGGAACATGCCGGGTCACTGTTAGGGCCCTGCAACGCGGAACATGCCGGGTCACTGTTAGGGCCCTGCAACGCGGAACATGCCGGGTCACTGTTAGGGCCCTGCAATGCGGAACATGCCGGGTCACTGTTGGGGCCCTGCAACGCGGAACATGCCAGGTCACTGTTGGGGCCCTGCAACGCGGAACATTCCGGGTCACTGTTGGGGCCCTACCACATTGAGCATACCGGGTCACTGTTGTGGCCCTGCAACGCGGAACATGCTGGGTCACTGTTGTGGCCCTACCACATTGAACATGCCGGGTCACTGTTAGGGCCCTGCAACGCGGAACATGCCGGGTCACTGTTAGGGCCCTGCAATGCGGAACATGCCGGGTCACTGTTGGGGCCCTGCAACGCGGAACATGCCAGGTCACTGTTGGGGCCCTGCAACGCGGAACATTCCGGGTCACTGTTGGGGCCCTACCACATTGAGCATACCGGGTCACTGTTGGGGCCCTGCAACGCGGAACATGCCGGGTCACTGTTGGGGCCCTGCAACACGGAACATACCGGGTCACGGTTGGGGCCCTACCACATTGAGCATGCCGGGTCACTGTTGGGGCCCTGCAACGCGGAATATGCCGGGTCACTGTTAGGGCCCTACCACATTGAGCATGCCGGGTCACTGTTGGGGCCCTGCAACGCGGAACATGCCGGGTCACTGTTGGGGCCCTGCAACGCGGAACATGCCGGGTCACTGTTGGGGCCCTGCAACGCGGAACATGCCGGGTCACTGTTGAGGCCCTGCAACGCGGAACATGCCGGGTCACTGTTGGGGCCCTACCACATTGAGCATGCCGGGTCACTTTTGGGGCCCTGCAACGCGGAACATGCCGGGTCACTGCTGGGGCCCTACCACATTGAGCATGCCGGGTCACTTTTGGGGCCCTGCAACGTGGAACATGCCGGGTCACTGCTGGGGCCCTACCACATTGAGCATGCCGGGTCACTTTTGGGGCCCTGCAACGTGGAACATGCCGGGTCACTGCTGGGGCCCTACCACATTGAGCATGCTGCGGTCTTGGAACTGCTTACTGTGCAGTTGTACTTAATGCAGTCCTCCCAAAAGCGGCTGGCAGAGAACTTCTTCTTCACGACCACTGTGAGCCCATGGATGAGACACTGGCCCACGCCCATAATGTTTCCTGAGGAGGAAGAGGAGGCAGGGGGTGAAGGATGCCATACAGCAAGTGGGCACGACGCTACAGGTAACAGTGTGAGAGAGGCTGACCTGCCGAGTGGTACAGGGGCAGGCAGTCGTAGACGATATCATCAGGGCGCATCCGGAAAGCGTAGTAGCCAAAAGCAGCGATGCGGTAATACCTACGGAGCAAAGCCCCAGGTGTCACGCCATGGGAGACATGCTCGCCCTCCCCCCCCCCCCATCCCCACCCCCGTGCAAGTGCCCACCCGCACTCACCGACTGTGCACAACGATGGCGGCCTTGGGCAGTCCAGTGGTGCCAGATGTGTAGATGTAGAACAGTCTATCTGCAAGAAGAGGGGAAAAGGAGTCAGACCAGAGCAAATAAGGCCGGAGCAGACCAGACAGTTCAGTCCAGGCTAGACAAGGCCAGAGCTTGGCAGTCAGATGAAATTTTACAGATAGTGGGTCCGAGTCAGACTTCCTCGTACATTGTACATCGCATAGGAGCTCTCATCATAGAATGTGGATGGATCCCATTTGATGCAATAAGGAGGTCCACACCCCAAATGTACACGTAATTATTTAGCCCAAAGCGAGACAGACACTACAGTACAAGGGTACGGCTGTCAAGCAGCCAACTAGGCCTCAGTGCAAGTTGGTTGAGGCCCAAGAGCATGTGTGAGACAGACAGACCAAACCCGAAATTCACAGTCAGAAGGTCTGAAAATAGCTACGGGATCATTAGCAAGCAAGGTCATTAACTGACAGTGGATTGATGTCAAAACCCAAATGAATCGTTTACACATGTCACAGAAGCTGAACCCCTTTCCCCTGGGAGGAGTGAGGCGAGGGGACGTGGGGGAATAAATCTGCTGTTTATTCTTTAGCCATCGTGCGGCTCCTTTCACAGCCAGGAGGAGAGCGGCAGGCACTGTGACGTCTCTCAATGAGGCATCAAAGTCATGTGGTAGGAAGGGAGGGAGATCGAGTGTGAATGCACAGACAGGAAGTGGGGGGGGGGGGGGGCTGTGAAAGAGAGGAGGAGGCAGAGGGAGGGAGAGAAGGAGGGGCACCAGGAACTGGGTGAAAGGTCACATACCACACGGGTGGGAGCTGACGGGCAGCTAAATATACTGCTTACGCCGCCGCCACAGGCAGAAACTGCCACCCTTTGCATGATCCCTCACTCTGTGCCTCTGCGGACACTCTGTCCCTCAGACAGACAGACACACACACACACGCACGCAGGTCAGGTGATCGTCAAGTCCTGACATAAACAAAGTCATTCAGTCCTTCAGCCGAACAGACTCTCTTTAACCTATCCCATCATACTCTTCTATGACACATGGCACCCCCAACAGACCCAGGATCAGTCAGGACTTCACTCCGACACCTTCACTGACCGCTTCACCGGCTATCCCGTCTGACCGCTTTGCCCGACTGACCGATTCGAGGGGCACCTCGAATGAATCGTTTACACATCGTTGACCGCTTTGCGGGACAGCCCAACTGATTGCTTTGCCCAACTGACCACTTAGCCAGGGCACCCCGACTGACCGCTTTGCCCGACTGACCAATTCGAGGGGCACCCCTACTGACCGCTTTGCCCAACTGATCATTTGCCCAACTGACCACTTAGCCAGGGCACCCCGACTGACCGCTTTGCCCGACTGACCAATTCGAGGGGCACCCCTACTGACCGCTTTGCCCAACTGATCGCTTTGCCCAACTGACCACTTAGCCAGGGCACCCCGACTGACCGCTTTGCCCGACTGACCAATTCGAGGGGCACCCCTACTGACCGCTTTGCCCAACTGATCGCTTTGCCCAACTGACCACTTAGCCAGGGCACCCCGACTGACCGCTTTGCCCGACTGACCAATTCGAGGGGCACCCCTACTGACCGCTTTGCCCAACTGATCGCTTTGCCCAACTGACCACTTAGCCAGGGCACCCCGACTGACCGCTTTGCCCGACTGACCAATTCGAGGGGCACCCCTACTGACCGCTTTGCCCAACTGATCGCTTTGCCCAACTGACCACTTAGCCAGGGCACCTCGACTGACTGCTTTGCCCGACTGACCAATTCGAGGGGCACCCCTACTGACCGCTTTGCCCAACTGATCGCTTTGCACAACTGACCACTTAGCCAGAGCACCCCGACTGACTGCGTTGTCAGGCACCCCGACTGACTGCTTTGCCTGGCACCCCTGTGTGCCCAGTTTACATGGCACCCACACGGCAGTGATGTTTGTAAATAAACAGACATAGAGAGCAGTGCAGAGTGTGTAGGGGCACATAATAAGATCTGCAAACAAACTTCTTGCTTCTTATTAGGGTGACATAACGGCCCTAATATATGACCCAAGCATGCCTGAGCCCATACCTCCCCTCCTCAGTCAAAACACACAGGCGTCCTGCCTCAAACCCACCTCACTCCCACAGAAAGTACAAGCGAGCAACACACTCACCACTAAAGCTCTTGCTGTTGGTGCAGGGAGGTGGTGTTCTGGGGGCAGAGGCCAGCAGGGGCTCCAGGGGCTCAGCCAGCAGGGAAGCCATGGTGTCCGAACCCAGCTCCCCTGCACAGAAACGAACCATGGACTGTCCAAAGGACATGCTTACCTCCAGCATAGCTGCAGAGGAAGGGCAGAAATGGAGAAATAACACTGAAAACTCTGTGCTACAACTGTGAGACATGGGGCAAGGACAGGACACTGACACAGAAAAGGCACAAGACAAAGAGACACTGACACAGGAGGACAAGACATTGACACAGGAAGATGGAACACTGATACAGGGGGACAGGACACTGACATGCAGAGGTGGAATACAGACACAGGAGGACAGGACACTGACATAGGAAGATGGAACACAAATACCAGAGGAAGGGACACTGACATAAGAGGATGGGACACTGACAGGCAGAGGCAGAATAAAGGCACAGAATGAAGGGACACTGACATGCCCCACTGACATGTTAGAATCATGATCCACAACAGATTACTTGATTTGAACCTGAAAATAAACACAAACTAAGTAGAGCCACTAAAAGGACCAAAAGTAAACAAAGATACGTTTTTAAATGAGACTTAAAACACAGTCTAGGATCAGCAACAGAGGGGATAACCTAACGCAAGCAGGCAGGCTATTCCACAGTCTAGGATTAGCAGCAAAGGGGATAACCTAACGCAAGCAGGCAGGCTATTCCACAGTCTAGGATCAGCAGCAAAGGGGATAACCTAATGCCAGCAGGCAGGCTATTCCACAGTCTAGGATCAGCCGCAGAGGGGATAACCTAACGCAAGCAGGCAGGCTATTCCACAGTCTAGGATCAGCCGCAAAGGGGATAACCTAACGCAAGCAGGCAGGCTATTCCACAGTGTAGGATCAGCAGCAAAGGGGATAACCTAACGTTTGGACCTAATGAAGGTCCAAACGAAAAGAGTGAAAACCTCAGTTGTGTGTGAGAACTTCACTTTAAACGTGAGTTTTCATGTGGGTGCAGTTATGCCAGATCCCCTGGTTATCCCACAGGCTAAAAAGACGCTGCTGCCTAAGCTGACCATTGGTGCGAGTGACTGCACCCTGCGATGGGCTGGCATCACGTCCAGGGCTGCCTCCTACCTTGTGCCATTCCAATACATAACATATAAATTTGTAATTTTATATATGTATATACTGTATATAAATGATTACTTGATTGATTGTAAAATTACTCGATTAATATAATTGATTGTGGCAGCCCTACTTTGTTGCACATCAATCTGCTTTTGTTGTACTACTGTTGCAGGCTCCAAACATGCAGGCATCATGTAAGAAATGCTTTTTGATTTGTTCTGTTATAACAACAGTTGTAAATAACGCACTTGTAACTGGCCATTCATTGAAAGCTCAGCAAGACTTATGCTGATATTTATCACACTATGTTGCTTTTGGGCAAAACTGTCTACTATTAAAACTACAAAATGTAGTGCAGTGCTACTGTTCTTGCAATACCTCTGAAATGCTTGTTGGAGATACAACTGCAACTCAACATAATAAAGTATGGTCATATCACCCACCACTACATACTGACATGAAAAGGCAGAATGCAGATAATGGATAAGGAGACACATATTAGCAAAAGCAGGACGCAGACGGAGATAACAGAACTCAGACAGTAGATGAGAAGAATACAGACCATGGAGGATGGGGGACGGACACAGAATGAGAGGGACACAAACGTCATACAGGCACTGAATACTATTCCTTCTCATGTAACTTTTCAAATCTTTTTCAATATTTTGTTCACCAGATTGTTCTTTTTAAACGTGCAAAAACACTTGTGATGCTGTCTTTTGATTCTCTGGGAGTGCGCGCCTTGTGGAACACCTCAGAGAAAATGTAACATTATGGGGTGCAGACTTCAGTTTGCCACCCTATACAGGCCGGCATGGAGAACTGATTCAATTTGGACTTTAGCTTTGCCCTTGACCCCAGTTTACACTTTGCTTTTAGCAAATAAGCCCACTCTGTCTTTTCAATAATGTTATCATGTCTGGGGGGGTTGGGCAGCCAGTTGACCTTGGACCCCCAAAAGTTTTTTCCTCTTTACTTGGGATTTTTTGGTTCCTCTCCTCTGTTGTCATCTGGATTTCTTATATTCTTTTCTTTGTCTTTCCTGTTCCCTGTTTTTGAATTATTCTGTATTATACTACGGGACTGTTGAATGCTTGAATCTGATTGGCTGACGAACGTTCTGAGGTGTGCAATTATTTTCAGATAAATGCACGGCGAACGTAGTTCCAGGTAGCTCTCTTGACCGCATTACAGTGTCATATCACTTCGCATAGTTAACTGTAATAACGGAAATTAGCATACAGTACCTATACAGCACACAGGACTAACAAAAACAACAACATGACAGACGATTTTCCGAAAGTAAATTTTAATATTTACGGTGAATATGAAACTTTCAACAACTGGGCTGCAGCAGTATTAGTTAGCCTAGTGTACCAACTTAAAGGCTACACATGACATTTCTCACTAGCGAGGTAATAACAGCGCTGCATCTTAAAGCAGACTTACAGTTTAGAGACGGTGCTTCAGAACACTGTTGAGGGACACACAGAGGTAGCCTAATTCATACAAGCTCTCTCTCTCTGTTTCTCTTTCTCTGTCAACGGCTCAAGCCTCCATTGCCAGCTTTAAAATGACGTTTTGGAACTAGCAAAAGAGTCGTTAGATGAGATGCGGAAGAAATAATCCTACTCACAATAGCGATTTAAGTAGAAAAACCGGACGAATCCCTTGAAATATATCATCTGATCGATGTCTTGAGGTGTGGCAACCGTAGTATAAGCGGAATAATTGACTCCAGACCGTTGAATTATCAGAAAATAATGCACACCCGAGGTGTAACGGCCCGTCGTCAATTATTCCTTACTTAATGATCCAGGATTATATCGCAACACACCCATGTCAAGCACCTTCAGGTGACACTGTTGTGAAACGTACTACAGAAAAATAAACTGAATTGAACTGAAATGAAATGGACCAATAGACAACCCAGACAAGTCTCTGTGCCTCCACTCACCATCAACCAGCTCCGCCCCAAACACGATGCCCCTGGCGCCAGACACGCCCACACAGTGTTTCAGTGAATCACGGCGTAGGTTGAAGTTGATGAGTGCAGCCTCCACGCCCACCTTGGCCAGGCCCAGCCAGAGGGCCACAAGCAGGGGTTGACTCTCCATGAAGATGGCTACCACGTCACCCGAGACCCAACCCTGGTGCAATGCCCAGTGGGCCACAGCATTTGACAGCTGGTCCAGCTGGGCGAAGGTCCAGGTCTCACCCGTGGCATCATACACCAGCGCTGGCTTGTCTGGGCACCGCACAACCGTCTGGGCGAATATTGAGGGAATGGTGTTCCTTTTGCTCATGTGCTGATAAAGTGCTATCTTCACCCGCAGTAGCACGTAGAGGCCACTAGGAGGACAAGAGAGGCCAGAAGGGAGGGTGAGGAAAATGTGAAGAGACTGAAGGAGGGGTTTAAAGGAGGTGAAGAAGTTGTGAATGAGGCCAGGTGAGAGAGGACAGTGAGATTAGTGTCAGGGGGAGGTTGAGGGAAAACATCAATAGAAGAAAAGGGCAGGCTAATGGTTCATGGTGTCTCTGCGCAGGTCCGCAGAGACCTAGTGCCCGCTGAGGCGTCCCCCCCCCCCCGCACTCACTTGAGGTCCCTCTTCGCAGTGCGGGCCACCACATAAAGATACCTCCAGCCCCCCGTGCCAAGGTACATGCCAAAGCTGGCTGCCAGGCTCCAGGACCAAGGAGCCGCAAGAAGCCGCAGCAACCCCAGGGAGCCGAGGGAGACGGAGAGTCTGAGCGCACTATGCATCCTATGGGGATGAGGAGGAGAGATCACAGGACGGTGGGTGGAGGGGTGAGGGAGACACACCGAAACACAGAGCATCCTGAATGAGGGAGAGAGGAGGAGACATCACAGGAGAGTGGGTGGAGGGGTGGGGGAGACACACTGAAACACACTGAGCATCCTAAATGAGGGAGAGAGGAGGAGAGATCACAGCACAGTGGGTGGAGGGGTGGGGGAGACACACCGAAACACACAGAGCATCCTAAATGAGGGAGAGAGGAGGAGAGATCACAGGACAGTGGGTGGAGGGGTGGGGGAGACACACCGAAACACACTGAGCATCCTAAATGAGGGAGAGAGGAGGAGACATCACAGGATAGTGGGTGGAGGGGTGAGGGAGACACACTGAAACACACTGAGCATCCCAAAGGAGGGAGAGAGGAGGAGACATCACAGGATAGTGTGCGGAGGGGTGAGGGAGACACACTGAAACACAGAGCATCCTAAATGAGGGAATGAGGAGGAGAGATCACGGGACAATGGGTGGAGGGGTGGGGGAGACACACCGAAACACACAGAGCATCCTAAATGAGGGAGAGAGGAGGAGAGATCATGGGACAATGGGTGGAAGGGTGAGGGAGACACACCGAAACACACTGAGCATCCTAAATGAGGGAGAGAGGAGGAGACATCACAGGACAGTGGGTAGAGGGGAGGAGTTTAGGATTGATTTCACTCTTCTACAACATAGTCGACAGCCAGTCCTATTACTAGGCATAAAGTTCATGAATACAGCTGTCATGTGAAATGTGCTCTGAGTGAGGGCCATTAACAACAACACCCCACCCCCCAAAACGAAAAACACCCCCAGCGAGTGGGGCCGGGCGTAACCACCAAACCAGTTTCATAATTATCATTCAACACCTGTAAGTGTTACCAGCGATCCGGCGCCGTTTCCCATATACTACACCATATAAAGCCTAACTTGAACGCAAGTTTCGGGACCGTAATCTGGACGCTATAGATAAACAAATTGTAATACTTACTTGACGGACCAGACCCAGGGAA
This sequence comes from Brienomyrus brachyistius, assembly GCF_023856365.1. Taxonomy (NCBI): domain Eukaryota; kingdom Metazoa; phylum Chordata; class Actinopteri; order Osteoglossiformes; family Mormyridae; genus Brienomyrus; species Brienomyrus brachyistius. Next base: position 392,134 of record NC_064537.1, read on the forward strand.
GTGGATGTTATCAGCCCTCCCAGCGAATATGTAAACCTTTGCTCCACACCTTACAGCGCTGCCTTATGGTACCACACTGTGTTTTTATACGCCTTATTAAATCCTGAAGATATTTATGACCACTGATTACAATAAACTATGCTAAGAAAACATGATCGTGCTTATAATAACGGCACGTGTCCTGACTCTATTTGTTAGAGAAGCGGATATACTGGAATAAACCACAGCTGACTTAAATAGCTAGTTAGAGAAAGCCTTTCCGTACTCTTCGTAGTCACAAAGCAGCTCCTGCCCCACAGCAGCAGCCATTGCCCGCTCCTGCGTCTTTCTGACTCTCCCAAACAGCGGGACACAGCTGAAGACCTGCCCGCCTCTGCGATGACGCGTAGTTCGTCCATTGGTCATCGCCACGCTTGTCAAATTTGGGTTGAAGCGCTATTGGACCGAAGCGGCGCTTCAGCAGAGACGCTGCAGGGCGGGTGTGTGGTGGGTCAGGTCGCTGGCCAGCTCCAGGATGGTCACCCGCTAAACACACCGGCGGGACTAATGCTTGAGCTTCTCACATCACGTGTGCTTATGCAATATGATATTCTGGTCTAGCATGTCTTAGGATTTACAAAGAAAGAATCGAAAGTGTGTACTGTGTTTATGTTAGTTGAGTGTGCTTGCGTGCGTGCTAGTAGAGCATGTATTGTGCAGTGTGTGTGTTGGGTGTATATTGTTTATTTTATAAGGGGAAATCCATCTCATAATTTTTCTGTCTCTGCTCAGCATCATCCCTGCTATGCTTGCCCACCCTTTTTTACCATTATCACTCCAACTGACCTCTCAAATCTGTTTCCTGACCATATCTTGGCTGATCAAACAATGAACCCTATCCTTACTGAAGAGAAGTTTATTTGGCCATAACTGAGACAGCTAAGAAATGGTGGAACAGTTACAACAAAGACGACACTTGGAGAAGTGAAAAAGTTGTATTAGAGACCAGGCTGGACTGTATTGTGCTGGGGAAAACAGTGCCGTTCTGTGAGCCCACGCAGTCAGGTGCCGAGGACTGGAAGAAAGGGGCCAGTGTTAAAGGAGGGAGAGAGAAGCGTGAGCAGCCACTGGCAGACAGGACATGACAGGCACACCCTGTAGGCGAGAGCGAGTGGCCACAGTGTGCAACAGAACTAACAGCACATCTAAGGTTTTATTCATCACATTGTTACAACAGAGAAGCGTGCTCTCAGAGTTCAGCTACTGACTGTATCAGAATTTGGTCATTGACTGTAAATCAGTTTCATCATCATCCTTTCACTGTCACTGTCTCAGAGTTCAGTTATTAACTATATATGATTATTATCATCTTGTCATTGTCTGTGTCTCTGAGTTCAATCAAAGTTCAGTCACTGACTATTGCTGCATTCCGTTTGATCTCGTAACTTGGAAATTCTGAGTTTATAGTCAGAAATTTCGACATGAATGCCCCCTGAAGTCGGAATTACGACTCGTGAAGTTGAAGGAATCTACAGATTCTACACAACCCCGAACTCAGAATTCAATATGGCTGCACCTACAACAGTGCATTTTACATTTCATTTCAAATAAAATGCATGGTTGCCAACTTCGGTCAGCTGGCTGGAGTGAGATTTTCAGTCTGCACACACATGCAATCGCATTTACATGTAACCATTTTACTACCTTCTAAATATTTTTTAGGATTTGAAAACCACCCCAACACTTTTGATGTCGCCAATTTTAGATTAGTAATGTAAAAATATATATTTGCTGTAAGATTTCTTGCGTGAATGTGTTTGAAAGCCTGTCAGGCCAGATGCGTGAGAATTGGCAACCCTGAAAACGTACGTTTTTTGTTTCATATTTGTTGATTTGTAAAAATATAATATTACTTTATACAAATGTTAAAAAATGTAAACTTTGACGACCATGAAATCACCAATTATATAGATCTATTTATCCAGCATTTTATAAAATACTGCGTTGGAAAACTTTTCAGCTGTAAGATTTCAGAACAGTGTAGCCGCTCTGTTAGGAATATTACGGTTTTTTTTTTGTTAGATTCGCTACTGTTATTAACACAAATGACAAATTAGCGCAAACAAAAGGGCTGCATAAGTCGAATTACGTCTTGCTTGGAAGTAAAGGAGTTTCACGTTCATTTGAATGGGAATTGGGTAGTTGTGCCTTTTGTCACGCACCTTGCATGAAGGCAGCGATGCATATATATTCTGATTGAGCGAATACAGTAAAACCCCGTTATAGTGGACTCGCTTATAACTGAATATCGTCTATAACGGACGAGGTCCGTTGGTCCCACCGTGCGCCTTTAAGAACATGCAGAAAAAGCATCGGATATAGCGGACTGGCATATAACGAAATTTCGCTTATAACGTGCAAACAATTTGGTTCCCATGGCTGCTTTTAGCTGTAGTAGCATGCCGGCATAGCATGCCGGTGATATCCAGTGCGGATATGTAGTCGGGATTATCAAACTGCATCCGGCCCTGCAAGCGCTCCTCCAACTTGCAGGGAAACAATTTTTTGGGGGTTGTGATGAGATTGGCACTCCAGCCACCGTAAAACAACTCACAACTGATAGATACTCCTCTGCAGTCCATGGGAGTGGTTCTGCTCCACCATGAAGGGGATGGGGGGAGGCCTTTGGGAGCCCCATCCCCGGAAGAGTCGAAACCTTGCCTGTTCTCTCAGTTTATGCTGCGACCACGGTGAGTGATCTCCAGATGACACTCTGATCCCGAGGAGTTTCGCAGTGTGGCGAGTGCAGCAATGCACTGCAACGCACTGCATCAGCGCATGTTCCCAAACCTGACCTGATGATATATATCACCCACCTGCAAACCATCCACTATTACTCAACGCAAGAGAGGTCTGGGGAGGTCTGAAAAAAATTTCAGGCCATGGTAATGTCAGTGAAGGGGGTGCAGAATCTCGTGACAGGGAGGGGGCGAACAAACTGAATCTGATTTTTAACAGATTTGATGCTGCCCCCACCAAGTCATCAGGATTCAGCCCAGTCGTCCAACACCTTCCCTCCCCCTCAGTCCCCCACTGTCACCAGGAAAATCCTCCTCAGGCTACCTCACCCCCCTTCACCCAGCATCAGGGGAATCAACACAACCATCCCCCCACCTAAATCTTGAGAAATCACCGCTCAGCCCCCCACCCTTCAGCCTCTCCATAACGGCAGATCAGGTGAGGAATGAGCTGAGGAAGATGAGTGTGGAAGGCAACGCGCCTGGATGGTATCAGTTCCAGACTTCTCAGAGACTGTGCTGATCAACTCTGTGGGGTCATTCTGCACATTTTCAACCTCAGTCTCAGTCTGGAGAGAGCCCCTACCATGTGGAAGACCTTCTGTGTGGTTCCTGTCCCCAAGACTGCGTACCCCAGGGAGCACAGTCACTTCAGGCCAGTAACCTTGACATCCCATCTGATGAAGTGCCTGGAAAGGATCTCACTCAATCACATTCAACACCTTGTGAACAGTGAGTTGGACCCCCTTCAGTTTGCGTATAGACCAGGTGTCGGCGTGGAGGATGCGATCATTTTCCCGCTCCATTGGTCCCTTTCTCACCTGGAGAGCACTGGGGGCACTGTGAGAATCATGTTCTTTGACTTCTCCAGTGCTTTCAACACAATACAGCCTTCACTGTCCCAGGGTCCCAGAGGTGTGAGGCACCAGTGCTAACCACTGCACCACCATGCCACCCCCATTTCAGTGTCAAACTCCTCCTTTCCTTAACCACTCAGTAGCATCAGTACTGGTATATGTTCACTTAGAAAACAGATCTACTGTAGTTTCGGTATTATATTATCTTTAACAGACACTTATATCCAAAGTGATATTTTTGAGAAAGCAGAATACTTGGGGACTAAGGGCCTTGTTCAAGGGCCTAACAGTAAAAAACACTGCGCCAGCTGTGGAATTTGAACTGACGACCTTCCGATCACAAGAATGGCAGCCAAAGCCACTGGGCCACACAACCCCCCCATATTACTCATCTCTGTGTGCTCATGTTGTTCAAACGTAGCAGTTACTCAACATCAGCGTTTTTAACTTTATGTTCTTATAGAAAACTAGGACAACAGCCTTTCCTAACCAGTGTCAGGGTCATGGAACAAGCTGCAAGAACATCTTTATCCAGGTATGTCCAAAGGGCTATTTGTTTGGGGGGGGGGGCTTTAGCTGGAAATGATAGGATTTTCACTCATCAGACTTACGGAAATAACCAAGAACACTGCTCAGACACACGTTGGATATTAAAACACTTCCTTAGTGGAGTGTGCTTGTACTTTTTACAAGCACACTCCAGGGTTTTAAATACATCACTGCTACTGTGAATTTCACTGGTGAAAAATGGATTGTAAAATCTAACTGTGCAGCCTACAATATGTTTACTACACTAGATGGCACCATAAATATCACCAAAGATAGTACGGGTGGTAGTAAAGTACAAAGAAATAAAGCAGTCTTGCTTTAATCACTTTTTAAATGTTGTAGTGTATATGTAGTATCAGAGGAAGCCGCTGAAGGCAGCCCAGAACTACCCAAGAAAGGGCAGCAGAGTTCATACGAGCCCGTAGTGATGCAGGCCAATGGCATCATCATTTCAACATGTAGCTAAGAAGAGGAGGACAGAGGGTGGGGCGGCTGCAGGGGGCAGAAAGCCTGCACAGTGATGCAGACATCCAGAAGCACTATTCCACTTGTGACATTGCAGGGCACAGAGAATCCCAGCACTTAGTTGGCCCAAGCCAGAGGCCAGCACCAGTCCTGCACTGGTACCCAAGAGTGCGCCACCCACAGGCAAAAACCACCAGGTCCCTGGGTGCTGTCAGGTGTAGTACCCCACAAGCAGTAGAGGATGTGTGGCCTGGGGTCAGGCCCGTGAGGAGAGCAGCGTCACAGCTAGGAGGACCCTGGCAGATATGCCAGCACTTTTCAATAGAATAACGTTGTTTTTTTCAGCCGGTAGAAAACAAAAGATCGATCTGTTGGCCAGATTTAATTATAAATCATAAACATGTTATAGGTCGAATCAATAAAATATTGTAACTCTCGAGTGGCAAAGATCATGAGGTAGACTGCAAAATCAATTTTTTAGAAAACTCTTTTACGGCGTAATCCTGAAAAGAACAATGGTAAAACAGCGAGTGAGAATTACCTCACTTACACACACAAACTAGAGAAATATGGCCTTTAAGGAGGCAAAGTGGATACAAGCAATAGGAACACAGTACAACGCGTGATACTCTGAAAACTATGAGACTTAAAGGTTCTTTTTCTTTTCATTTCGTCACTTAGAAAAACTTAAAATCTGAAGCAGATCAACATAAATCCAAAAAACATAATTCAAACGAATCTTTACTTTACTCTTACTTCCACCCACGTAACATTTCGGTTCCGTTCTTTGTTGAAATACGTTTGGGTTCTTAAAAGGCACCAAGTGGCAACCAGTCCATCACTGGCACCAGTACCAGCAGGGGTGTCGTTAGAAATTTTGGGCCCCATGAAATCATATCATATTGGGCCCCCAACCCAGACCAATCATAGTATGTTCCATATTTTTAGGGGCCCTGTAGCTCAGGGCAGGGTTGCCAACTTTGGTCAGCTGGCTGGCTTGAGATTCTAAATTCAAAACAAATCTCCACACTTACACACCCACATTTATATGTAGATGACTGCTTTATTACCTTGTAAATAGTCTGTAGGGTGTGCAAACTACCCCAGTGCTTTTGATGTAACTAATTTTAGGCTGACAATGGAATAATATACATTTCTTGCCTAAGCATGAAAGTTTGAAAGCGTCACACCAGATACATGACAGTTGGCAACCCTGCCAGAGGCCATTGGAATCATAACTGTGCCCCCCCCCCAAAAAAAAAATCAACTAAAAAATAACTAAAGAAAAAAACTAACTAAAAGCAAGCCAAATACAGAACAACTTATATGTTCATTTCCTGTGGGGGCCATAGAAATGGGATGGGTCACCATGATAGAGGAGTGAGCAGGGAAACAGGAAGGGGTCACTTCTGGGGGGGAGGAGGGTGGTTTTGAGGTCACCATAGTGGGGTAGGTGAGCACAGAAATGGAGGAGAGGGGCGGATGAGCACCAAAACAGGGGTCACTGTGGTGAGGAGTTGAGCATGGAAATGGGAGAGGGGGCAGGGTCACCGTGGTGGGACGGGTCAGCCTGGAAAAGGGGAGGGGTCACCGTGGTGGAGGGGGTCACAGAATTGGGGGGGGGGGTAGTGGCCATGGTGGTGGGATTAGATGATTAAGGAGTACGTGATGGTACACCACACTAGCTGAAAAAGGAGTGGAGAGGTGAAAGATCTTTCTGGTGGTTGGAGTTCCAATCCTGCCACCAACCCCCAAATTTTCCCAAAAACTTGGAGGACCTGCTTGGAGGACAGGGTTGGATGTACATTAATGTCATGCAGGTTAAGGGCTTTGCTCAATGGCCCAACGAAGGAGGATCACTCCAGGCTTTCATGGCTTCAGAGCCACCTCTACACCCATAAGTGGTGAACATGTAATCTTCAGGAATCTGCTGTTAACCTGCTGTGACTCTCTTCTCCTCTCATGAAATCACATTTATTTTACTTTGTTATTTTGTCACCCCTGTGATGGGCTGGCTCCCCCATCCTGGGTTGTTCCCTGCCTCGTGCCCATTGCTTCCGGGATAGGCTCCGGACCCCCCGCGACCCAGTAGGATAAGCGGTTTGGAAAATGGATGTTTGGACGGACTTTGTAACCCTAATTATGACTGAGGACAGATCAAATATGATCTTCAGAGCTCGATATGTGCAGAAGAATTTTGGTTTCAGAGCTTCAGGGTACATGGCATCTTCTGGCATTGAAGCCACAGCTTCAAGGCACCATTTCTCCAGAACGTGGTCTAGAGATGCCCCAAGACACAGCAGTCACCTGCTCATTTTCAGGGATGCAGTTTCTGATTGGGTACCTGTGAGGTGAAACCAGTCCCAGAGTCTAAGATGGCTGAGCTATTAGCTTAAAGGTAGTGGAATAAGGCATGGGATGAGTGTTTGCTTCAGCAGGTCAGGATGTTGTGCTTGTGATCGGAAGGTTACAGGTTTGAATTCTGTGGTCGGCAGAGTGATGTCACTGCTGGACCCTAAACCAAGACCATTAATCCCAAGTGCTCCAGGGACTGGTTGGCCTTGCTTTCTCAGAATGTATGCCATTCACTCTGGGCAGTAACATAAAGGTTATGCTGCAGGCCCCCCACGACTCTCTCCTGCATCTTCATGAATGGCATGAATTTGCTGCCTGCTTGGACATAGTGGGATCCAGCAGGCAGACAGATGTCCACAGTGACAAGCTCACTGCCTTGTGCTAAAAATTAACCTACAGCATACTAAGTTTCCAGCGGTTTTGAACAAATAATTGTGCTTGTCATTCTGAGTATTGCTGTTGTCCATATCTTCAAATGAGACTTGTCCATCCTGCTCTTTTTGGTACTTAGTAATTAATTCCGTCATAGTAATACTAATAAAAATCATAATCATGAACATCAAGTATAAAAGTTACAAAGAAACACGCACAGCAGTATATATATCTTTAACCTTTCAATGTTTTTAATAAAGGTTAATATTAATCAATATACATTAGAGGCAGTAAAGTTATATTTAAACAATCGTGTGTCCATCTACCTTAAATATATTGTCGCGGAGACCGTGTACCATTTATTAATAATAATATTAAGCAGTAAGCGTCCACTGGACGAGCCAGGATTCACGGTATAAAACACTCATATTTCCAGTAAAGTAAACATCGTCGGTGCATTTCTTTTAAAAAAGTTCCTGTTCATGATATTTGACTAAAAATACTGAAAAAATCAATCTGTTCATCACTTGTTAGCCTCATGCAGTGTTGAATCAAAAGTGCAGGATTCATCGATCCCTCAATAATTAAACGAATAGTCATTTTCCCACCGAATGTGGCATTTTCCCTGCGGTTTGCCGCGCTTGTTTCCCAGGACCTGCCGCAGATCGCTGCTGAAGCTGGGTCGGCGCACCAGCGGGTGCAGTGCGCCGTAGGATGCATCGATGCCCGGCGCTCTGACGGCGCTCCGGCTGTTCCTCCCCGCACGCAACGCCTGATACGAGCGTATGGAGATCTTACGATGCTGGGAGGGACTGGTCTCCGTGGGAAGTCCGCCTCGCTTGGCAAGAGCCTCGAAAGCTTCTTCCAGGTTGGTACCGGTTTTGGCGGACGTCTCAAATAGTGCGCAGTCCTCCCCGAACGCATGTTGAGCCTCCCACCAGCACACCACTCTGCTCTCAAGCTCCAAGTCCACTTTGTTGGCGCAGATTATGGTGGGGACGCGGGGCTTCGATTTGCTATGTATAATCTTAGATTTGGCCGATAATATCTCTTTGTGCAATGTGCGTACTTCTTCAAAGGAGTTTCTGTCATCCACGCTGAACACTAGGAGAAAGATGTCACCTGTAAGAGAGTAAAGTATACGTTACACTAAACCGAAGGCGTGCTGGAAATCAGCAATAACTAAAAAGTATATAAAAATATAATATAACAAGTAACAACAACAACGATAATAATCATAAACAGGCATCCGCCAGCCACGCTGCTTGGACCCCTAATAATTCGAATCAACTGCGCTTCACGCACCTGTCAGGATAGACAGTCTCCTTTTGGCAGGGAAACTCCTCTCCCCGGAGGCATCCAGGATATCAACCTGGTACACTTCCCCACGGATCTGGTACAGCTTCCTGTAGAAGTCTTCGGACGTGGGTTCGTAGCGCTCCACGAAACTGTCACGCAGGAAGCGTTGAAGGATGGAGGTCTTGCCCACTTTTGGCGAGCCCAACACCACGACCCGCCGGCAGTTCCGCGGCTTGGCGCGGAACAACTTGTCTGGACAAGGCTTGCTGATGGTCTGGCCGTGCAGCATCGCCTTTAGCTCATCCATGAGAGATTCCTTGCAGGTGAAGCGCTCAGAGGACGAGTGCCGCTTGCCGGTGCTTGAAGAGCGCACGACTCTTGCTGTCTTCTCCTGGCGTCTCCATTGCGACGTTGCCATTTTTATGATTCCAATCACCGCTTTGGAAATCGTGGACATTTTGAACGCAGATGCACTTTTATACTCTAGGAGGGACTTGGAGGAGCCGGCGCCCACTCTGTCGCAACGGAAGCGGGCGCGGAGATCGGGGCTCTCTGCGGAATAAGCCGTCTGCTCCGGCGATCTGATTTCCATGGTGCTGACTGTGGTAAGTAATGGTGGTCCTGATCTGCTTAAGCTTTATATACCGCTTGGACACTTCGGCGTCACACAGCATCCATCACTCACAAGCGTGCATTTGACTGACAGGACAGCGGGGTGTGTCGTGTACCTGGAGGGAACGAACCGTTTCTGCGGATCCGAGATCACAGAGACCCTTTGGGGACACTGCGGTGCGACTAATTGTGTGTCTCTTAATGACAACTAGGTCTACAGACAGGTCAAACAGTAAATTATGTAACTATGTTAAGTCCTGCTTCATTGCTTTTTATTTCTATTGTTTTTATTATTTTTACAGTAATGTTATTTATTTATGTTATCTTTTTTATATCATTCTTCCTTGTATTAGCCTACTTATTTCTATTGAGCATAAATTCAAGAAACATTTCACTACACAGTTGTTCAATGTATGTTTGAGTAGACCAATGAACCTTTAAATTGCAGTACCGGTGCATAGTATTTCGGATTTTAAACCAGGGAACCCAATATAAATCCAGATCAGAGCCAGAGACCCCTGTGATTACATAAGTAGCCTAAGTAAAACTAAGAAAGCTAGCGCGGCTGATATTGATTTAAACATTTCTTCTGATTGAATATTTTCAAAAATGTGATTACATGTGGTTAAATAAATCTGATAAAAGCACGTACAATTTAGTGGGCTGCTGGCACATCATTCACCGTGCACGCGTTTCAACCCGGTTCGGCGGGAATTCCCGAAACTGTAGATTGCAGATGGCTCATTAATTAATATTCAAAGAGAACGCGCTACCTGATTGGCCGGTGACGATCTGACGCTCACCCCTGCTGGAATTCGCCGCCGCCACCACAGATGAACCGCGCGGCGGAAGCGGTCATCTGGAGGCGGAAGTGAGCGCCGTCGCCATGGATACGATAAAGCGGTAAGAAGGCGCAGTGGACTTCTCAGCGCCAAACACATTTGGATAGAAATAAACTTCAGTTTCTCGCCCTAACGTGATCAACGGCTAATCCGAGACATTTATAGTCGTTTTGTAAATGGAAAGATAGGCACCTTTTAGCGCAGGGACGTTTTTATAAATGGCTAGCCTAGGCAAATCTAAGGGAAAAGCCTCCAGGAAGGAGCTGAGGTCACGGACCCCCACAGGTACGTGACAATGGGACACATCGAATGGAATGAACCCTTAGTAACAAAAGTCCAGAACCAGAAGAGCATGCATACATTAAAAGAGCAACAAAACCTTAAGGATTTGTACTTAAAGGTAAAAAGATAAGTCAAATGTTCAGTTGTTTAGGTAAAATGTTAGATACGATAAAACATTACCATATCTTAATACAATTAGGAAAGTCGCTAATTTAAAAATGTGAAATTTATTGATGCATTAAATTAGTCATGAAGCTACAGGTATATCAGAGTGGTTGTCTGGAATATCAGCAGCTTGCTGTAAAATTTCTAACAATGTTTTACTGAAGGTGCCTTATCAGTGAGCAGTGTTCAGAGTACTTTCTGAAGAGGAGACCTCATATGAGGCCCGGAGCAGAGGCGGTGGGGAAGCATGAGAGAGCAGTAGCCTCTTTATTAGTGAAGTGAAGTAGGTCCTTATTATATATACAGCCCACAGCGGCATGAAATAACATTCCCCAGGACCACAGTGCGGCATCTATACATAAAGTGCAGAGACTGTAAGTAAGACAAATGCAATACATAGGGGAGAGGGGAAAAGGAGAATAATAGCTCATAAATATAAGTAATAGAGTAATAGAGAACATACTCACACTAACACACAGGGGAGCTAGGGCTACCCACACAATATAACAGATGTGGTGGCTTCTGTAGATATAATGAATAGATGTAACAATATGGCAGATGGTACTCGTGTGTCAGGTGCTGACAATTTTGGGGAAGAAGCTGGTGAACCTGGCAGAGGATGCTCGAATGCTGCTGTACCTTCTGCCAGATGGGAGAGGGACAAAGAGAGATTTACTAATGGCCACATTCAGCATCTAAAGGCTGCAGCTGCAGGTCTGCCAAAATAACTTGCACTTCTGTCCTTAAAAATGATCAACTGATTTAAATTAATAAAAGCAGAATTAAAACCTTTTTATCACTGCCTTTTCAGCAGCAGCTAAACCCCAGTCTTCCACCAATTTGGGGATAGGGTGTTACTGTCACATCCTGTAATAACACTAACCTTACTTTGGGATGTGCAGGGTGTTAATCTTGCATCCTGTGCTAACCTTAACCCTACTCTGGGATACGTTAGGTGTTACCGTGACATCCTGAGGTAACCCTAAACCTACTCTGGGATGTGCAGGGTGTTACTGTTACATCCTGTGCTAACCCTACTCTGGGACGTTCTGGGTGTTACCGTGACATTCTGAACTAACCCTTCTCTTGGAAGTGTGGGATGTAGGAATTAATCCACCTCTTTATCAGAGAAAGACGTATTGTGGGATTCTGTATTCTTGTGATGATCCATGAGGATTTATTTCGTTGTGCTGAGAATGCCGGAAATGTTTCCAGTAGGGACTGCCTGCAATGAGCCCTTTGATGCCATATGCTGTCTGCCCTCCTGGAAACATTTAGATGTCTATTTCTGTTTTAGCTTCAGATTTGTCTGGTGGTTTATCTTGCAGTGTGCTGGCCAGCTGGCTGCTGCTATTGCTATGAATCTTCAACTTTTGTGTATATGTGTATTTTAAGGATGACTATTGCAGATCCTGGTTCTAGTGCAGACCCCTTGACTGTGTGGTATAGAGAAAGCTCTGCTCCAGTCCCTGCTTAACAAAGGGAACCACTGTGGTTGAGCCTCAGGCCTGCCAGCAAGATGGGAGACATAAGCAATTAGGACACTCTGACTTCACAGATTGTCATGTTCTAACAGGGGAGCTGCTACATTTGGGTGGGGTGGGGAGGAGAAGCTGGCATCCTGTGCTCCTCCCCCGCTCCAGACCTCAGTCTTTGCCATCCCCAGGGCCTTGGGTAGCTTCACGCCACTCATTATCCTGGCCTGAACCAGCCGAGTCTGCAGAGTATGTTAAAAACAATGCAGGACTGAGTGTACCTTCCACTGAATAGACTGGCAAATGGAAACATCTATATGGAGGCAGTAAAAGGGAGGACTGTCGTCATGGTAACTGCTGTTCCCAGCACGCTCCTCCCAGACCCCTCGTTCCTTCTTTTGTGATTGTGTCAGTAGCTGCTGTTCTCAGTGCTCTTCCCACAGACCCCCTGTTCCCTCTTTTGTGATTGTGTCAGTAGCTGCTGTTCTCAGTGCTCTTCCCACAGACCCCCTGTTCCCTCTTTTGTGATTGTGTCAGTAGCTGCTGCTCCTAGCATGCTCTCCACGGACCGATATTTCCCTCTTGTGTAACAGTGTTGGTAACTTCTGATTTCAACACATATCCTGTGGACCCTTCAGACCCGCTTCTGTAATGGGGTGGGTGTCAGTGACTGCCGTTCCCAGTGCACTCATTAAGCTGGCCCATAATTGACACTGAGAGGTTGACTACTTCTGGTAGGGGTATTTATTTTAGCTGGACTCACTGTTTGCCTCATTATTACTTTGTAATTGTTTAATGACCTGATGAAACTTCTCCTTTTGGTATGGCTGCTTTCTCTGTGGAAAATCAGCTTCAGGATCCCATGGGTGCATTAAGGATCTGTGGCGGCTTCTTCACACTGCTACCTGGGGCCCATCAAGGTCATTATGAGAGCCTCATGCATAATAATATTAAGCAACATATTATGCTTATCATGTCTTCCAGAGAAGGAGCTGCAAGGCGGGGCACTGCTTTGCCGTGTCTCGGAGGGTCAAAGCCAGATCCCCAGCCTAAAGGCGGAGGACATTCAGGCTCTGGCCGTCCGCCTGGAAGAGCTGCATAAGGTTTGACAGGGCAGCTGGAGGCTCATTCTTATTTGGGTGGAGCTGTGTTCCAGGTGGAGGTGCTGCTTTGGGCTCAATACAAACTTCTTTACCCAGCAGTAACATGGATCAGTTTACCTTCCCATGCACGTGTCTGCCTTCTGTACCACTTATCTGGTACAAGGACATGGATCATTTCCATACTGTGCATTCCTGTCTCTTGTCTATGTGTCTGTGTTTCCATATGTGTGTCTGTGTTCCTGTCTGTACCTCTGTGTGTCTGTGTTCCCATCTCTGCCTCTGTGTGTCTATGTTACCATCTGTGTTTCTGTGTGTCTGTGTTTCGGTCTGGACCTCTGGGTGTCTGTGTTCTATCTGCATTTCTGTGTGTCTGTGTCCCATCTGCATTTCTGTGTGTCTGTGTCCCATCTGCATTTCTGTGTGTCTGTGTTCCCATCTGCATTTCTGTGTGTCTGTGTTCCCATCTGCATTTCTGTGTGTCTGTGTTCCCATCTGCGTTTCTGTGTGTCTGTGTTCCCATCTGCGTTTCTGTGTGTCTGTGTTCCCATCTGCGTTTCTGTGTGTCTGTGTTCCCATCTGCGTTTCTGTGTGTCTGTGTTCCCATCTGCGTTTCTGTGTGTCTGTGTTCCCATCTGCGTTTCTGTGTGTCTGTGTTCCCATCTGCGTTTCTGTGTGTCTGAGTTTCGGTCTGGACCTCTGGGTGTCTGTGTTCCCATCTGCATTTCTGTGTGTCTGTGTTCCCATCTGCATTTCTGTGTGTCTGTGTTCCCCCTGAGCCTCAGGGTTTCTGTCCTCCCTTTTGGCCCTCAGGCTGTCTGTGTTCCTATCTGTATTTCTGTGTGTCTGTGTTCCCATCTGTATTTCTGTGTGTCTGTGTTCCCCCTGAGCCTCAGGGTTTCTGTCCTCCCATTTGGGCCTCTGGGTGTCTGTGTTTCTGCTTGTATGTGTTTCTATCTCTGCCTTTGTGTGTCTGTGTCCCTGAGTGCGCAGCTGCTGCTTCCTCAGACCCCCAAAACGATCCCGAAAGCTTCCCTGATGACCCGGGTCCTGGTGAGGAGGCCCCATCCCCCAGAGACAGGCAGACGGACGGTCCGGATCACTGTGGCCAGGCCTGCACCACAGGGGAGCTCCATGCTGCCGCTGGATTCTACAGGTGCAACTAGGAAAAAACAATCAGTCAAAAGCTCTTCATGTGCTGTTATTCTCAGGCCATATCTGGTTGGGGCTGTGTGTGCTGTCAGTCATTGGCTTCACTGCTTCCCATTTGTTTAAAGCATGCAGTGACTAGTACAACAGTGTACAGTAACCCTACCCGTTTAGGATATCGGCTGTCTGGTCTATAGAACATATCACACATAGAAAGCAAGCTTCATATTAAAGGCTTGTTTTTAATATACTGCACGTCATGCATTTCCCTCTGTGCATGCTTTATCAAAATGGATATCGGATAATTCTTGGTTTCACCATGTGCTGCAATTGCCTCTCTGTTTCTTTTGTGTTTTATGACATCGCTGTGAGCCACAGAAGCTGGCGGTCCTCGTTTTGATGCCCGAGGAATGGTCCTGCCACACAGCATCCTGGGAACCCTGGAGAACTTTAAACAGGATATGGAGGCCAGAGGAGAGCTGGAGGTAAAGCAGCACTTTGGTGTGCGTGCTGATGGGGGTGGGGTGTTTCTGTGCTAGGCCTCTGAAGTGCAATGAGAGAGAGCAGGTTGTGGCCCCCAGGGGCCCCTGTGCGGGGGAAAGCAGCTCGCAGCCCCCAGGTGTCTCACAAGAGCTGCTATTTGATTGGACTACAGTGTTGACCCCCTGCCCAGCAGCTGTGTGTGTCCTGCGTCCTACTCAGTCTTGCCTTTAAGCGGCTGCCCTCACATATGCACCCCTCACATACATGGCCGCCCTACAGGCATCCCTGACCCCCCTCATACATGCCCCCTTGCCCTCTGTCACAGACGTGCCCCCTCGGCATGTACCCCAGCCTCTCCTCACACATGGGGGGTTGGGCAGCCAGTTGATCTTGGGTCCCCACAGGGTTTTTTTGTCCCTGCTTGAGGTTTTGGTTCTTCTCCCTACCCCATTTTCGTCTTTATTGTTGCTAATAGACCACCTTGCATTTCACTGCAGCTTATAGTCTGACCGTATGCCTCGCATAGGACAAATAAAACTCTTGAATCCTCTGTTATCTCCTGACATTCTTTTTCCCCCTTTCCCTCTTTCATTTTTTTTACCATTGGGATTCTTTACCATTCTAAATTATATGATTCAGTAATGATCGCCACACACTCTTGTGAATTGCCTTGAGGTGACTCTGTTGTGAAAGGACCTGTACAAAATTTGAACTGAAATTTAATTTAAGATTATTGTTTCCTTGTTATGGTGAAGTACTTAATGCTGATAGTAACTATTAATGAAAGTTGATCAATTATCTTCCTCCACACTTCATTTCAGCCTGCATGGACACGTCAGCATTTTGCTGGTGTACTGGGAGGTGAGCAGAGTGCTGAAGTTTGCCAGTCGCTTTACTCATAGGTTAATCTGTCGGTTTATGTGTCACATCTGCCTGTTAATTGTTCTTACCGGGGCAAACCCCCCCATGTAGCAGCTAGACAATGTTCAAGTTAACAGCCGGTTTTCTTATTGCAATTCAATTTCTGGCCAAAGTAATGTGACACAGAACACACATGTGCTTTTTTTTACCCCAAACAGCTGGTGAAACGAGTGCCGGTCTCCGTAGGAGTATGCCCCCTGCTGGAAGTGATGCAGAAAGGCAGCCCTGTTAAGCAGCACTGTCCCCTGGACCCACAGAGCCAAGCTCTGCATCACTGGGAGCATCACATGGTTGAGCGGCGGCGTCAACAAGCCTTTCTCTCCCGTGAGGCTACTACCAATGGCACGCATTTTGGACACACCAGAAAGGCAGTGAACATCAGGACCTCATAGTGAAGATCAGTAACCCGTACCGATGGTTTACTTTGGAAACTCCAAAGAAAGGCAGTGAACATCAGGATCTCATAGTGAAGATCAGTAACCCGTACTGATGGTTTACTTTGGAAACTCCAAAGAAAGGCAGTGAACATGAGGATCTCATAGTGAAGATCAGTAACCCGTACCGATAGTTTACTTTGGAAACTCCAAAGAAAGGCAGTGAACATCAGTATCTCATAGTGAAGATCAGTAAACCATACCGATGGTTTACTTTGGAAATTCCAAAGAAAGGCAGTGAACATCAGGATCTCATAGTGAAGATCAGTAACCCGTACCGATGGTTTACTTTCGCAACTCCAAAGAAAGGCAGTGACCATGAGGACAGTAACTCATACTGTATGTTGCCAGTCCTTCAGCACCATCCCCAGGTGCTGGCAGTGCAGCAGCCAGGCTGCAGGCCACTTCACTCATGTGTGCTGAGATTAGTTGGCTCAGAGTGCTCACTGCGTTGACTGGACTGGTTCCCTTTAATGTTCTGGTTACAGTTGTTGGACCCTGTGATTTATGTATCAACAGGACTGCTTCACAAACCAGTGCAGACGCTGTTGATGACCCAGTCTGACTGGTTCAGAGAGATCCAAGAGAGACGGGAGCTGATCAGCCGTGGGCTGCCTGCCCTGTGCGCTGGCCAGGTGCCTGACCTAGACTGCCCCCTGCTGAGTCTCACCGCTGCCACCTACTGGACAATTGCTTTCTCTCAGTGTGTGTTACCAAGGGTGTGCCGACAACCCAGATCCCCACACGGATTGCTCTATGTCAATCTCATATTGTGTATCAGTGTCTTGTGTCTGTATTTTTCTGTCTCTAATGACTGCTATTTGGCGTCATCAGGGCTACCATGTGGGCAGTGAGTTCTGGAACCTTCCTCAGAATATTGGTGATGAGTTTAGTGGTATTACCAGCACCCTGACCCGGAGGGAAAGGGGCTATCCAGAGCCCATCACTCGCATTGGCCAGCCAAGGAGGATACGTTTGGAAACAGGTGCACTTCCACCTCAGATAGACATAGGAAGAGTTGGAGATGGATTCATGTAACATCCAATATGTACTCTAGGGAGGAGCAGAGCAGAAATTCTACCTTCCTACCTACCTAAGTGTGACATACTCTTAAATGTTTTAACATTTTAGGCTAACATATCTTCTCTCCACTCAGGCAACGCATTCCCAGAGGACTCCCCTTCTGCCTGCCGGACCTGGGCCCACAGCCTGTACTTGCAGCACCGCTGGCAAGAGCTTGGGGAGCTTCTCATGGACCTCGGCTTCACACAGCCAGTGGGTTCCTGTCCCCAGTCACCATTGTGCTTGACCTGGCCACCCTCTGCCAGGCCTGAGAGGGACCATGTGTACCGTATTTGGCCCAGCGCGTCTTACCAGAACCGAGGGGGAGCTTGTGTACCGTACATGGCCCGGCGCGTCTTGCCAGGCCCGAGGGGGAGCATGTGTACCGTGCACAAACCAGCACGACCTGTGAGGCCTGAGGGGGAACTTGTGTACCATACGTGGCCTACAGCATCCTGCCAGGCCCGAGGGGGAGCATGTGTACCCTATGCAGCTTCGCGCACCCTGCTAGGCTTGAGCGGGAACATGTGTACTGTATGCGGCCCAGTAAGTCCTGCCAAACCCAAGGGGGAGCATGTGTACCGTAAGCATCCCGGCACTCGCTGTGCTTCCCCATAATTACTGGACCCCGGTGGGGGGGGGTCACATAACAAGATGGATACTTGTGCTGGCATGCCAGGGCTAATTACTGCTAATTGTTGGCACTCATGAGCACCTTTTCTAAATGAGTGGTCTTTTGGGGTAATTAGCTCCCTCATTCGTGTGCACAGCAGTTACACAGAAATAAATACAGACAGGCAGAAGGCCCTTGAAATCCAAGTGTGCACCCCTAGTGATTATTCATAACTTTGATAAAATAACAGGTTTTTAGACATTTGGTCCCCGCAATGTAAAATATGTATGACCACACACACACAGAAATGCAAGCTTAAACACTACATAATGGTGAGAGCAAGCTGCATCCATGTCTGAGAAGATGGTGTTCTCTGAGGATCACCTGGCTCAGTGTGCTCCAGCGCTCCAGACTGCCACCATTTATTGATAGTGTGCAGGTTAAAATTTCACGTGGTCGTATATGTGCGAGTGTATCATCATCATCTAGATGGTTCTTTTTGCTGAGTTGGTCTCTCCCTACCTGCACACGGGAGTATATATGTAAACAAACACTGATGATGAAACACGCAAAACAATCCCTTTAGCTGAGGTGTTAACATGTTCCGAGAATGAAGCCGTCTGTAGCTGATTATTATAAAATAACAAAATGAGAGGAGAGAGGAGGAAGCTGGTAGAAAGAGAGTTAAAGAGAAACAGACATGAGTGACGAAGTGTATTAAAGCCAATGTTCAGATTCCTTTCACATTTGCGCATTTGACATTTATTTGGTTCGCATAAAATCATATAATACCTAAATATTTGTAAGTCGTGATATTCGTTTCTGTAAGTATGTATTTTATCTTTTAATATTAAAGTCTTGGCTTGGTTACGCAATGAATCTGCCTCACGAGGGACGGATTACGGACCGGGCCAGCGGGGCCGCTGCCCAGGGGCCCTTGGGGTGCAGGGGGCCCGTGGGGCCCCTAGCCCAAAAGAATTTGCAACGCGTATCAACAATGTATTTTCGTTTGTCTATTTTAGAGGGCCTACATTCTTTGATCCACTGCTTACAAGGGCCCCTGTCCCTATAGGGAGGGCGTTTCGCTGCCAAGGGCCCTTGAATTGTGGTGCTGGTGGTGGTGGGGGGGGGGCCTCGCGAACGTTTTGCCCAGGGGCCCACACAACCCATAATCCATCCCTGAGCCTCACTCATGTGTTAGCTGTCTTTTTGACTGTGGAATCTCCCGTTTCTAGAAGTAAACATTTCACGGATGTTATTTTAACATCTTTAATAGCCCAGTAGTCCTACAACACAGTGCTCCCATGCGTACAGTACTAACCTTGTACATACAGGGACAAAATTTAGATGGCTTGTATATTTTATAAAAAGTCTAGCTAGGAAATGATAGTAATTTGCCCCCTGCTGAAATTACGAAGTAATTTGACATGCAAAGTGCAGTACAGTACAGTTCTGTGGTTTCAGTCATTGGTAATAAATAGGCTTTTTATGACTAGCAAACTGCTCCCATGTATTAGTCACATTGGTGGGGATCTGCTGCAACCGTCACAAACGTCAAGTGGTTACTGTAACTCTTGAATCACTGTTAATCTTTCATCGATACACAAACTAGGGTATGCAAGGTCATTGGTTAATACCATCTTGCACCAATAAAAAGGGTGTGACCAACTGAGAAAGGTGGTAGCGCCACTGATACCACTGGAAGAGCGAGTCTGGAGGCCTGTAGCCCCTTTGTCCAGCCATAGACAGCCCTGCTGGGCACCTGGAATGGCAACGTAATTAACCAGAGTGTGTGTGAAGGTGTCCGAGCACCCAGAGGCACACAGAGACAGAGGGAGGGGAAGCCCCATTGCCAGTCAAGTTCTTTGGTGGGCAGATTCAGGGCTCAACTGTCTGAGCTCAGGCAGGGCTGCGACAGGCACCTGTTCTGTCAGCCACACCCGTGCCCTCCTCCCAAACGCATGGGAATGTCCACATGCTTTTGTGCATGTGTGTGACACCATGACAGTACAATGCAATCCGCTATCTCTGACTGATTTACAGCTGAGAGATATACAGCGAAAGACAGGTGACCTGTGACCCTCGCTCAAGCTGTAGTTAACTGCTATTGCCTGAGAATGATGTGTGAAGTAACCTAAGGCAGATGGAGTGTGGGTGTGTGTGAGTCCCTGTTGAGCTTTCTTAACTTTCTCCCCGCCTCCCTGCCCCCTCAAAGCTGCATTGTCTTCATCACTCAGGCACTGTGGGGCAAGAATCTCAACACAGATCATTTAATCACGCCGGTATTCAGACCCAAGTCACTGTTAGTGATGGTGAGAATAGTGTTTCTGTAGCCTGTGAATAGCAGCTTGGTGTATTTCCGGTCACTTTAAAGTCCTCCTTTGTGTGGTAGAATCCATGCTGTGTGGTCAGCCGTGTTCCCCACACCCCTCCCTAATAGGATATGAAATAGGTGCAGATAAAGCATCATTTGATTATTTCATTTTGATTCCTGCCTTATGTAACAGCCCCCCCCTCTCTTCTTCTGTTCCTCCACCTCCGTCACTGCCCACAGGAGATAGATGGTCTGGAGGTAATCGGGAGAAACCAGGTGTTCTCTGCTGATACTGCAGAGTGCTGCTCCCTGTTGGATGAAGACAATAGGGAGCCGGTAGAGGAGGAGAAAGAAACAGTGAAGAAGGAGAGCAGTGCAGAGCTGAAGTAAGTGCATTTTCCCACTTGACAAAACTGGTGGCTGTGTGTTCATCTACCTGCCATGGATGGTCTGCACTGTAAGTGAGGCAGTCGCAGCTTAGCTTTAAAAACATTCCCAGTTAATAATCTACTCTGCTGGGAAAGGAGAGACGGATGAAACGTGCCGCCTCCTTTCTTGATATCTGTAAATGCTACTGATGTATATGTTTGATAACAATGAGCAATGGATCACACATCCGTTTGAGCTGCACGTTTTGTCTGCTGCTCTCAGGAATCCCCCGGTGGATGATGATGACATCACTCCAGACACAGCGCTTGTTCCGGTACTGCATTTCTGCGGGCACCATGTCTGCTGGACCGGCAGCTCGCCCTTGCACCAGGTACGACAACCTCTGCGATGCGCAGCCACACAGGGGCACCACCAGGTGCTTTTTCATCACTCTTCCTACAGGGGGTGGTGGGCGTCACTGGCCAGCTCAGCTTCGAGGCACCAATAGGGCAGAAGGCCTCGTCCTACCTGGAGCTGCATAATGAGGGGAGTACAGCCATCTATTACTACTGGAGGCGCCAGACCCTGCGGCACAGCTTCAGGGAGGCTGGTGGGCATGGCTACAGGGAGACTGGCGGGCATGGCTACAGGGAGACTGGAGGGCATGGGCATGGGCAGCGCTTCTACTTCAACAGCAGCACGGGTAATCCACTGTTTACATGTAGCATAAGGGACACAGAGGGGGACACCTTTTACAGACACACTATACAGATAGAGCTACAGGTCACTGATAATTGTACACATTACCCACACTACATATGCAAAGGTACAGGTCACATACAGACTTTTACGCTTTACGCACACATTATAAACAGCTACATGAAACTCACAGAATTACAGATATTACACTTCCACACTATATGCATAGAGCTACAATTCACACAATAATACGTGTTACCCACACTATGTACACAAAGCTACAGATCACATGCAGAATTATACACATCATGCACACATTATAAACACAGCTACAGGTTATACACAGAATAATATATATTTCACTCACATTATATGCATAGCTACAGGGCAAACTCAGTTATACACTTTATCCACACTATATATACACAAAGCTACAGGTCATATACAAAGTTATACACATTACACACACACTATAAACACAGCTAAAGGCCACACACAAAGTTATATGGTAAGAAAGCACCAACTCTGGAACACAACAATAGTCCCATAGCACTACATTTTATGACTGTATACATCAAAAAAGTTAAGCACCCAGAAGTAATGGTCCGATTTAGGTGTAATTCGGTACACATGCAGACCAGCGATGGGCATGTAAATGATTTGATTTTCACGTCTAGTCACCAGACACAGAGGATGCCTTGTAGACGCATTAGACAGCATTACCAGCACTTGGCGGAGTCTGATAGGGGTCACACTTTGGGTCTGCATGAGGCCGGGTGGTCGTACCGTGCCATTTCCCGACATGAGGGGCATGCAGATGTCACAGTCACCTGATGTGGGAAGCAATGGGCACGTGAGGCACCCACACACGTCGTGAAGGTTCTGGTCACCAAAGACAGCGTACCGAGGGAGGATAGTCAGAACCCAATGGCATCTGCGCCTACCATCCGGACACAGTTATTGGAATCTGTCCAACACCTCGTGTCATCCCGCACCGTGTCTCGATGACTGGCACAAGCTGGACTACGGGTTCACCATCCCATGCGTAGGCTGCCGTTAACACCAGCACAGAGACAGCTGGGTTTGGACTTGTGCTGTAACCGTGAGGCATGGACTGATGATTTTTAGAACATAAGAACATAAGAGAGACACACCAATGTTACTCCTGGTGTGGGGAGCCATAGGGTATGACTTCATGGTGTGGGAAGCCTTAGGGTATGACATCATGGTGTGGGGAGCCATAGGGTATGACATCATGGTGTGGGGAGCCATAGGGTATGACATCCTAGTCTGGGGAGCCATAGGGTATGACATCATGGTGTGGGGAGCCATAGGGTATGACATCATGGTGTGGGGAGCCATAGGGTATGACATCATGGTGTGGGGAGCCATAGGGTATGACATCATGGTGTGGGGCCCCATAAGATGACTTCAGGTCATCTCTGGTAGTGATTCGGGGGACCCTGACAGCACAGCACTACATCAGTGACATTTTGCGTCTGCATGTCTTACCCCTCCTGAGACAGCACCCTGGTACAGTCTTTCAACAAGACAATGCCTATCCACACACACCACGTGTGTCTATGGACTGCCTGCGTCATGTTGAGGTCGTCCTGTGACCAGCCAGGTCCCCAGTTTTTTCCCCAGTCAAATATGTGTGGGATCAACTGGGACGTCAACTCAGACCCAGTGCCAATCTGCAGGATCTCGAGGGCCAATTACAACAGCTGTGGCTGAACTTGCTGTAGGAGAAGATACAATGGCTGTACGACTCCCATCCGTACTCTATCGCTGCATGCACTTCTTTGTCCATTGTCTCCTCCACTTACTCTGCCTGCCACGTTCTGCCCTGCTTGCCTTCCTTGCCCTGCCTCCCTGCCTGTTCCTGCCTGCCCTGCTTGCCTTCCCTGCCCTGCCTCCCTGGTCTGCATTCGTCGTTCCTCCCATCTCTTCGTTTCCTCGTCTCGTCACTGAGTGTAGGACTGACCTCCCCGGCTTTGGACCCACAGCGACCGACCCGACTTCCCTTTTGGTTTAACCCTTCGGCATTTGGTGTACCCGACTCCCATATGAAACCCGTGTTCTCCTGCATTATGGGCTCTGCCTCTTCCCTTATCGCGAAGCATCACACTAATCATTTGTCCGTTTGTTCTGATATTATAATCTTTACAGTACAGTAGCATGACCTTTCACCATGTGCAGATTCATTTCATTTCCACCACTCCATCTGAGTGTGACTTTTTTTGTCACAGTATATTTATAACATCTATAACAAAGAAGGGTTGATCATCAAATGTAATAAACACTGTAATTTTGATTTCTCAATGTTTGCACTGAATTTTCTTTCACTGTCAAAAACTGACAGACTAGCGTAATTCAGCAGTAATACAGTCTTCTTTACTGAAATCGATTCGTTTTTCAGAAATGTTTCATACTCTTCACTGTCTTGACGTCACTGTCTGGGTTCGAGTCTCTGCCTGGGTCACATATGTGTGGAGTTTGCATGTTCTCCCCATGTCGTCGTGGGGTTTCCTCCGGGTACTCCAGTTTCCCCCCACAGT
Organism: Brienomyrus brachyistius; assembly: GCF_023856365.1. NCBI lineage: Eukaryota > Metazoa > Chordata > Actinopteri > Osteoglossiformes > Mormyridae > Brienomyrus > Brienomyrus brachyistius. The sequence goes on from NC_064537.1 coordinate 415,889, forward strand.
CCAAAAACATGCTGAGGTTAATTGGAGTTGCTAAATTGCCCGTAGGTGTGCATGTGTGAGTGAATGGTGTGTGAGTGTGCCCTGTGATGGGCTGGCCCCCCATCCTGGGTTGTTCCCTGCCTCGTGCCCATTGCTTCTGGGATAGGCTCCGGACCCCCCTCGACCCAGTAGGGTAAGCGGTTTGGAAAATGGATGGATGGATGATAGTTGGCTGATACAATCGGTGCATCTCTACTATATACACAAAGCAACAGGTTACATACAGAGTTCTGCACATCACACAGACAGTCACATCTCCACAGCACACACAATCTATACACAAAGCTACAATTAACATAGAGTTATACATGCAGACAGTCATGCTGCACACTGAGAGGTCATGGCCTGTCAAAGTCACACACCTTAAAGTCAATATTACTGTGTGTGACCTGCTGTGACCCCATGCCCTGCCCCCTGAGCCCAGGCATCATCCTGCCCGGCGAGATGCAACAGATCCTCTTCACTTTTAAGTCGACCACGGCCGGCATCTTCCGTGAGCTGTGGTGCCTGAATACACACCCTGTACTTCTCAGCGGGGCCTTGCTGCAAGTGTCGCTGAGCGGGGTGGCCCTCCACTGGGATGAGTCTGTGCAGCAGAGGGCCACTTTGGAGGTGTGTGTGTGAATATGTTTGTGTCAGTGCATTTCTGTGTGTCTGCCTGTCTTTCTGTGTGTCGGTGCATTCGTGTCTGTGTGTGTGTGTGTTTCTCTGTTTGTGGCTGTGTGTGTCTGCCTGCGTCTGTGTATTTGTGTCTATCTGTCCTTCTGTATGCCTTTGTGCGTGTGTGCGTGTTTTTTTGTAGGTCAGATCTGCATCACATCGTGGGGATATTTGTTATTTTGACGTTGTGGGGACCATTCTTTCAGTCCCCACAAGGGGTAATTCAATTTTATAAAAATCAGTAACTGCAATCAAAAAACTAAAAATGCCAAAAGACTAATATTTGTTTGGCTACTTATGGTTAAGGTTAGGGCTGGGTAAGGGATAAGTTGTCATTGTTGGTATTAGGGTTTTGCCCATAGAAATGAATAGACATTCCCCAGAAATATATGAGTACAGGTCTGTATGTGTGTGTGTGTGTGTGTGTGTGTGTGTGTGTGTGTGTGTGTGTGTCTGCATGAGGCTAACCGGCCTGTGTGCATGTGTCACAGCGGGGGCTCCTGCAGAAGGAGGCAGCCTCAGTGTGCAGGCAACTACTGTCCGAGCTCCTGCAGGGGGTGCACTCTCCAGAGAGGCCCGACTCCCCTGCTGAGCACCGCCTCACAGAGGAAGGCTGCTTCTGCAAGGCCAACCCTCAGGTACGTCATACCTGCAGCTTCACGCCTGGGCTTTCATCAGCGCTCCAGCATTGTCTTTGTGTATCCCACAACGCACTACTCTGCATAAATGACCCATGCTCCTGAATGGATTAAGCTGTATCCGTATTCTAGTTACTGGGGAGTGATTTTCCTTGCAAAATCCAAAATAATTCAAAGAATCTGTTATTATTTCAAATTCAAATCTAGCACCTTCTGCATTAGGTGTGGCAGTGTCCCTCGTCCTGGGAGAGACCGCCCTCCTCTATGCCACGTGACCCTTGGCCACCATTCCAGCATTTGCTGTGTTAGATGTGGCATCGTCCCACACACTGGGAGAGACCAGCGTCCTGCCTGTCATGCGGCCCCTGGCCACCATTCCAGCTTCTGCTGCGTTAGGTATAGCGGTGTCCCTCGTATTGTGAGAGACCAGCCTCCTCCCTGTCATGCAGCCCCTGGCCACCATTCCAGCTTCTGCTGCGTTAGGTATAGCGGTGTCCCTCGTATTGTGAGAGACCAGCCTCCTCCCTGTCATGCAGCCCCTGGCCACCATTCCAGCTTCTGCTGCGTTAGGTCTAGCAGCATCCCTCACGCTGGGAGAGACCACAATACTGCCTGTCGCTCGGCTCCTGGCCACCATTCCAGCACCGATGAGACCAGCCTAATTGGACCCATTAGTGCTCTGATTGGATTCTTAGCTGTAATCTGGGGCACCACACAAGGAACTTCCTAAGAGAGGTGCCCTGTCCCCTAACACTCACATTTTTCACTGAGAATTGTCCTAAAATAGAAAAGATGTACATGCCAGTCATGTGCAACTCTGCCTTCACCATGTGCAATAAGGACATCAGCCTGGCACAGACATGACTGCAAAGGCCGAGATACTGAACCTTTAAGAATAAGATGAATCCATTCACATTCACCTCTCCCATGTACCCGCAGTTTTACAGATCTGGGATTTTTTTTTTTACTGTATTATAGATTTTATACCCCCCCCCCCATGTGGCTCAGTGAGTTTGGCTGCCTTGTCTGCAATTGGAAGGTTAGAGGTTAAAATTCCAGGGTCAGCGCAGTGATGTCACCATTGTCCCCCAGAGCAAGCCCTTTAATCCCCACTTAACCCCCATGCAGGGACTTCCTGACCCTAGTTTTCTGGTTGCATGTCACTTTGGACAAAAGCATCTCCTAAATATGCATATGTGATGTTCTATGAGGGCACAACAGGCTCACTTATAAGACCCTGTGGGACGGGAGTTCGGCTCAGGGCCAGGATCAGGATCATTAATATTTCAGTAACACCATGTATGTCATCTAAAGTACGCTGTGCAGCACTGCATTATCTATGGTTACTGTGCTAATTGCACACCTGGCTGCAGCGAAGTGCGGCCTAGCAAATGCTTGCTAAAACAGAATGAACTGTGAGATCCACAGCTGTATTACCCGCAGGGGGCTGTGCAGGCACGCTGCATTATTTACAGGGCTGTCTCCATGGTTACTGTGCTAACTGTGCACCTGGCTGCAGCTGCAGTAGACTGTGTGATCTGAAGTTGCATTACCAGCAGGGGTCCATTCAAGCACACTGCAGTTTTTACAGGACTGTCTCCATCGTTACTGTGTTCACTGTGCACCTGGCTGCAGCTGCAGCAAAATGCAGCCTAATGAATGCTCACTGAAACGGAATGGACTGTGTCATCCACAGCTGCATTACCAGCAGGGGGCCGTGCAGGAACTGAGGGAGCTGTGGGAGCAGGTGGCTCCTCAAGGGGGCGACCCCCACCACCGCGCCCCGGCTTGGGACTTCTCTGTGCCCAGCCTCAGACGGGTAAATCTATGCCAATGCATGAAACTTTGATGCCACAATAACACCCTGTACCGTTAGATACACTTAACTGTTTCATATCTCGTCAGAAATAGGTGAAAGGACCCTTTTACTGATCAAGTTTTCTATATTTGTTGTCATTAACATTTCCAAGTGCACTTCAGGGCAGACATATTAATCCTGGATGGACCATCGATCCATTAAAAGCCCTCATGAGATATGTAACTGACAGCTTTGTTGTGCTTTGATTTGATTGGGTCTTCAGGAACACAAGGTTCATTTCATTAGTCCAAGAACAAAACTAAGGTGGCCATCAGTAAGCTGTAGCCACTCCAGATAGGTGTTATACCCATGGCATGACCTCCATGACATTCCTCTTGTGTTTCCACGTCCTTCCCAGACCCTGCTGGCTATGCCAGAAGGAGAGAGGGAGGGCTCAGTGCAGAGGCACAAGGAGAACGCCCTGGCCTGCTTCAACACCTTGGTACTGGAGCTCCAGCAGTTTCATGAGCGGCCCCTGGTCCTATCGCCATACACCATTGGGTGAGCTCAGAGGAGAATGTGGGGGCTCTGTGAGAGGAGGTAGAGTGAGGGCAGTGCATTGGGTGTCACCCCTGCCTCGCCCAAGGGACACAGCAGGCCAAGACACAGTCTTTCAGAGCAATCTCGCTGTCAGTGTGTGAGAGCCGATGTCAAGGATCAGGGTGCGAGGCCGGTCGTCGGGATCCGGATGCCATAGCTGATGTGGTATTAGCTGACACTGCTGCTGTTGCTGCAGGCTGCAGCTGTGGAGGGAGCTGTTAGACAAAATGGTGAGTGAAGCCTTGTGGCAGAGACACTTGCTTGAACTTCCAGACAGGGACGCCTGGGCAGACAGCAGGCTGGATCAGGCTGGTGAGTCTAGTTTTGATACACATATCTACAAACACGCTGCAGTTACATAGTTAAACACATAGTTACACATTTGACTGTGCACTCGTACTGACATACACAGAACCATTCAGGGTCAGACACTCATGTAAAAACACAGTAACAACATAACACTTAAGCTGAACTTGATTATGTCAGTATCAATAACTGATGCTTAAATATAATTTCCAATACCATTATATTTTCCGTGGGTTAGGCTTCAAAGTAAAGAAGGAGGACAATTCGGAAAAGAAAGGAGGGATTTCAATAGAAGAGGAGGAGAAAAAAGGAGCAATGAAGCAGCCAGGGAACGACAGTGCGACAGAGGTTATGATCAAACACACACAATGACTGCATTAGTCCAAGAGGGGGCAGCAAACACCTGTATAGTATGTCGTTGAACCGTACTCTCTGCCAACTTTCTGTGTCATGATAGCGCTTATGTAAATGTAACAATAAAACCAAATGTTGCTCATTTTAGCAGTTTTGGTAACATAAGATTATGAATCATGGTGAGGAAAATTCTTGTAGTGAAGAGCTGTACAAACTAAATTGCTTAAAAATCAGCAGACGAGCCAGAGCAGAAAGACGCATCGCAAACATATGGAGTGTGCTTCGAAGACTCTGTGACCTTGTGCCCCCCCATGCCCAGGAGCAGCTCTGCAATAAGAGGAAAGGCCGAGATGAGAAGCATCACAGGATGTTGTCAGGAGGAAGAGGCTTGAAGTGCGACCTTGTGGAAAGCCAAGAGGAACTTCAGGAGCAGTACCGCCGAAAACTGTACCAGCAGGTGACAATTCAGCAGTGCACCGCATCACACTGTGCTGTACCACACTGTACTGAATCTCACTGCACCAGATTATACCACACCACGCTACACCGGACTGCACCATACTGCTCCTCATTACACTATACCGCACCGGATCGCACTGGACGATACTGCACTCTACCACCCCTCACTGCAGTACATCACACCAAACTGCACCAGACGACACTAGACTGGATTGAACAGCACCATACCACTCCTCATTGTACCTCACCATACTGGATTGCACTGCACTGCATTTCACTGCCCCGTGCCACAACTCTCTGGAATGGACTGTACTGCACATGCTACCAAACACATACAATCAGTACAAAATTGTAAGATAAGATATAACAGTCTTTATAATCACTATACAGAGCAGTGAAATGTCATTTAGCAGCACTGCAGCCAGCAGTACAGCATATACAATATGCACAGATCAGGAAAATGCACATGGATAGACATAGAAAAGCACAATAGACAATAAGTGTGAAACCAAAAATATATGTACAATGCCATAAATATATGTTCAGTAAGTACAACAGCCGATGATAAATAATAACAAATGAAATGTCATGGCTATAGAGAACAAACGCCTGGCGTGCACATATGCAGGGGCTCCCTGGAGCTACATCACAGGGTGCGTCAGGCTGTTAATGACACTGGGATTTGCTGTGCAGTTAACTTTTGTGGTGGAGCATAATGGCCTCTGGGAGAAAAACAGTCCCAGAATTCTCTGCTCATGCACCGCCTGGCAGTAGGGTGCAGGGGGGCAGGTAGCTGTGCCGGGTGACCTGATACTGCTACACCTCACTCAGTGTGCAGTATAATGTGCAGCACAGTGCACAGTATAGTATACAGTATTAGACACTGTGTCACATGATACGCTGCTCATGCCATGCAGTGTTGAACATATACTGCGAGTGAAAAACTGTCTGATTAATATAGTTTTTTTTATTTTTATTTTGTAAGTTGAGTAGAAGTAATTTATTCTCTCCTCACATATTTTATATTATTTGTTCATTTTCAGGAAGTTTACTTTTGAAAAATCAAAACTGCGTTTCGAATGTTTGATTTAAAAATAACTTTATAATGTTTTTACCATATTGCTCTGCATTTGCTGCCCTTGTCTTTGGTGCTGATTGGCCCTCCTGTCTCCTGTCACTGGTGCTGACTGGCCCTCCTGTCTCCTGTCCCTGATACTGACTGGCCCTCCTGTCTCTTGTCACTGGTGCTGACTGGCCCTCCTGTCTCCTGTCTCTGGTGCTGACTGGTCCTCCTGACTCCTGTCACTGGTGCTGACTGGCCCTCCTGTCTCCTGTCACTGATGCTGACTGGCCCTCCTGACTCCTGTTACTGGTGCTAACTGGTACTCCTGTCTCTTGTCACTGGTGCTGACTGGTCCTCCTGTCTCCTGTCTCTGGTGCTGACTGGTCCTCCTGTCTCCTGTCCCTGATGCTGACTGGCCCTCCTGACTCCTGTTACTGGTGCTGACTGGTCCTCCTGATTCCTGTCACTGGTGCTGACTGGTCCTCCTGTCTCTTGTCACTGGTGCTGACTGGTCCTCCTGACTCCTGTCACTGGTGCTGACTGGTCCTCCTGACTCCTGTCACTGGTGCTGACTGGTCCTCCTGACTCCTGTCACTGGTGCTGACTGGTCCTCCTGACTCCTGTCACTGGTGCTGACTGGTTCTCCTGTCACTGGTGCTGACTGGTCCTCCTGACTCCTGTCACTGGTGCTGACTGGTCCTCCTGTCTCCTGTCACTGGTGCTGACTGGTCCTCCTGTCTCCTGTTACTGGCGCTGACTGGTCCTCCTGTCTCCTGTCTCTGTTGCTGACTGGTCCTCTTGTCTCCTGTTACTGGTGGTAACTGGTCCTCCTGTCTCTGGTGCTGATTGGGCCTCCTGTCTCCTGTCTCTCATGCTGACTGGCCCTCCTGTTTTCTGTCTCCAGACCTACTTACTCTTGGAGGAGCTGGTGGACTCTCTGTGTGAGCTACTGGATGAAGCACAGAGCTACTGAGCACAATACAGTCCTCCTAGTTTAATAAATCAAGTGTGATTGTCTACAAAGAAACATTTGGAATGAAAATACATTAATAATTTATGTGCAGTTCAATGTGTGTGCATACGCACATACATACACACTCACACACACACACAAATACATATGTGTGCGCATGGTGCATACATACACACACACACACTCATTTGCGCATGTCGCACACACAAATACACACACACATGCGCATGCATGTCGCACACACACACATGCGCACACACACACACACACACACATATGCACACAAGCGGATTTATATTTACCATATTGTGAGGACCACAATGTGATAAATATCATTTTTGCTTATTGGGACATTTTTCAAGTCTGCAGTTTATCAAATAAAAGGAAAAGTGGTCAAATCTGTGGTGTGTGAAAACTTTTGACTGGTAAATGGACTGCATTTATATAGCGCTTCTCTGCACCTACGAGTTCTCAAAGCACTTTACAATTCATGCCTCACATTCACCCATGGCGGAGGCTGCCATGCAAGGAATCAACCTGCACACCAAGAACAATTTGTGGTTCAGTGTCTTGCTCAGGGACACTTTGATGGGATCAGGAGGAACCAGGGCGCGAACCTGCAACCCTCCGGTTGCTGAACAAAAGCACTACCTCCTGCGCCACCATCTTATGATTACACCACCCGCTGGTCCACATTGAAACATGTGAAGTTGTGTGCAGAGGATGACAGCAGCAGCCCTTGTTGGTACCTCACTCACCTGTGTCTTACTGGTGGCAGACTTAAACCTGGTCTGATAATGTGGAGCATCCCCCAACTTCCTCCTCAGTGGAGGACTTCCTTTTCTTTACAGCCCACTTTCACCATGTGTGGCAAACTATTTATTTACTATTTTAAACAGAATAATGATAGTTCTCAGTCACTCAGTCACCTAAACCCATCATGTCACATTCCTGTTTAGAGGCTGCCAAGGCTCCCCTAAGCAAACTCATCACAAGTGTGTAACGAGCGCATGTAAAATCCATGCAATGTCCAGGAACGTCCCTGCGTGCAACATCCAGGAAGCTGTTCACATTCACAGATAAATCCTCAGGTGTCCTGTCATTTGATAGGCACTGTACTGCTCACATGTATCATTGTAAAATGATAAACCAAAACAATCCAAGAAACTATTAGGTTACCCACCACATGGGGCGCTATAATCCTGCTGTTCCATAAAAACAAATCCCTCCATCAGTGTTTCATAAGGCTTTATGTGGTATGATGGGCCTGGTGCCCATGGCAAGCAGTACAGGAAAGAAAACACAGCACTGAGTGCGGGTCCATCAAAGGGCACATACTCACAGTCTCACCCTGTGTTTTTTGGACGGCAGGAAACCACATAGGCACATACCACCACCCCAAACAAACGGTTCCTTTAAATGAATAAATCATGAGACCATTCCCCTGTCTGTGGCCTGATCACTAAGTCGATGACCAAGCTCCATATTCATATTCTCCGTGCCATAAGAATATACCAATACACTATATATAGACATGCCTTTCCAGTCACTCCAGTATTTTTACTGGAGCCCCATTGGGAGACAGACTTTTTATGGGAACAGAGTGGGAAGCTGTAAATCATGCTGCTACAGGGATCTTACAGAATATGGAAGCCCTTCTGCATGGGCCTCATTCTGGATTAGTGTGTAGAATCAGCGACCTGGCAGAGAGCTGCCCTCAGCGTAACGTAATCAGGATGTAATCAGGATGCTTTCATGTACCACTGACTGTACACTGTACATATATTCATCATGCATGGCTTCATTACGTTGTTTCCAGTTTGGAAAGCACAGTGAAACATATTTCTTGAAACACGTGGAATCCAGGGTTAATTTTGTCAATGACAATTTTGACGATATTATCCTTAGATGACCATTTTTTTCATGATTAAATGTTCACACTATATGTGTGAACTTATCAAAGACGCGACTGGATGGAGTCACCAATGTGTTGGAGACGCATGTCAGATACATAATTTTACCAAAAGTATTGGGTCACCTAATAATCAGTTCCATACCCACAGGTGAACAAAATCAAGCACCTAGGCATGCAGACTGCTTCTACAAACATTTGTGAAAGGATGGGTTGCTCTTAGGAGCTCAGTAAATTCAAGCGTGGTACCATGATGGGATGCCACCTGTGCAATAAATCCATTCGTGAAATTTCCTCGCTACTAAATATTCCAGAGTCAACTGTTAGTGGTATTATAACAAAGTGGAAGCAATTGGGAATAACAGTAACTCAGACACGAAGTGGTTGGTCACATAAAATCACAGAGCGGGGACAACGCATGCTGAGGCGCACAGTGTGTGGAAGTCGTCAACTGTCTGCAGAGTATGGTGTGGGGCTGTTTTTCAGGGGATGGGCTTGGCCTCCTAGTTCCAGTGACAGGAACTCTTAATGCTGCAGCATTCAAAGCCAATTTGGACAATTTCATGCTCCCATCTTTGCAGTTTGAGGACGGCTCCTTCCTGTTCCAACATGACTGTGCACCAGTGCACAAAGCAAGGTCCATAAGGATATGGATGAGCAAGCCTGGTGTGGAGGAACTTGACTGGCCTGCACAGAGCCCTGACCTCAACCCGACAGAACACCTTTGGGATGAATTAGAGCAGAGACTGCAAGCCAGGCCTTCTCGTCCAGCATCAGTGCCTGACCTTACAAATGTTCTTCTGGAAGAATGGTCAAACATTACCATAAACACACTCCTGAACCTTGTGTCTTGTTGTCTTCACAGGACTGCTGAAGCTGTTATAACTGCAAAAGGTGGGCAAACTCCATATTAAAGCCTGTGTATTAAGAATGTGTGTGTAAAGGCAGGTGTCCCAATACTTTCAGCAATATAAAATAAATAAATAAATAAATACAGTGTATCCAGCAGGCTAAATATCTTGACCTGTCGGCAACGACGGATCCTGTAGGTGTGACCAGTGGTGTGACGAGCCACAGCCAATGAGAGCACAAGACATGGGGTGAGGCGAAACCCGAAGGAGGAATTTAAAACAGTGTCGAAAGTTCAATTTGTTTAGGAACTGTTCTTATTGTTCAGGGATACACACACACACACACATTTTGTAAAGAAGCGTCTTCCTTAAAGGAACCTCTATTTAGTAAACAGAAGGAAAGACACATAATATTAATGCTTATTCCAAAATAACACAATATTAATCAATCAATCAATCAATCAATCAATCAATCATACTTTATTTTATCGCATTATCCCTACTAATATAATGCAACCAAAGTGCTTTATGTAATAAAAACAAAATGAACCCACCCCAGCTGGCAGCCTCAGTGAACTATGTAAAATAAAGGGACAAACGACATGAAAGACAATTATAAGTACAAGTAAACAAATAAAGACATAAGTAAACAATAAAATAATAAAAAAGGCAATTGGCAATAAAAACAGGAACTGAGGAAATCATGAATCTCAGAAATTTCACTAATGTGCTTTTTTGTAATTTCTGCAAATTTACTGCATTTTTATTGTATACTATGAACACACAGTTTCACACGGTTAAGTGGATGTTTGGTGTTTTACTGCCCTAATAATAGAAGTTATTACAGTATAAAGAAGCCAAACAGTTAGATTTGATTGGTGTTTTAATGCCCTAATAACAAAGATAAACATAGAAAAGTACAACTATGTCTGTATGCAGAAATAAATACGACCTGTGAAGGAAATATGATTGTATTACACTTTTTCTAACAAACTTTAGGCATTAATTTTTAATATATGAAAGAAGTACAGTAAGTCAGTAACATATTCCCAGCTTAAATGACTAAGCATCATAGGCTGTGCTTATGTATGAGCTGTGCTTATATATAATATGTGCTTATGTATGAGCTGTACTTATATATAGTATGTGCTTATGTATGAGCTGTGCTTATATATAATATGTGCTTATGGTAAATGGACTGCATTTATGTAGCGCTTTTCTACTCCTACGAGTACTCAAAGCGCTTTACATTTCATGCCTCTCATTCACCCATCCACACACACCGGTGGCGGAGGCTGCCATGCAAGGTGCCAACCTGCTCACCGGGAGCAATTTGGGGTTCAGTGTCTTGCTCAAGGACACTTTGATGGGGTCAGGAGGAACCAAGGCTCGAACCTGCAACCCTCCAGTTGCCGAACGAATGCACTACCTCCTGTGCCACCATCTTCCCCCTTTATGTATGAGGTGTGATTATATATAAGGTATGCTTATGTATGAGGTGTGCTTATGTATAAGGTATGCTTATGTATGAGGTGTGCTTATGTATAAGGTATGCTTATGTATGAGGTGTGCTTATGTATAAGGTGTCATGCCCCAATCGCCTGATCCTCCCATGTGCCACGCCCACTCGCTACCTCGTGCGGAATCTCCGTATTATCAACTGTTTCTCGCTGTTCTTAATTAGTCCTGTGTACTTAAGTCCCCGTTAAAGTACATTTCCCCAGTCCGGACACTGACGTCCGTTCTGCGTTTCGTAGATGGTCTTCTTTTGTCTTTCTCCCATAATAAACCCTCGTTCGCCCGATCTCGTGGCGTCTGTGCTGTTTCCCTGCTGAAGTCGTGACATAAGGTGTGCTTATGTATGAGATGTGCTTATGTATAACATATCCTTACTTCTCATGGCAAAATCCAGTTCAGTATCATGAACCTGTCTGAGAAAATTCTAATTACAAATGAGTAAAATTAGACTAAAATTAAACCCGCTGACTAAATCTTAACTAAAACAAAACAAAAACAAAAGACTAAACTGTCACTTTAATCCAACTCCAGTGTTCAGTAAGTGATTAAGACTAAAACTAAATAAAACTTTTTTTGCCAAAATTAACACTGGTGGAAGCTCACTTCACAAGATGGTCCACATGGAAAAACATTATGCTATTTGTGTCTGTGACTTGGTTATGGTTAGTGCTGGCTACAATCATGCTGCAGAAGCTGCAGTTGCTGAAAGCCCATGCAATGCGCTAACCCATTAAAGATCATGTGAGCATGTGTACGAGAGGCGCATTGCACAAACTCTGCAAGTCAGTCTCCCGTGGCATTTAAGGGGCTTTTGCAAGGGAATTCAAACTGGGCGAAAAAAAATGACCTGGGCTATAGGGTGTGACCCAAAATCAAACCAGTCCAATTATGTTCCAAGATGTTTAGGGTCCCTGTCACTCTGGGACCCTTGGAATCATCCTAACTTCACCCTAACCCCTCTCCCCCATCGCTTCTTTGATCCTCTTGGTGCCCCCTTATAGTTTTGCCTGGTAGTAAGTCATGTCCTGCTTCCTACAATAATATAAATATTTAATTTACCAAGTAAAAAAATCCTTATTTTAATGTTACAATTGAATCTTGATATGAAAACACTCATTATATTTCAGTATAAATTTCATCCGTACTATACTATATACTGTGCCATCCACATATAATTTGCAAGTACACAAATGCACATGAGAATTAATAATATGTCTACATTCCAACTTGGTGTTATTCTACTAGATCTGCCACATACACGAGTTTCAACCAATTCTATGGTGAAAATTAAGGGTTACGATCATTCAGATTTACAGTATACACTGTAATCACTTAACCATAGAATCTGAATCTTTATAATAATGCATAACAGGTTTCCCATTCCAAGTTCTAATTTTCTCTTATATCTTTCAAGTAGCCACACAAAGTTTCACCCAATTCTATTGTGGAAATCAGTGGTTATGGTAAACCTGTAATCACAAATATATTTGTATATACCACTCAGCCGGGATTATTGTAAGGGATAAACCATGAGAAAACCTCATTTCACGGCTAACAAACAAAAAATAATATTATAATAAAATAGTCATGGTTCATTTCGTAGAAGAAAATGATCTCAATTGTTTAATGTTCAAATATGCTCTTAAAATGTATCTTGAAACTTATAGCAACTTTTGATGTCACCCAAAAGCATTTCCCATATAATGGACACAAACACGATTTCCTTTGTTACACACTCAGCCATAACATGCAGTCTGTCTGACTGGTCATTATGCTTGTTAATGACGGCTAACTAGCTACGCACTGCAGTCTCACACTGAGAACAGTGTCGATATCTGGAGAAAACCAGAGCTGCAGAAAAGCGTCGTCATCTTCGATTTAAGTTGCTAACCGCAATTGTTCAATAAGATAAGCACATACATGATAGACCTTGTTATTAGCGTGTGCCGATCATTGTTGATCCGTTAGGTAGCATGTTCAATACACCGATTAAAACTATAATTGGTTAGGATGTAGTTTTACTAGTTAATAAAAATAAAAATAAACAAAATGTAATTGTTCAATGATGTGTAATGTGCAATTGATGAAAATTTCAATGTGCTGCGTTTAAAAATAAAGATATCCGATCATAAAAAAATGTGTTGTATTTATATTATTTTCAGAAAATTAAATATATTCTGCGATGGGTTGGCCCCCCGTCCTGGGTCGTTCCTTGCCTCGTGCCTGTAGCTTCTGGGATAGGCTCCGGACCCCCCGCGACCCAGTAGGATAATCGGTTTGGAAAATGGATGGACAAACAAGTCTAAACTATCAAATTTCTAATGATATTTTTCACCGAGGTGGCCAATCAGTTTAATTAACGTCACTGAGTAACCTATGATGCAATTTTATGTCATTGCATAATGAAATAGGCCTAATCGTGTAATGATGTCATTAGCAACAAACAGATCCCCCCGGCCCCCAACTTCCCCAGAAAATGTGTTGGCGACACTAGTGGTATAGCATCAATGTAATATCGCTCAAGCCCCCTTCCCAGCCTGTATATAACGAGATCCTGCCCACCCATACTGAAAAATATTAATGATACTACTTATCATGTATGATCGTGGCCAGGGACGGATTATGGGTTGTGTGGGCCCCTGGGCAAAACGTTCGCGTGGGCCGCCCCTCCCACCACCACCAGCACCACCACCACAACCACCACAATTCAAGGGCCCTTGGCAGCCAAACGCCCTCCCTATAGGGTCAGGGGCCCTTGTAGGCAGAAGATCAAAGAATGTAGACCCTCTAAAATAGACAAACGAAAATACATTGTTGATAAGCGTTGCAAATTGTTTTGGGCTAGGGGCCCCATGGGCCCCCTGCACCCCAAGGGCAGGCCCGGTCCGTAATCCGTCCCTGATCGTGGCCCATTTTATATATGATTCACACATGATATGTGATCTGGGATGATACTGGTGGTAATATTTATGACCACGTGGATAGTGTATGTATATCTTGGTACAACACATTGAACGTATATGGTCAACGTAAGACATATAAAAGTCATATGGGAATATCCACACGGCCACCTACAATATTAATATCAACCTATTATAATATCCATCCATCCATCCATTTTCCAAACCGCTTATCCTATTGGGTCCGGAGCCTATCCCGGAAGCAATGGGCACGAGGCAGGGAATAACCCAGGATGGGGGGCCAGCCCATCGCAGGGCACACTCACACACCATTCACTCACACATGCACACCTATGGGCAATTCAGCAACTCCAATTAGCCTCAGCATGTTTTTGGACTGGGGGGGAAACCGGAGTACCCGGAGGAAACCCCACGACGACATGGGGAGAACATGCAAACTCCGCACACATGTGACCCAGGCGGAGACTCGAACCCGGGTCCCAGAGGTGTGAGGCGACAGTGCTAACCACTGCACCACCATGCCGCCCCCCCTATTATAATATAATTAATATAAACCTATTCCTTGAAGCAGGTAGCGCTCGGTGACCCCTGTAATACACTGGTGCATGTGGCTGATCATCCCCTACTGTCCTGTGATGTCTAACAAGCTGAAATCAAACTGCAACCGAGATGAGGGGAATGGGGGGCTAGAACAGATTCCAAATGAGGTCACAGTCAATTCATTCGAAAACTTAAATCTAAACGTCGGGGGGAGCACCCTGCACTCGGTAGAGCTGAACATTATAGGTCTCATGGGCTCTTGTCCAAGTCAAACTCGAACAGGTCCGTTCAAGTTTAACGTTGACAGTAGTCCAAGAGCCTAAATCATTAGGAGGCGGCGGAGTGGCGGGCTCGGCCTGGCTTCGGGGGTGGGAGGGTTAATGGCGGACTCGGTTGTGTTTCAGGGAGGGGGCGGTTACAGGCGGACTTGGCTGGGCTTCGGGAGGCAGCGGGTTAACAGCTGATCGGCGTGTACCTCTCCCCGCCTCCCTCCTGCTTTCCTATCTGCCTTTGACTTTTCGCGTCTTATGTGCGGTTGTCTGTTTTGCACAGTGACGTGTACGATTGCCAACTTTACCCGGACTGTAGGCATCATAGCAGCGGAGGATATAATGTTCAAAAATCGGCTTTTCAACCCCTGCTGGGAATATGAGGATCCTTTATTTTTGAACCTACTGGCCATTTGATTCCCGTATTTCTCTCTTTGGTACAAAGTGAGCATTTGTGGGAACGCTAAAGAAAAGTGCAGTGTACGAAATGGTGCAGAAGTAGGAAGCGAACGATGTGTGATGCGGGAGGTAAGGGGACGCCGTGCGGGATCGGGGCGTGAGGTATGCTGGGCTTTCAGGCGTCCGCGCTGAGTCACGGTGCGCCGCCTGCCGACGGCTCCTGCTTCTTCGTCCCCGCATCGGTCTCATTGCCCGCAGCGATCGCGGTAACATCCGCAATAGGATTGCAGGCTCGGGAGGTGCAGGTCTAAAGGCTGTGCTTTACCTTCGTCGGGGGAAGCGACATGGAGGGGCGGAGGTGCGTCCCAAAGCCGGAGTGGAATACTGGCTCTTCGTTTATCAGCATTTTATTATTTCCATTTACTTTGGATGCTGTGAAAGGTGCAGTGTGTAACGGCTCCCAAAGTGCTGCAGGGCTGGTGGAGAGAATCCCCGGCGTGCTTTTATACGGCGCCTGATGGTGATGGTGCTGATGATTTGAATTATTTCTCCTTTTACCAAATGTTGCGTTTATCCATGTATGCGAGCAGCTTTCACTGAAAGTCAGGTATTATTTCAGTGCTATGCTTTGCACTTGTGTAGTGAAATGAAATAGTTAATTTTGTCATGTAAATGTGTTATTTATTACCCATAAAGAACAAGTTTTATCTTTCTTACCCAATGAATTCATCCTTTTAAAGTCTTTACGGTATGGAAATATCCCCCTCATTCTCTGCTGTTACTTTCTTGCAGTATCGACATAAAGCTATTTGTGTGTCTGTCCAAGTACCTCTGAGATACTAGTTTTGTACCGGTGCCCGTTGTGAAACGATGCTATTTCTGTGCTTTTGGTTTTGATACAGTACTGGTTATGAACCCATCCCGATGCTGTATGGGGGCCCTCAGTATCAAGGTCAGAAGATCAGCCGTGCGTCACACTGGAGGCTGCCCCCGCACACATCCTGCCAGCCGACACGTGGTCTGTGAGATGCCCCGCAAAGCTGGGGGTCACTCACTGTACTGGCTTTCTGTAGTCAGAATAATGTGCATCAGGCTCATTTTCATTGCCATTGGGTGGAAAATGGCTCCCGAGAAGTTCACTGAACCCAAAGTTAACAGGAGTGTGTTGAGTGATGGGTAGAGAGCAGTGACCATCAGTTGAGTCCTGGCTCTCGGGGATGGGGTGTGGCCGGGGGGGGGTTCGGTAAAGCCCTGAATAGCTGCTTCTCACACTATCGAGACATTTTTGTAAGCTTTCAGGTAAAACTGTCAGATAAAGTGTTCGATTTAACTGCTGAGACATGCGCTTAATTGGGGCCCTGTTAGGGATTTCGGAGAGTAGTAACTAGGCCGGGACCCACTTTACAGCTTCACCCCCCACCCTGAAGTTTATTTCTGGGCCCCCAGCCTCTGCCACAGATCCACGAGTCATTGCTATGCTTTGTGCATGAAGGTGTAGTGAAACACTGTAGATAGTCAGGGATGTTTGGCTGATTAAAAGGGAAGGGGAGGAGGCTGGGCTGAGGAGTGACGATGTGAGGGAGGAGGAGGAGAGGACAACTGGGAGCCATTGTGTGCATATGCAATTTTCACCAGCATCTGAAGGTTTGTTCATTTATCTGAAATAAGCTAGAAAGTTTGTGTTTCTCCTTGCCAGAGGAGGCTGGCCTGGGAGGTCATGGGAGCCATTCCTGTTCCTCACTGGAGGAACCTGGCCTGGGAGGTCATTGAAGCTGTCCCTGCTCCTTGCTTGTGGAGGTCTGCCCTAGGAGGTTGGAGGAACCATTTCTGGTCCTCGTCGGCAGAGGTTTGGCCTGGGAGGTCAGGGGAGCCATTCCTGCTCCTTGCTGGAGGAAGCCGGCCTGGGGGGTCATGGAAGCTGTTCCTCCTCCTTATTAGAAGAGGTTCGGCCTGGGAGGTCAGGGAACTGTTCTTGCTCCTCACTGGACGAGGCTGGTCTGGTAGTTTGGGGGAGCTGTTCCTGTTCCTTGTTGGAGGCGGCAGGTCTGCAAAGTCAGGAAAGCCATTCGTGTTTCTTGCTGGAGGGGGTCCGCCCTGGAAGGTTGGGGGAGCCATTCTGCTCTTCGCCAGAGGAGGCCAGTCTGGGAGGTTGAGGAAGCTGTGGATCCACTGAGTCAGCAACACTCTCTAGCTGCTCACATCACAGAAGCTTTTGTCCAAAGAGTGTTTTCCGCACTTCCAGCCACTGTTTTATTGTAGCACTTTCCCCAGGGGTGGTTGTGTGGGGGGTTATGGGGGCTTCACCACTTACATTTGACTCCTATGTCCCATTGCTCTGTATCATCCCACATCAATGGGTGAACTAGATGTGTTTTGAGCAGGTTGAAGTGGCTCTGTGCTGCTTCACTCTCGAGAAGCCATGGAGCCGCTAGCCTTCCCTGGGAGAATGGTACTGCCCATAGCTCATTATGTGAGGACCTGTGTGAGCACCCTTCTGAAGTGGCTGAATGCCAGCGAGTGGGAGGCTCCACTTTGGGAGGCTCAGCCCTGGTCTCCATGCGTGAGGAACAGGCGTGTCTCAATCTGCTCCTGGGGAAGGCAGAGTCCTGCTTCGTGAAAAGCCTACACTGTCCGAAGGTGAAATTTTATGACATGCAGACTCCCTACTGCCCCCACGTGTGGCTCCTGGGTGCTGCAACCTCCAATATAGCTCCTGTGCTGTCAGCGCGTTTTGTCTTACCTCCAACCTTTAGAGCTGTTGTGTCTGCAAAGTGATTGTTCAGCAACGGGATCAGAGATCAATGCTGCCAGTGTGGCTGCATGACCTACAGCTGTGTCGGTATGACAACTGACCTCCTGTACTATTGCTGTCAGGTCGCCCCTCCCTATTCCTTTAAGATGTCTATAGGGTCCTGTCAGGTCACGGTGTCTGTAGGGTCCTGAAAGGTCACGGTGTCTGCAGGATCCTGTGCTGTAATGGTGTCTGCAGGGTCCTGTAAGGTCACGGTGTCTGCAGGGTCCTGTAAGGTCACGGTGTCTGCAGGGTCCTGTAAGGTCACGGTGTCTGCAGGGTCCTGTCAGGTCACGGTGTCTGCAGGGTCCTGAAAGGTCGCGGTGTCTGCGGGGTCCTGTACGTTCGCGGTGTCTGCGGGGTCCTGTACGTTCGCGGTGTCTGCGAGGGTCCTGTACGTTCGCGGTGTCTGCGGGGTCCTGTACATTCGCGGTGTCTGCGGGGTCCTGTACGGTCGCGGTGTCTGCGGGGTCCTGTACGGTCGCGGTGTCTGCAGGGTCCTGTAAGGTCACGGTGTCTGCGGGGTCCTGTAAGGTCGCGGTGTCTGCGGGGTCCTGTACGTTCGCGGTGTCTGCGGGGTCCTGCACGTTCGCGGTGTCTGCGGGGTCCTGTACGGTCGCGGTGTCTGCGGGGTCCTGTACGTTCGTACTGTGTGCAGGGTCCTGTAAGGTCACGGTGTCTGCAGGGTCCTGTACGGTCGCGGTGTCTGCGGGGTCCTGTACGGTCGCGGTGTCTGTGGGGTCCTGTAAGGTCACGGTGTCTGCGGGGTCCTGTAAGGTCACGGTGTCTGCGGGGTCCTGTAAGGTCGCGGTGTCTGCGGGGTCCTGTAAGGTCGCGGTGTCTGTAGGGTCCTGTAAGGTCGCGGTGTCTGCAGGGTCCTGTACGTTCGCACTGTGTGCAGGGTCCTGTAAGGTCGCGGTGTCTGCAGGGTCCTGTACGTTCGTACTGTGTGCAGGGTCCTGTAAGGTCACGGTGTCTGCAGGGTCCTGTACGGTCACGGTGTCTGCAGGGTCCTGTACGGTCACGGTGTCTGCAGGGTCCTGTACGGTCGCGGTGTCTGCAGGGTCCTGTAAGGTCGCGGTGTCTGCAGGGTCCTGTAAGGTCGCGGTGTCTGTAGGGTCCTGTACGTTCGCGGTGTCTGCAGGGTCCTGTACATTCGTACTGTGTGCAGGGTCCTGTAAGGTCACGGTGTCTGCAGGGTCCTGAAAGGTCACGGTGTCTGCAGGGTCCTGAAAGGTCACGGTGTCTGCAGGGTCCTGTACGGTCGCGGTGTCTGCAGGGTCCTGTACGGTCGCGGTGTCTGCAGGGTCCTGTAAGGTCGCGGTGTCTGCAGGGTCCTGTAAGGTCGCGGTGTCTGCAGGGTCCTGTAAGGTCACGGTGTCTGTAGGGTCCTGTACGTTCGCGGTGTCTGCAGGGTCCTGTAAGGTCACGGTGTCTGCAGGGTCCTGTAAGGTCGCGGTGTCTGCAGGGTCCTGTACGTTCGCGGTGTCTGCAGGGTCCTGTAAGGTCGCGGTGTCTGCAGGGTCCTGTAAGGTCGCGGTGTCTGCAGGGTCCTGTAAGGTCGCGGTGTCTGCAGGGTCCTGTACGTTCGCGGTGTCTGCAGGGTCCTGTACGGTCGCGGTGTCTGCAGGGTCCTGTAAGGTCGCGGTGTCTGCAGGGTCCTGTAAGGTCGCGGTGTCTGCAGGGTCCTGTACGTTCGCGGTGTCTGCAGGGTCCTGTACGGTCGCGGTGTCTGCAGGGTCCTGTACGGTCGCGGTGTCTGCAGGGTCCTGTACGTTCGCGGTGTCTGCAGGGTCCTGTACGTTCGCGGTGTCTGCAGGGTCCTGTACGGTCGCGGTGTCTGCAGGGTCCTGCACAGTAACAGTGTTTGTTGGGTCAGGAATGATCACTGTGGATGAAGCCATCTTTTTAATGATTCAAGGTTTCCCAAAATATCTTTCCTTGTCAGAAAGCCAATACGGATCAGAGTGCAGATCAGAACCCCAGGCTGTCCTGCCTGGCTCAGCCCACACTTTCCGAATGGGTCAGAACCGCACTTGCAGCACTTCTGTGGTGTCTGGCTGATGTGGTAGAAGGGGGGGGTGGTTCTTGGTGAAAGGAAACGAAGCATCAGCAGAAGCTTCTGATTGTGCTGTAGAAAGAGTCACAGCGGCTCTGTGCTACTCTATGCTGTTTGTGATACTCCCCCTCACTTCCATCCCATGGATACAGTTGCCATGGTGATGTCGTGCAGTCAGAGCAGCTGGCCGGCAGCCTCGTTGTCACGCAGTGATAAAGCACATGACAACCATGGAGGCCAGAGGGCAGGACTTAGCTTGGGCTTTCCTGAACGGAGACCCTTCTACCCAGCATTACGTCACTTCCTGAACACGCTCTCCGGATTTTGAACCATGGTAAATATAAGGCAGCAAGAAGGGCTGATTAATAGTTTCCCACAAAGTGTTTGCTGCACAGTGGTCCTGCACTGGACATGGGTAAATCCTGTACAAAGCAGGTAATATGATGTCTTGGTTAGCAAATATTATATTAAGTTTACAGAAGAACTATGTTTAGTTCCTGGTTTGAATTCCTTAAACAGTTTGTCAGCCACCATGAAACAGAAACACAAATCACAATTCAGATTATGGTGCTTAAAGTAAGACAATAAATACAAGTAGAGTTATGAATAAACACATAAATACAGCACAATGTAAATATAGTAAGTGTATAAGAGGCAGGTGACTGCGCAGTCCTGTGTCTGGATTAATCTTCAGTGCAACACGTGAAAATATGCAGCACATTTGTGTGTAAGTGAATAAATCCATTAATGCAGGCTCTGTCCATGTCACCCTCAGACTGCTCTAGGAAGAGAACATAAGCAGGCCCACATTTTAATGTGGTTGAAATACGGTGTAAAGGGATCGACAGTAGGCTTCCTTATGTGTCTTGAGGACGTAGGTTTGAGTTTTGTAAAATTCTAAGCAAGTAAGGTTACATTTTGAACGGCAGGGACTGCATCTGTGTTTATATGGTGCTGGGGGACGCTGAGCTGAAAATCAGTGCCAGCAGCAGACTGACAACGATCAACCTCTCCCCAGGAAGACAGACAGACAGGTAATTAGAGAGACAGCCAGAAAATCAGGCAGACAGACAGATGGGCAGGCAGGCAAAATGACAGACAGGCAGGTAAGAAAGCAGGCAGAGAGAAAGACAGGCAGCGACAGACAGACAGGTAAGAAGGCAGGCAGAGAGACAGACAGGCGGGGACACAGACAGGTAAGAAGGCAGGCAGAGAACAGACAGGTGGGGACAGACAGACAGGTAAGAAGGCAGGCAGAGAGACAGACAGGTGGGGACAGACAGACAGGTAAGAAGGCAGGCAGAGAGACAGACAGAGTGTAGCCAAATTGTACTTGTACACTTTGGAAAAAAATGTTTAAAAATGCAAATAAATTTGAGGATATTGAAGAACAAATTTTAAAAACCGTCTTAAATGTTACAGTAATGTAAACAAACAAGAAAAACTTTTATTCATAACGTATTCTGGAATTGTTTTCAAATTATGAAATGTATTGTCTACAAACAATTATTTGTACACCTGGCCATTGGATTTTGTCTCAGTCCTGCTCAGTATCTGGTCGGCCCGCAACTGCCTCCGAGGCAGCTTTCAGTAAGGCTGCTGCAAATGGCTGGGTCCGGGCTCTCCCATGTGTGCTGTTCCAAATTCTCTTTGTTGCTTGGTGGGTCTGCTGGCCATTTCCTCTCCATCTCAGCCTAGAGTGCTCAGTAGGATTGAGATCCGGACTTTGTGGGGACACTCATGCACTTTCACCACCTTCATGGTGAGAATGGCTTTTACACGCTTTGCAGTGTGCCTGAGGCGACGTCCAAGCAGTTTGGCAGCAGATGGGATCATCTGAGTAACAGGATCTCCTCATAAACCTTGGAATGCATGATGCCTTCAATAAAATTGTCAACACCGGAAGCTGCCATGCAGCCCCAAACCAACACGCTCCTACCACTGTGCTTGACAGTTGCATTTCAGCACTGGGGACTATCCTCCTTTGAGTTGCCCCACAATCTCTGACGACCATCTAATCCAAAAACGTTGAATTTTGATTCATCAGACTGTACAATTGATTTCCAGATGCTGATAGACTTCTCAACATGTTTTTTGGCAAATAACAGATGTTTGTTTGTTATTTTTCCTCATAAATGGCTTCTTACGAGGAACCCCGCCATGCAGTCCACGTTTGTTCAGCCTCCTCTTTATTGTTCATCTGCAAACCTGAATTCCAGTAGCCTCCTTAACTGGCTTTGCAATTTGTGTAGCGAACAACTTTCGGTTTTCATGGCAAACTCATTAATGTACTTGTCTGTCCTTGGACTGGTCCTTCTTTTTCTCCTTCTTCCCTGCAGAGTAATGATTTCACCAGTCTTTTTGAATTTCTGAATGATGTAGTGCATGGTAGTCTGCCTCATGTCAAGTTTGGTAGCAATTTTTTGACTGAAATTTTAAGATTCTTTCACTCAATGCATTGGGTATTTCAGAGTTTTAGCCATGTTGGGAAACTGAACTAACCCTGCAAATGCTTGTGTGGAGACTGACCACCAAGGCTCCTCGCAGAAGCTGAGGGCCCCCAATGACCTGCCTATTTGGAGCCCCTGCTGTTATGTGTCATGTTAAATGATCTCTATTATGACTGGGAACTCCTCCCATTGTAACATATTCATCCAATTCTATGAATGGCCAGGTGCACTAATAATTATTTGAAGGCAATAAATTACAGAATTTGAGTATGATTCCCTGCGATAGGCTGGCCCCCCATCCTGGGTTGTTCCCTGCCTCGTGCCCATTGCTTCCGGGATAGGCTCCGGACCCCCCCCCCCCCCCCCCCCCCCCCGACCCAGTAGGATAAGTGATTTGGAAAATGGATGGATGGATGGATGGAATATGATTCCAGAATATGTTTTGCATAAAAGTATTTGTTCTTTCTTTACATAGCACATATCTAATTGTAACATTTTTTAAAGTTTGTTCTTCAATATCCTCAATTTCAATTCCATTTTTTCACCATTTTTTCCAGACTATACAAATAATTTTTGGCTAGTCAAAATGCATTGTTTATTGTTTGGTTAGTTAAGGTTAAGTTTTGGCTTGCGTAGGGGTTAGGGTTAGGGGTTAGGTTAACCGAGCTCCTCTTAGCTCCCCTGTAATTTGAACCATGGAATGTACTTACATACTATGGTATGGCATGTTATTTACTGTAAATATTTTCCTTTACAGTGAAAACAGTACACTGTAACTTGACTGTAAAAGTGGAGTACAGTGAATTCATAAACTGGTAACATAGTTGTTTATTATTATCAGCCTTATTTGTGCGTGCGGAGCAGAAATGCACCCTCGCGAGAGTGATTTTCCACTTGCCGATGCTCTTCTGTGAGCTCTTGTCACCTACACCTGCGTGGCTTTTATGTGTCAGGGTTTTCAGAGTAATTAAACACCACTTCCACAAATTCGCTTCGGCTCACACTTCTGCGTGAAGGTATGTTGGACATGGGTGTGGTTTTCACTTTACAGAAGGGCTGGGTTGGATGTGGACCGGGTTGGATGTCCAGTGCCACCTTCCTGCTGGTTGCAGCCCTAGGATTCTCGGAAAGTGTGCAGGCAAAGAGACAGGCAAGCAGGTAGACACCAGAAGGCAGACAGAGAGACTGACAGACGGGCAGACAGACAGACAAAGGTAAGCAGACAGGCAAGCAGGTAGACACTGGAAGGCAGGCAAATAGACCGGCAGGCAGAGGCAGGCAGAAAGGCTGGCAGGCAGGCAAGTAGGTAGGCAAGCAAAGAGACAGTAAGTAAAAGAGGCATACAGGCAGACAGACAGCAAGTCCTGTCTGTCTAATTCATCTGTGGCCTGCTGGGGGTGGCTCCAAATGCCATTGGCTCCACCTGCTGAGACAGAAGGCCTATGAAACATCTTCTGGGAAACCCCCAGGAAAACCCCGTACCACCCCACTCAGGCAGATTGAGGAAAGTTCCGGGATCACAGGCTGGGGGTAGCAGGCACCACTCGGTGCACTCGTAGTGCTGTTAGGGCTGTTTCATTCATTGCAAGCTTTCTCCTGCTTCACTGGAAATGTCCTGAGGTCTATTCTTTTCTCAAATTTTCGTTATTGTTCTGGTCTTTTTTGTAAATGGAAGTCTGTGTGCCACCCATAAACAATTCCCAACCCTCATGACCCTCTCTCCTATTCCCACAGCGTGCCTGTTGCCCCTAAGCCCTGCACACAGGAAGTCATCACACACACGCTCCCTTGTGGACTGCTGTCCCAATTCAACCTATAGGACTGTCCTCATCCTCCTCTTCCTCCTTCCAAGCTGAGGTGTGGGAACAACCTAGATTTACCCCTTCCTATTCCCGATCTGGTAAACCTTTTTCCTTTGTCACCATGACAACCTCAGCCCTGCGCCGGCAGGTGAAGAACATCGTGCACAACTACTCTGAGGCAGAGATCAAAGTGCGGGAAGCGACCTCCAATGACCCATGGGGGCCACCTAGCTCGCTCATGTCCGAGATCTCGGACATGACCTTCAATGTAGTGGCCTTCACTGAGGTCATGGGCATGATCTGGAAGCGCCTCAATGATCATGGCAAGAACTGGCGGCATGTGTACAAGGCCCTGACACTGCTTGACTACCTGATGAAGACGGGCTCGGAGCGTGTGGCGCAGCAGTGCCGTGAGAACGCCTTCACCATCCAGACGCTCAGGGACTTCCAGTACGTGGACCGCGATGGCAAGGACCAGGGTGTCAATGTTCGCGAGAAGGCCAAGCAGCTGGTGGCTCTCATGCGGGACGAGGAACGGTTACGGACAGAGCGGGCCCAGGCGCTCAAGACTAAAGAGCGCATGGCGGGGGCCACGTCAGGCATGGGCTCGGGTTCGGGCTCGGGCTCTGGCCCGGGCCTGGGCCCGGGCCCGGGTTCCTCCACCCTGCCTTCCTACCCCAGCCGGCGCACAAGCCAGCCCAGCATGGCTGCCCTCTATGGGGAAGAGTTCAGCCGCTCCCGGGGCTCCCCCTCCTCTTTCAACTGTAAGTACTAAACCCCCCCGCCCAAGTATACTGACATACAGCAATACTCACATCATCACAGACACCAAGCTAGTGGGCGGCAACTTTTATTGTTGTACTGATTGACACACACTGATACCGATGCTTCAGTCCTCACTGTCAGCTGACTCACCGTTACCAGTGAATGCTTGGACTGCACCCACTTATATACAGAATCGTGGCCCTCCCACATGCAGGCGCCCGGCCTCCCCCATTAGCTTGGATTACTCAAGCCGGTCCCAGTGTCAGTGACCTCAGCATCCATTGTCCCTGAATCCCTGCCTTCTGTGTCTTTGGCTCCAACATCCATGGTCCTTGCATCCATGGCCTCTGTGTTCATGACCTCAGCGTCCTTGATCCCTGTGTCTCTGGCCTTAGCTTCCATGGTCCCTGTGTCTGTGGCTTTAGCTGTCGTGGTTCATGTATCAGTGGTCCCTGTGTCTATGACCTTAGCATCTGTGGTCCCTGTGTCTGTGACCTTAGCATCTGTGATCCCTGTGTCTATGACCTTAGCATCTGTGGTCCCTGTGTCTATGACCTTAGCATCTGTGGTCCCTGTGTCTATGACCTTAGCATCTGTGGTCCCTGTGTCTATGACCTTAGCATCTGTGATCCCTGTGTCTATGACCTTAGCATCTGTGGTCCCTGTGTCTATGACCTTAGCATCTGTGGTCCCTGTGTCTATGACCTTAGCATCTGTGATCCCTGTGTCTATGACCTTAGCATCTGTGATCCCTGTGTCTGTTACCTTAGCATCTGTGGTCCCTGTGTCTGTTACCTTAGCATCTGTGGTCCCTGTGTCTGTTACCTTAGCATCTGTGGTCCCTGTGTCTGTTACCTTAGCATCTGTGGTCCCTGTGTCTGTTACCTTAGCATCTGTGGTCCCTGTGTCTATGACCTTAGCATCTGTGGTCCCTGTGTCTATGACCTTAGCATCTGTGGTCCCTGTGTCTATGACCTTAGCATCTGTGGTCCCTGTGTCTGTGACCTTAGCATCTGTGATCCCTGTCCGTGGTCCCCTGTCTCCGTGACCTCGGTGTCCGTGGTCCCCTGTCTCCATGACCTCGGTGTCCGTGGGCCCTTGTGTCCGTGACCTCTGATGCGGCCAATCTGCTGCTGTGCCCCCTTATTTATTCTTCATTTCCCTGGGGATTCACTCATGTGCCTGTGATCTGCTTCAGCACCTCTCCTGCTTAAACACACACACAGGTGTGCAGGGTTACTGTCTGACCTCATCTAAGTCACACACACACAGTCCACAGTGAGCTGCTGGGACCTGTATGTTCTATGAGACCTACGGGCTGACGTCTGACCCTACTAGAAGCACTGCCAGCATGTGCATTAGAGGAAGTGCACCTTCTCTGACAGGATTAGCTGGAGGCATGGATGGCCATTCCCTGGATATTTTTAGTTTATTATGTTTTACTGCTTCCTCCATATACTTGGTGTTGAAGGTTCTTCTCAGTTTGCATGAATGTAGTTTTTCCAAGTTCTTCATGCTATGCCTGCTCTTAAAATTGGAAGGTACTGTCCCCTTCCGACAGAGTCACAGGAGGAGCGGAGTGCTTGCACAGTGACAGCTCTGAAAAACGTTCTCTTCACATACACCTCTGTGGAGCGCTGTGATCAGCGTCACCGGCCTGTCTCTCTTCACATACTCCTTTGTGGAGCTCTGTGATCAGCATCATTGGCCTGTCCTTCACATACTCCTCTGTGGGGTGCTGTGATCAGCATCATTGGCCTGTCCTTCTTCACATACTTCTCTGTGGGGTGCTTTGATCAGTGTCACCGGCCTGTCCTTCACATACACCTCTGTTGGGCGCTGTGATCAGCGTCACCGGCCTGTACGTATTCACATACTCCTCTGTGGGGTGCTGTGATCAGCATCACTGGCCTGTACATATTCACATACTCCTCTGTGGGGTGCTGTGATCAGCGTCACCGGCCTGTACATATTCACATACTCCTCTGTGGGGTGCTGTGATCAGCGTCACTGGCCTGCCCCTGGTCACATACTGCTCTGTGGGGCGCTGTGATCAGCATTATCGGCCTTCCCCTTGTCACATACTGCTCTGTGGAGTACTGTGATCAGCATCATCGGCCTGCCCCTTGTCACATACTGCTCTGTGGAGCGCTGTGATCAGCGTCACCGGCCTGCCCCTTTTCACATACTGCTCTGTGGAGCGCTGTGATCAGCGTCACCGGCCTGTCCATCTTCACATACTCCTCTGTGGGGTGCTGTGATCAGCATCACCGGCCTACCCCTCGTTACATACTCCTCTGTGGGGCGCTGTGATCAGCGTCACTGGCCTGTCTTTCTTCACATACACCTCTGTGGGGCGCTGTGATCAGTGTCATTGGCCTGTCCTTCTTCACATACTCCTCTGTGGGGCACTTTGATCAGCGTCACCGGTTTGTCCTTTACATACACCTCTGTAGGGTGCTGTGATCAGCATCACTGACCTGTCCTTCTTCACATACACCTCTGTGGGCTGCTGTGATCAGCATCACTGGCCTGTCCTCCTTCACATACACCTCTGTGGGCTGCTGTGATCAGCGTCACCGGCCTGTCCCTCTTCACAACCTTCTCTGTGGAGCGCTGTGATCAGCGTCACCGGCCTGTCCCTCTTCACAAACTCCTCTGTGGAGCGCTGTGATCAGCGTCATCTGCCTGCCCCTGGTCACATACTGCTCTGTGGGGCGCTGTGATCAGCATTATCGGCCTGCCCCTTGTCACATACTGCTCTGTGGGGCACTGTGATCAGCATTATCGGCCTGCCCCTTGTCACATACTGCTCTGTGGAGTACTGTGATCAGTGTCATTGGCCTGCCCCTGGTCACATACTGCTCTGTGGGGCGCTGTGATCAGCATCATCGGCCTGCCCCTTATCACATACTGCTCTGTGGAGCGCTGTGATCAGCGTCACCGGCCTGCCCCTTTTCACATACTGCTCTGTGAAGCGCTGTGATCAGCGTCACCCGGCCTGTCCATCTTCACATACTCCTCTGTGGGGTGCTGTGATCAGCATCACCGGCCTGCCCCTCGTCACATACTCCTTTGTGGGGTGCTGTGATCAGCGCCATCGGCCTGCCCCTTGTCACATACTGCTCTGTGGAGCGCTGTGATCAGCGTCACTGGCCTTTCCCTCTTCACATACTCCTTTGTGGGGTGCTGTGATCAGCACCACTGGCCTGTAAATCTTCACATACTCCTCTGTGGGGTGTTGTGATCAGCATCATTGGCCTGTCCTTCTTCACACACTCCTCTGTGGGGCACTTTGATCAGCGTCACCGGCTTGTCCTTCACATACACCTATGTAGGGTGCTGTGATCAGCATCACCGACCTGTTCTTCTTCACATACACCTCTGTAGGGTGCTGTGATCAGCATCACTGACCTGTCCTTCTTCACATACACCTCTGTGGGCTGCTGTGATCAGCATCACTGGCCTGTCCTCCTTCACAACCACCTCTGTGGGCTGCTGTGATCAGCGTCACCGGCCTGTCCCTCTTCACAACCTTCTCTGTGGAGCGCTGTGATCAGCGTCACCGGCCTGTCCCTCTTCACAAACTCCTCTGTGGAGCGCTGTGATCAGCGTCATGATACATGACTGTCATCTGAGGACACTTGGAAGGTTGGCGGACAGCATCTACCTCATTAGTTGATGAACTGGGATAATCCCATGTTTGGACAACTCCTCTTTGCGACTTTATATCTTCTGAAATAGCAAATTTGATTTAAAAAAATTGTAAGGAAATAAATCTTTACTAAAAATAGGTATTCTTAATGACAGAGTCAGTAGTGTGGCGTGGCCTGTTATTTTCATCAGAGGCTGCCTGTTTGCAGGAGTTATTTCAGTAACCTGCCCTCACACATTGCTGCTGCTGTCGGCAGCTGTTTGCCAGGCCCTGCTCTCTCCAGCGCGGTGTCCCCTCGCATGCACGGCACTCCTGCTGTCTGCAGCTGTTTGCCAGGCCCTGCTCTCTCCAGCGCGGTGTCCCCTCGCATGCATGGCACTCCTGCTGTCTGCAGCTGTTTGCCAGGCCCTGCTCTCTCCAGCGCGGTGTCCCCTCGCATGCACGGCACTCCTGCTGTCTGCAGCTGTTTGCCAGGCCCTGCTCTCTCCAGCGCGGTGTCCCCTCGCATGCACGGCACTCCTGCTGTCTCTCCTTTGACCTGTGATTGGTAAATCATCATTGCTCTGTGATTCTGGGCTTTGAATGACTCAAAACACCCACAGTAAATCAGCGCAGCCTCTAGTGGCAGCTTCACCTTGGGGGGCTGCTTGTGGGCAGGGGGGGTTGAGTACATGTCCAAAATTAAATGAGAGGTCAGACTGCAGCCCCGTCTGCCGTTTAATCGCTCATTCAGGATTGATGGGATATTTTTGACAGGGAATCTAAAATGGGAACTTGGAGCTGACTTGGGAATGCAAACAGAAATCAGAAAGAGAATGTGTACTTATCCGCCACGTGAGCAGGATCGGCACCTCTGCAGCTTATTGGGCTTGGCGATGCCCCCACTGGATGGAGCATTCACCATATGCGCTTATGTACCATGTCAGGAGGATGATTGCGGCTCTGTGCCTGTCTGCGACTTTTCTAGGGTGCAGTGCTGCCCCTCGCTGGATGTAGCTACCCCTCTGAGAAACACATGGCTGCTTAAGCCCCCACACTACCTGCAGGCCCATGGAGGAGGAGCGAGGTGGATTTGTGGGGGAGGAGTGCTGTGTGCAGGAATGCGTGTACCAAGCCCGCCACCCATCTGCCGAAATGTGCTGGCTTGGCAGAGGGCTGTGTGGCTGCCCTGCTGTTTGCCCTAGACAGGCAGTGAGACAGCAGCAGCTTCAGCTGCTAGTGTCCTGTCCAGCCAGTGGCCCATCCTTCAAATGGCTGACTGTGAGACTGTCGCTGGCAGGAAACATAGGTTTCCAGGACATTTTTATTTGTGTGCCTGTGCATGTGTCTGTGTATTTGGCAGCTGGCACAGTGTGTCAGGGGGTGAGGGGGGATTCTCATGCCAGATTACTTTGCCCTCAGTTTCCTTCATCTACAAAGCAAAATACACACACACACGCACACAAACATAGACAGACAGACAGGCACACACAGACACACACACGAACAGACACAGACTGCCCTACAGACTGAACACATAAATCATGACACATGTACTCAGCCTGTAGGATGTACTGCTCAGGATGACGGGGGGCGACATTAACCATAATCTTTCTGTCCCTCAGCCCTGTTCTTTAACTTGTTCTTTT
Source organism: Brienomyrus brachyistius (assembly GCF_023856365.1). NCBI lineage: Eukaryota > Metazoa > Chordata > Actinopteri > Osteoglossiformes > Mormyridae > Brienomyrus > Brienomyrus brachyistius. Next base: position 446,339 of record NC_064537.1, read on the forward strand.
AGTTCCTTGTTTGTTTATTTACTTCCCCATTTTTTTTTACCTGTTCCTCTCTTGTTTTCTCTATCCTTTCTTTACTTATCTCTCTCTCCATCCCTCTGCCCTCAACAGCCTCCTCATCATCTCCACGAGTCCCATCGGACCTGGAGCAGTCTCGCCCTCAGACCAGCGGGGAGGAGGAGCTGCAGCTACAGCTGGCATTGGCTATGAGTCGGGAGGAGAGTGAGAAGGTGAGACAGGTCCTGCTGGACGTCATGCACATTGAACACACTGATACACACCATGACACACACAGCAGGTGCTGACTATGATTTGGGAGGAGAGTGAGAAGGTGAGACAGGTGGGCATTATGTATAATTTACATTTATATACACACATCACACATTTTATCTTTGTGTGGGTGGGTGTATAATTCTTGTATGCATTTTAACAGACCCATGTGCCAGTACTCACACTCACATACTTGTACTATACACTTCTAATATCTACCCACAGGGGGCGCTCTGTTTACACAGAACCATCAGGTCATGCTTGATTGACCTGTCTGGAGTACTTGAGGAAGCAAGCTTCGGGATTGGCTACTGGGCTGGGAACTAGTTACATGGTTATTAATTCCCCTCCTACTAACAGGAGTCTCACCCTGCACCACAGCATCTCCTAGTGGCTAGAATAGCAGATTATTTAATCAGGGTTAGGGTTGGGGGTGGGATGTGGCGGAGCCGCTTTTTGTAATTGACTCCATCTCTGCTGTCGGAACTTACCCGCCAGTCCCTAAATGACCCAAGCAACCTGCGATAAGCTTCCAAGTGCAGAATATTCATGTGCCATGAGTGGCACATTACGGTCTGACTCACTGTTAAGCTCATGGCCGTTTGTGAATCTGAGATGATTCAAGTCCACCTCACATATCGGGTTATGCTGTAGAGAAGGCAGTTACACAACACTGTCATGCAGAATATAACATCCAAAAGCCATTCTGGCACTACTTCAGTAAAACGGCCACCATGGATATCTCTGTTATTGGAGAGTAATCTACCTTGGGAAAGATCTCTGGAAGTAGTTGGAAGTTGAATGCTGTTTTTCTGCATTCAGTTAATGAGACTGCTGACACCGCTGGTGGTACCTGAATTCTAGTAGACAATAGTAACGAGAAAATATATGCTCCAGTCCATGTGCAGAAATGGCTCCTTCAACAAATGACATTTGTTTTTGTCTCATTACGACACATGAACACAATGGGCACAGTTGGGTTTCACTGGCATCATGTGAGCGTAGAGTGCGAGTGCAGCTCTGTACTCAGTCACCTTGCATGCCCTTATATGCAGCCCTCCGACTGTGTGGACGTCGACGAGCAGACTCAGCTACAGATCGCTCTGAGCCTCAGCCAGGAGGAGCAGCCTCAGGTACGGGCTGTTAACCCTAACCGCGCTGCAGATCGCTCTGAGCCTCAGCCAGGAGGACCAGCATCAGGTACGGGCTGTTAACCCTAACTGAGCTGCAGATCAGACTGAGCCTCAGCCAGGAGGAGCAGCCTCAGGTACGGGCTGTTAACCCTAACCCTAACCGAGCTGCAGATCGCTCTGAGCCTCAGCCAGGAGGAGCAGCATCAGGTACGGGCTGTTAACCCTAACCCAGCTACAGATCGCTCTGAGCCTCAACCAGGAGGAGCAGCATCAGGTACAGGCTGTTAACCCTAAGCCTAACCCAGCTACAGATCGCTCTGAGCCTCAGCCAGGAGGAGCAGCATCAGGTACAGGCTGTTAACCCTAACCGAGCTGCAGATCGCTCTGAGCCTCAGTCAGGAGGAGCAGCATCAGGTAGGGCTGTTAACCCTAACCATAACCCAGCTGCAGATCGCTCTGAGCCTCAACAAGGAGGAGCAGCCTCAGGTATGGGCTGATAACCCTAACCCAGCAGCTGATCGCTCTGAGCCTCAGCCAGGAGGAGCAGCATCAGATACAGGCTGTTAACCATAACCCAGCTGCAGATCGCTCTGAGCCTCAACCAGGAGTAGCAGCCTCAGGTGTGGGCTGATAACCCTAGCCCAGCTGCAGATCGCTCTGCCTTAGCCAGAAGGAGCAGCCTCAGGTACGGGCTGTTAACCCTAACCGAGCTTCAAATTGATCTGAGCCTCAGCCAGGAGGAGCAGCATCAGGTACGAGCTGTTAACCCTAACCCAGCTGCAGATCGCTCTGTGCCTTAGCCAGGAGGAGCAGCCTAAAGTACGGGCTGCTCCCCACCCACCTGCCCTGCCAGGTACCTTTCCCTCAACTCTCACCTCCTCATCCTCCAACCTGACTGGCCTCACTGGGGTCTCTCCTCCTCCTCCACTAACATCTTCTTTTTCCCTCCAGCTAGATACGCATTTGTCCAACTAACCCACAATATTTCCTCGTTTCTGCCAGGACAGCAGCTTGGGAGGATCTGTTTTCCCCTGTAGGCTATAAGATGCAATGAATAGCTTTCAGTGTTAGTCTGTGCCATTCCGTGCTCCATTCTTAGGCTGTCAGTCAGACTGTAACCACCAGCAGTTGGCTATACTGGTGCAGCACCCTCTTCCCTCCATTCTAGCCAGGTCCCGCCTCCTCTGTTGCCTTGGAAATGGACGAAGAAGCACTACTTCAGATTGCATTGACTCTAAGCAAAGAGGAACATGATCAGGTATCACACTTATTGTGGGGTGGGTGGAGGGGTCTAATATATACAGTTCCAGCTGTCTTTCTAACATACACTGCCCTGTCTCTCTCTCTCCTGTATCGAATACATACATACAGGTCCCGCTGTCTTTCTAACATACACTGCCCTGTCTCTCTCTCTCCTGTATCGAATACATACATACAGGTCCCACTGTCTTTCTAACATACACTGCCCTGTCTCTCTCTCTCCTGTATAGAATACATACAAACAGGTCCTGCTGTCTTTCTAACATACACTGCCCTGTCTCTCTCTCTCCTGTATAGAATACATACTAACAGGTCCCGCTATCTTTCTAACATACACTGCCCTGTCTCTCTCTCTCCTGTATCGAATACATACATACAGGTCCCACTGTCTTTCTAACATACACAGCCCTGTCTCTCTCTCTCCTGTATCGAATACATACAAACAGGTCCCGCTGTCTTTCTAACATACACTGCCCTGTCTCTCTCTCTCCTGTATAGAATACATACAAACAGGTCCCGCTGTCTTTCTAACATACACTGCCCTGTCTCTCTCTCTCTCCTGTATTGAATACATACATACAGGTCCCGCTGTCTTTCTAACATACACTGCCCTGTCTCTCTCTCTCCTGTATCGAATACATACATACAGGTCCCACTGTCTTTCTAACATACACTGCCCTGTCTCTCTCTCTCCTGTATCGAATACATACATACAGGTCCCACTGTCTTTCTAACATACACAGCCCTGTCTCTCTCTCTCCTGTATCGAATACATACATACAGGTCCTGCTGTCTTTCTAACATACACTGCCCTGTCTCTCTCTCTCCTGTATAGAATACATACAAACAGGTCCCGCTGTCTTTCTAACATACACTGCCCTGTCTCTCTCTCTCCTGTATTGAATACATACATACAGGTCCCGCTGTCTTTCTAACATACACTGCCCTGTCTCTCTCTCTCCTGTATCGAATACATACATACAGGTCCCACTGTCTTTCTAACATACACTGCCCTGTCTCTCTCTCTCCTGTATCGAATACATACATACAGGTCCCACTGTCTTTCTAACATACACAGCCCTGTCTCTCTCTCTCCTGTATCGAATACATACATACAGGTCCTGCTGTCTTTCTAACATACACTGCCCTGTCTCTCTCTCTCCTGTATCGAATACATACATACAGGTCCCGCTGTCTTTCTAACATACACTGCCCTGTCTCTCTCTCTCCTGTATAGAATACATACAAACAGGTCCTGCTGTCTTTCTAACATACACTGCCCTGTCTCTCTCTCTCCTGTATAGAATACATACTAACAGGTCCCGCTATCTTTCTAACATACACTGCCCTGTCTCTCTCTCTCCTGTATCGAATACATACATACAGGTCCCACTGTCTTTCTAACATACACAGCCCTGTCTCTCTCTCTCCTGTATCGAATACATACAAACAGGTCCCGCTGTCTTTCTAACATACACTGCCCTGTCTCTCTCTCTCCTGTATAGAATACATACAAACAGGTCCCGCTGTCTTTCTAACATACACTGCCCTGTCTCTCTCTCTCCTGTATTGAATACATACATACAGGTCCCGCTGTCTTTCTAACATACACTGCCCTGTCTCTCTCTCTCCTGTATCGAATACATACATACAGGTCCCACTGTCTTTCTAACATACACTGCCCTGTCTCTCTCTCTCCTGTATCGAATACATACATACAGGTCCCACTGTCTTTCTAACATACACAGCCCTGTCTCTCTCTCTCCTGTATCGAATACATACATACAGGTCCTGCTGTCTTTCTAACATACACTGCCCTGTCTCTCTCTCTCCTGTATAGAATACATACAAACAGGTCCCGCTGTCTTTCTAACATACACTGCCCTGTCTCTCTCTCTCCTGTATTGAATACATACATACAGGTCCCGCTGTCTTTCTAACATACACTGCCCTGTCTCTCTCTCTCCTGTATCGAATACATACATACAGGTCCCACTGTCTTTCTAACATACACTGCCCTGTCTCTCTCTCTCCTGTATCGAATACATACATACAGGTCCCACTGTCTTTCTAACATACACTGCCCTGTCTCTCTCTCTCCTGTATAGAATACATACTAACAGGTCCCACTGTCTTTCTAACATACACTGCCCTGTCTCTCTCTCTCCTGTATCGAATACATACATACAGGTCCCGCTGTCTTTCTAACATACACTGCCCTGTCTCTCTCTCTCCTGTATAGAATACATACAAACAGGTCCCGCTGTCTTTCTAACATACACTGCCCCGTCTCTCTCTCTCCTGTATCGAATACATACAAACAGGTCCTGCTGTCTTTCTAACATACACTGCCCTGTCTCTCTCTCTCCTGTATCGAATACATACATACAGGTCCTGCTGTCTTTCTAACATACACTGCCCTGTCTCTCTCTCTCCTGTATCGAATACATACATACAGGTCCCGCTGTCTTTCTAACATACACTGCCCTGTCTCTCTCTCTCCTGTATCGAATACATACATACAGGTCCTGCTGTCTTTCTAACATACACTGCCCTGTCTCTCTCTCTCCTGTATAGAATACATACAAACAGGTCCCGCTGTCTTTCTAACATACACTGCCCTGTCTCTCTCTCTCCTGTATCGAATACATACATACAGGTCCCGCTGTCTTTCTAACATACACTGCCCTGTCTCTCTCTCTCCTGTATCGAATACATACAAACAGGTCCCGCTGTCTTTCTAACATACACAGCCCTGTCTCTCTCTCTCCTGTATCGAATACATACATACAGGTCCCGCTATCTTTCTAACATACACTGCCCTGTCTCTCTGTCCTGTATCGAATACATACATACAGGTCCCGCTGTCTTTCTAACATACACAGCCCTGTCTCTCTCTCTCCTGTATCGAATACATACATACAGGTCCCGCTGTCTTTCTAACATACACTGCCCTGTCTCTCTCTCTCCTGTATCGAATACATACAAACAGGTCCCGCTATCTTTCTAACATACACTGCCCTGTCTCTCTCTCTCCTGTATCGAATACATACAAACAGGTCCCGCTATCTTTCTAACATACACAGCCCTGTCTCTCTGTCCTGTATCGAATACATACAAACAGGTCCCGCTGTCTTTCTAACATACACTGCCCTGTCTCTCTGTCCTGTATCGAATACATACATACAGGTCCTGCTGTCTTTCTGTCTTTTCTGTTACTCACTCTTGCAAATTGCAGTTTAAGCCGCTGGTGTTCTGATATACAGTTGTGCAATATTGTTCGTTACTTTTTCATTACAGAGGTTTTATCTTAGTTTATTCTATTTTATACCTAGTTTTGATATTTCTTGTAGTATTTTATTATTTACTGCGCACACCGAGACCTGATAAACTGTGTTTCATTCTTATCATGGCAAGTGGTCTGCATGACAATAAAGTTGATTCTGATGCTGATGCTAACAATCACAGACCTGTGTCACTCACCCACGTGGTCTCCTGCTTTCCTTTCTGGTATAACGATTGGCTCCTGATTTTTCCAAGGTTCTTTATCCTATCCCTGTGACTCTTCAACATCCGTCTTCCATGTTTAATTCACAGCTCCTTCCCACCAATAGCATTTCTCTGTTAGGTATCTGCGGATCAGGTTTGTTTCAAAAGCAGGTTGCTTCTTCTCTTGTCGTGGCTTTAGACTTTTCCTCTCTCTCAATCCTAGTCTAGTCTTGTCTGTCCTTTCTGGGTGGCAGAATCACTCCAGCAGCCTTTGATGTTGTCTAACCTACAAAGAAGCACTCTTTCTGGCTCCATCCTCTTTGGCAGTCATCCTGCACCTCTCTGCAGCTGATGGACTTTCTCTTTGCCCTTGGCTCAAGGCCTTGTGTTGAGAGCAGGGTGCCTGTGAATGTACCAGCAGGAATGCCACTCATTATGATTAGTGCCCTCTATGTGTCAATAGGAGCAACGCACCCGCCAGGGAGATGAGTCCTTGCTTCAAAAGGCGCTAGAAGCCAGCCGGCGGGAGAGCGAGTCGGGGACAAGGGAGGTGAAGAAGCCTGCGCCCCCCTCATGTTCACGCAAGTGCACAGGCTCTGTTTGAGTTTGTCATACGTGGTCCATTACTCTAATCACTGCAGTGCTTTCCAGTGAGTGTCCTTCTTTGACCCTTTACCAGTCGGCAATGGTGGACCTAGTGGATATTTTTGGACCAGATCCTGCTGCCCCTCTGGACAGCGAGCCCTGGGAATCTCAGGCCGTCATCCTACCCACCTCTGATCCCTGGGATTCTGTTAGTGCGTGAGCTGCTTCTCTGATGCCACTTGGTTGTTTTTTGTGTTCTGGGCCCTTTGGTGTTGCTTAACTTGTCCACCTGTCTTTTGGATAAGTGTGGGGTATGAGAGAGAGGGAGACACAGTGCCTTCACCGAGCAAGAGAGCTGTTACTACTATTTGTGGGCATTGTTTTGTTTTGTGCTGAAATAGCAGCAAATACTCACTGCGCTAATGTGTGAATCAGGCATGAGACAGTGATGTCCAGTGGCGAACATTCAGTGAAAATCCATCTTGGCAGCTTGTTCTTTGTGAACTGAGTAGCCGCCGTGGCAGAATTCCCTGACAGCTCTTTCTCCTATCGTACCTTTAGCGGTTGTGCGCTCCGACACGCCTGTCTTTGGCAGCCCCTGGACGGCGCCGCCTCTGTCCAGCAGCCCCTCTCAGGCTTGGGTCCCAAGATATTCTCCTCCGGACCCCTGGGAGGCCCAGCCCACTGCCCCCAGCCCCAATCCCATCAGCCATGCCTGGAGTTCGCCTGCTCACACCGGTAGGACATGTGTACTGCTACTCGACGCTCAGCTATGTGGAACAGAGCTCATGTACATGTTTGATACATGTGCAAAAGTAGAAGTACAGACACTATGGTCTCTATATATAGAATACATACCTATCTAGGGCAGAGTATGGAGTGGGACTCAAATCGTGTCTGACTGCATACAGCAGTATGCAGCCTCATCTCAGCTGACCTTTGCTGCAGGTGCCTCTGGTCTGGACCCCTTCTCAGTTCCCATGGAGGTCCCTAAAGAGCCAGAAGCCCCCCCACAGTTGTTTCTCCCCCGCCCTGGAAGTCCTGGAGGTAAGTGTCCCCCTCCTCCTTCTCTTCTACCCTTTCTCCTTTTCCTCTTTCCTTCTTCCTGTTTTCTTGGATGCATTCACTCTAATGCCCTCAGGTGTGGAGAGAGTGTCCAGGGATCAGATGAATGGGAGGGGCGGGGGCAGCCCAGAGCTCTTCGACCTGTCCCGACTTGGGGACACCCTGGGCGAGCCGAGCCCCCGGAGCTGCCGCACCCCAGAGGCATTCCTGGGCCCCACGGCAGCCTCACTGGTCAACCTGGACACGCTGATTCCCTACAACCCCCCAGCTAAGAATAAGAACCCTTTCTTATCGGGTGAGTGCAAACTCCCTGAACAGTAGCAGAGAAGGGGTTTATGAAGCCACAAGGTTTGTGGAAACAGCATTACTGACATCGCCCGACAAATACCAGCGACCGGCAGGGGCCTGAACAGTAGAATAGAATAGAATAGAATAGAATAGAAGCCTTTTATTGTCATCGCACGAATGTACAATAAAATTAGGTGTGTCCCCGAAACAGATTCAACACAACACTAGCATAGCTCTGCAAATTAAGCTACACACACATGCAAGTAAAATTACGAGCAGTACAGGCCAATAAACTTTGTGTTTCTGTGTACAAAGGAATATACAAGGTGGGAGTATATAAATAGTATAAGAGTGGTTCGATTTACAATAATTGCAATGAGTCCCCGGGATATTGCACTTTTGTGCCATTAATGCCCTGGGTGGCAGTGAAAGACATGAGGGTTGGGGGGGGCACTTAATACTTAAATGCAATGAACAGTTATTTAACGCACTTCAGTTCTTTGATGGTGCTCGGGTAGAAGCTTTTCAGTCGTCTGGAAGTGCACCTGTAATGCTTTCCAGAGGGCAGCAGAGTGCAGAGGTGGGGGCCTTGGTGAGATGGGTCCCTGGTGATTCTCGTGACCTTACAGAGGGCAGCAAAGTGCAGAGGTGGGGGCCTGGGTGAGATGGGTCCCTGGTGATTCTCGTGACCTTCCAGAGGGCAGCAAAGTGCAGAGGTGGGGGGCTGGGTGAGATGGGTCCCTGGTGATTCTCGTGACCTTACAGAGGGCAGCAGAGTGCAGAGGTGGGGGCCTGGGTGAGATGGGTCCCTGGTGATTCTTGTGACCTTACAGAGGGCAGCAGAGTGCAGAGGTGGGGGCCTTGGTGAGATGGGTCCCTGGTGATTCTCGTGACCTTACAGAGGGCAGCAGAGTGCAGAGGTGGGGGCCTGGGTGAGATGGGTCCCTGGTGATTCTCGTGACCTTCCAGAGGGCAGCAGAGTGCAGAGGTGGGGGCCTTGGTGAGATGGGTCTCTGGTGATTCTCATGACCTTCCAGAGGGCAGCAAAGTACAGAGGTGGGGGCCTTGGTGAGATGGGTCTCTGGTGATTCTTGTGACCTTACAGAGGGCAGCAGAGTGCAGAGGTGGGGGCCTTGGTGAGATGGGTCCCTGGTGATTCTCGTGACCTTACAGAGGGCAGCAGAGTGCAGACGTGGGGGCCTGGGTGAAATGGGTCCCTGGTGATACTCGTGGCCTTCCAGGGGGCAGCAGAGTACAGAGTTGGGGGCCTGAGCATTACTGCTGCCGGCCAACCGTGCCTTTTATGGTAATCAAAACAAATTAGGCAGGTGCCCTGTATGTCACATTCTGTTCATTAATTCAGCAACAAATGTTCAGCATTTTCAATTCCCACATGTCTTTCAGCATTATTTCTGTTCCACAATTGTTCCACACCTGGATCATATGCACGCCCTTGGTATCTTTTCTATGCCCTCCCGGGGGGAATCACTGGTGTGAAACTCCTCTGCCAGTTGTCATGGCTCCCACCCCCTTGCTCTGTTAGCCCCAGGTAATACATTGCTTCTGTTTCCGCCCCCAGGACTGAGCGCCCCCTCGCCCACCAACCCCTTCCACAGTGACCAGCCTCGACTCACCCTTAACCAGATGCGCCCGAGCTCCACGTCGCCGCTGCCTGGCTCTGCCCTGCCCTACAGCGCCTCCCTGCCCCTGCCTTTGAGTCGCCAGTCCCCAGCACTGACCTCCTCCTTCACCCAGCCGCCCACCTTGGCGGCCGTGGGGCCTCCGGGCCTCCTGGAAGTGCCTGGGAACCTGCCCCAGCCCCTGCTGCCCCTGTCCCCTGCAGCCGCACCCGGAGACCACCTCAGCGGGAACCCCTTCCTGTGAGTCGGACCTGAGGCTTCTTTGGTGCGCCTCCATTGCCGGACTCACGGAGTTTCTTTTCACTGGAGTCTCTCTTCGGCTTGGCCCCTGCTCCCTCCTGGTCGCTCTGGGGTTAGGGTTAGGGTTACCTGGTTACCTGAGTGCGTGTGCCTGTGGGTTTGCTGCTTGACAGCTGCTAAGCCTTCATTTTTAAACGCCTTAGTCAAATAATCCTGTACGATAAATGCTCCCCAGTGTTTCATGAGGATAACCAGAAGAAGAGGATCATTGTCTTTCATTAGTTATTCCACTCGCTGTATGTTTCATAGAAATTCAGAAATTTGGCATGTGCAGAAATAAGTGATCATGAAGATTCGTAAGCAGATGTTTCCAGTAGATTCAACATTCCTGCTTACTTTCTCAAACATGGAATGCTTAGAAGAGATTCTCAAAAGCTGACCTACTATCCAGCTCGTCATTCTGGAGACATGTGGGTCCCTGCAGATCTTTGTTTCTGGGCTTCTGCGTGGCATCCAGTCTCTACAGTGTTGTCCAGTGTGGACTGTGACTTTTACACTGCATTGGTGAACCTTCTGGAATGACTGTGTAAGCAGCACACTGTGGGCTGGCATTATGAATTACACTGACGAGTGTGGCTAAGGGGGGCGGCATGGTGGTGCAGTGGTTAGCACTGTCGCCTCACACCTCTGGGACCCGGGTTCGAGTCTCCGCCTGGGTCACATGTGTGTGGAGTTTGCATGTTCTCCCCATGTCGTCGTGGGGTTTCCTCCGGGTACTCCGGTTTCCCCCCACAGTCCAAAAACATGCTGAGGCTAATTGGTGTTGCTAAATTGCCCGTAGGTGTGCATGTGTGAGTGAATGGTGTGTGAGTGTGCCCTGTGATGGGCTGGCCCCCCATCCAGGGTTGTTCCCTGCCTCGTGCCCGTTGCTTCCGGGATAGGCTCCGGACCCCCCGCGACCCAATAGGATAAGCGGTTTGGAAAATGGATGGATGGATGGATGGAGTGTGGCTAAGCTGGCCACATTTCAGACAAGCACACCTCTGCACCAACTCGTGCAGAGAATTGGCCCTTGATTAGCCTGGTACGTGATTATTTATCCATTCTTACATTTAACATTTAAATGTGATAATTAATGCGTCTCACTCATTTCTGCACATGTATTGATTCTTATGTAAATATGTAAAAAATGTGACATTTCCAAAGCTACGTTATAGGCTCATAAACTTAATTAGGATGGCATGGCGCATGTGTGTGCGCATGCATGTGTGCGCGGGGGCAGCATTGGCAGGGGGCAGTGCTTTTCATACCCTGAGGTGGGTAACTTGGAGCTGAGCGGCTGAACTGCACACCGACTAACATGATCCATCAGACCCAGGCAAGTATGCAGAACTTGTCCAAACCTGAATCACAAAGTCCCACAATGCACTGGGCAGTAGCTACCCACAAGTACCGGCTGTTATGTCTCACCAGTTAACCCAGAAACCCAGTCAGTAGACTGCTTTTAAGGGGACTTACACACTACAGCGCCATCCTGCTTGTAAACAGCTGACAGCTGAGAGAGAGGGAGAGAAAGAGAGAGAGAGAGAGGTTCTGCTCCAGCTCAGTCGGCCCACTTAGTGCTTTTTTGTTTTTTGCAGAAAGAGAATTTATAACTGTCAGTGTTTGGATTCAGTATTACGAGACCCACATATTGAAAGAATGTATTGAACTGAAGTGGTGTTACCAGGAAATAACCAGAAATTGTCAATTAAATATGAATATATAAAGACATAAATTCTATTTGCATGTTATTCTAGTGCTTCTCAACTGAGCCAGTCACTGATTGTTCAGCCATTGCAATTCTCCGTGTGCGGTTAATGTTTAAAAAATATCACGACTAGTGTATAGTTTTTTTATAGTTTTTTTTTTTTTTTTTTAAAAACATTTTGCACAAACATGAACCTTGTGCAATTTATCACTAGTGGAAAATGCCATCTAAATGCCCACTTGTGCCCCCCTCAGACTAGCAGTGGTACTGCAGTAGGGCAGGTGGGTGACGGTGCTGAGTGAGACGAGCACCTGCCAGTTTCTGCCGTGGCTCCTTGTGTGTTTCTGTGCTCTTTTTATTTCCCATGCAGGTAGTGTTGTGTTGTGGAGCGAGAAATGCCCACTTTCATTCTGTCATCACACCATCATATTGAATCTCTGCCCTGATATTGGGTAAGAGACTCTCCAGAACATTACAGGAAATGATGGGGGGCAGCATGATGTCAGTACTTCACATGAAAACAGGCTTCCCAGAACTCCCATTGCCCGGAAAGGTAGGGGCTGATGTAATGGACTACACGCCCACACCTTCCCAAAGGCAGACGCCATCAGTTGCGCGGATGACTGTGTGTGTGACTCTATGTGCCGTTTGATGTTTTTCTTTTGATTATGAAAATAGAGTTTCAGTTACACTGTTACACATGCAATCCTGGCTCTACTGAGCACGTGTGGAGTCAGCTTGTTCTTCCTGCTGCGTGTGGGTTTCTCCTGCATGCTCTGCTCTCCTCCCTCCATCCAAAAAAGTGATTTGGTGGATTCCTCAAGTGACACCATGTGTCTGTCTTGTGATGGAGTGCGTCCCTCCTTTGGCTCTCTGCAGCTCCATGCTGAAGACTGGCTTGGAAAATTGATAGGTGGATGAATAATACCTTTACACAAATGGTAATAAAATGCCACGGAAGTCTTTTGTAAGTAGTTTTGACCAGTAGAGGGTGATATTGTACTTGCAACCAGAAAACTTCTTGCTTTGTACATACTGTCAATGGTGGGTGATAGTTATCCATCCATCCATTTTCCAAACTGCTTGTCCTACTGGGTCGCGGGGGGTCCGGAGCCTATCCCGGAAGCAATGGGCACGAGGCAGGGAACAACCCAGGATGGGGGGCCAGCCCATCGCAGGGCACACTCACACACCATTCACTCACACATGCACACCTATGGGCAATTTAGCAACTCCAATTAGCCTCAGCATGTTTTTGGACTGTGGGAGGAAACCGGAGTACCCGGAGGAAACCCCACGACGACATGGGGAGAACATGCACACACATGTGACCCAGGCGGAGACTCGAACCCGGGTCCCAGAGGTGTGAGGCGACAGTGCTAACCACTGCAGGTGATAGTTATGTCATAAAAAAAATAATTTAGACACATCAGCATATATGGCTGTGGATATGGCAGTGAATTCTCATTTGAATACAATATCAGGTGAGTACTGTGAACATACTGAGAGCTGTGTGTGCAGGTGGCACATAGAGAGTCAGTCACAGAGTACTTAACTGGTTGGCTGCAAGAAAATCCCGGTCTGGACTTTTACTCTCTTGAGCGGAATTAACCAACTCTGCTGACTGATAGTGTTCTGCTCTGAGGAGCCACTCCATCGATGACCTGAGTGTGTGGCAGACCTCACCTCTCATATATAAAGCAGCCCTGACTTGAAGCATATGCTTGACTGGGTGAATGGATGGACAGACATGTAGCAGTGATATAGTTTGGAATAGCAGGTATGCCAGCAGAGTGCATTTCCGGGGAATTGGGGCCTTCAAGTCACATCAGTGTTTCAGCACTACATTTGAACTTATACACCAGAACTTCAAAGGTAAAAATCCATATTAGGTTCAATGTTGATTTGCAAAATGTGTCATTTATAAATTGTCTGTGACAATTAACTCTTTGATATATCAGTCAACTGTGAAAAATGGCAACAGCACACACCTAACACTGCAAACTGGATCAGCACAGAGGCTGATCAAAGCTCACGGAAATCACAAAAGTACAACTTCAAAGTTTACCGGAGTACTGAGTGAATGAGCCTGTGACCCAGTCTCAGCGAAAGCTGCCTGTTGTGAGCCTCTCAGCCAGACGTTTTCACCAGGCTGCTGCTGCTTGGAAACTCTTTGAATCCAAGGCCGATGCACAAAGACACATAACTTTCTTTCTTCTGGTTGGAGCCAGAGGATGTCTTTAAGCTAAAGTGTGTGGAATCTGTAATGGTTTGGGCTGCCATTGGAGCTGAAGGCTTTTCTTCTCAAAGAATGGCCTGATGTTGCCCTACAGAGTTCAGCAGTTGAATGTTGTTAGACAAACTGTAGGTGCTCTGAAGGCAATGGGTGGCCCTATGGAAAATTTATATTCAATATTGTTTTATGTACAAATAGTTACATTATTCTGTTCATAGTTCTGTACATAGGTTATATACCATATTTATATTCTGCTGCTATATTCCAGCCACTATATTATGTACAATCCATTCATGCGCATACTGTGTTCTGCCCTCTGATTGTGTCATGTGCACTGTGTTAATCTGCACTCTACCCCTGTAATTGTGTTCATACAACCCCCCCCCCCCCACACACACACACACACACACACATGTCTTATGTTGCACAGTGCTCCAGGGGGTATGATGTCTCGTGCCACTCTATGGAGCTCCCATCCCATGTGACACACACACACACACACACACACAGATGCATATACACAAATACTGCATACTTTAACCATGGATGTACCCAACCCAAGCTTGGTTTGCTTTACAAATTAGGAAAACTGCAGGTATGCAAATATGAAATGCAGGTATGAAATGGTGCTTTTACTTGCCATTTGCACAAGTAAAGGTACATTAGAATGCTTCTTTTCAAATATCCCATCATGCTCTCCTTTGACACATACCAAGATATATGCAGGTGACAGCAAAGTTTGGGGACAAAGTGCAGCGTCAGTCATTCTCGAACGTTTTGGCCACAGCTGTAAACTGCATCACATTTTCATCACTGAAGGAGCATCTGTTTGGGCACTTCATCATGTTTTCTAGTTTCTTAGGAACAGGAGGGCCATTTCCAGCTTGGTTCCCAAAGCCCGATTCACGAATCATAGTCTATGGCCAGTATTCCCTGGAGGGGTTGATTAATTTCTGAAAATAAAACTAAATATTTAAAAATTTTGGTGAATCATCAGGTTCACATATTTTGTTTGCATATGAAAAAATGTAAATGCCAATCAATCTTCCAGTAACTAACCCCTCACCTCCCCAAGGGCAGTAAATAACAAGAAGTATTCCAGTCTATGGACATGGGATGGAAACTCTTACTTCACAGCATTGCATCCTATTTTCTGTTCTGGAAAGGTCACTTAACCATGTGGCCGCAGGGGTAGCATTATAAGGCCACATCATGATGGCACCCTTCCCATTGGACGGGTACACAAAGGGGCCGCTTAGACCATTGTAAGGGCACCTTATAGGGCACTGTATCACATTCTGTCCACTAGAAGGGCACTTCATGATGGCACCCTTTCCATTGGACGGGTACATATAGGGGCCGCTTAGACCACTGTATGGGCACCTTATAGGGCACTGTATCACATTCTGTCCACTAGAAGGGCACTTCATGATGGCACCCTTTCCATTGGACAGGTACACATAGGGGCCGCTTAGACCATTGTAAGGGCACCTTATAGGGCACTGTATCACATTCTGTCCACTAGAAGGGCACTTCATGATGGCACCCTTTCCATTGGACGGGTACATATAGGGGCCGCTTAGACCATTGTAAGGGCACCTTATAGGGCACTGTATCACATTCTGTCCACTAGAAGGGCAATTCATGATGGCACCCTTTCCATTGGACAGGTACACATAGGGGCTGCTTAGACCATTGTAAGGGCACCTTATAGGGCACTGTATCACATTCTGTCCACTAGAAGGGCACTTCATGATGGCACCCTTTCCATTGGACGGGTACATATAGGGGCCGCTTAGACCATTGTAAGGGCACCTTATAGGGCACTGTATCACATTCTCTGCACTAGAAGGGCACTTCATGATGGCAGCCTTTCCATTGGACGGGTACACAAAGGGGCCGCTTAGACCATTGTAAGGGCACCTTATAGGGCACTGTATCACATTCTCTGCACTAGAAGGGCACTTCATGATGGCACCCTTTCCATTGGACAGGTACACATAGGGGCCGCTTAGACCATTGTAAGGGCACCTTATAGGGCACTGTATCACATTCTCTGCACTAGAAGGGCACTTCATGATGGCAGCCTTTCCATTGGACGGGTACACAAAGGGGCCGCTTAGACCATTGTAAGGGCACCTTATAGGGCACTGTATCACATTCTGTCCACTAGAAGGGCACTTCATGATGGCACCCTTTCCATTAGACGGGTACATATAGGGGCCGCTTAGACCATTGTAAGGGCACCTTATAGGGCACTGTATCACATTCTGTCCACTAGAAGGGCACTTCATAATGGCACCCTTTCCATTGGACGGGTACATATAGGGGCTGCTTAGACCATTGTAAGGGCACCTTATAGGGCACTGTATCAGATTCTCTGCACTAGAAGGGCATTTCACGATGGCACCCTTTCCATTTGACGGGTACATATAGGGGCCGCTTAGACCATTGTAAGGGCACCTTATAGGGCACTGTATCACATTCTCTGTACTAGAAGGGCACTTCATGATGGCAGCCTTTCCATTGGACGGGTACACAAAGGGGCCGCTTAGACCATTGTAAGGGCACCTTATAGGGCACTGTATCACATTCTCTGCACTAGAAGGGCACTTCATGATGGCACCCTTTCCATTGGACAGGTACACATAGGGGCCGCTTAGACCATTGTAAGGGCACCTTATAGGGCACTGTATCACATTCTCTGCACTAGAAGGGCTCTTCATGATGGCAGCCTTTCCATTGGACGGGTACACAAAGGGGCCGCTTAGACCATTGTAAGGGCACCTTATAGGGCACTGTATCACATTCTGTCCACTAGAAGGGCACTTCATGATGGCACCCTTTCCATTAGACGGGTACATATAGGGGCCGCTTAGACCATTGTAAGGGCACCTTATAGGGCACTGTATCACATTCTGTCCACTAGAAGGGCACTTCATGATGGCACCCTTTCCATTGGACGGGTACATATAGGGGCCGCTTAGACCATTGTAAGGGCACCTTATAGGGCACTGTATCAGATTCTCTGCACTAGAAGGGCATTTCACGATGGTACCCTTTCCATTTGACGGGTACATATAGGGGCCGCTTAGACCATTGTAAGGGCACCTTATAGGGCACTGTATCACATTCTCTGCACTAGAAGGGCACTTCATGATGGCAGCCTTTCCATTGGACGGGTACACAAAGGGGCCGCTTAGACCATTGTAAGGGCACCTTATAGGGCACTGTATCACATTCTGTGCACTAGAAGGGCACTTCATGATGGCACCCTTTCCATTGGACGGGTACATATAGGGGCCGCTTAGACCATTGTAAGGGCACCTTATAGGGCACTGTATCACATTCTGTCCACTAGAAGGGCACTTCATGATGGCACCCTTCCCATTGGACGGGTACACAAAGGGGCCACTTAGACCATTGTAAGGGCACCTTATAGGGCACTGTATCACATTCTGTGCACTAGAAGGGCACTTCATGATGGCACCCTTTCCATTGGACGGGTACATATAGGGGCCGCTTAGACCATTGTAAGGGCACCTTATAGGGCACTGTATCACATTCTGTCCACTAGAAGGGCACTTCATGATGGCACCCTTTCCATTGGACAGGTACACAAAGGGGCCGCTTAGACCATTGTAAGGGCACCTTATAGGGCACTGTATCACATTCTGTCCACTAGAAGGGCACTTCATGATGGCACCCTTTCCATTGGACGGGTACATATAGGGACCGCTTAGACCATTGTAAGGGCACCTTATAGGGCACTGTATCAGATTCTCTGCACTAGAAGGGCACTTCATGATGGCACCCTTTCCATTGGACGGGTACATATAGGGGCCGCTTAGACCATTGTAAGGGCACCTTATAGGGCACTGTATCACATTCTGTCCACTAGAAGGGCACTTCATGATGGCACCCTTCCCATTGGACGGGTACACAAAGGGGCCACTTAGACCATTGTAAGGGCACCTTATAGGGCACTGTATCACATTCTGTCCACTAGAAGGGCACTTCATGATGGCACCCTTCCCATTGGACGGGTACATATAGGGGCCGCTTAGACCATTGTAAGGGCACCTTATAGGGCACTGTATCACATTCTGTCCACTAGAAGGGCACTTCATGATGGCACCCTTCCCATTGGACGGGTACACATAGGGGCCGCTTAGACCATTGTAAGGGCACCTTATAGGGCACTGTATCACATTCTGTCCACTAGAAGGGCACTTCATGATGACAGCCTTTCCATTGGACGGGTACATATAGGGGCCGCTTTAACCACTGTATGGGCACCTTATAGGGCACTGTATCACATTCTGTGCACTAGAAGGGCACTTCATGATGGCACCCTTTCCATTGGAGGGGTACATATAGGGGCAGCTTTAACCACTGTAAGGGCACCTTATAGGGCACTGTATCACATTCTGTCCACTAGAAGGGCACTTCATGATGGCACCCTTTCCATTGGACAGGTACACAAAGGGGCTGCTTAGACCATTGTAAGGGCACCTTATAGGGCACTGTATCACATTCTGTCCACTAGAAGGGCACTTCATGATGGCACCCTTCCCATTGGACGGGTACACAAAGGGGCCGCTTAGACCATTGTAAGGGCACCTTATAGGGCACTGTATCACATTCTGTCCACTAGAAGGGCACTTCATGATGGCACCCTTCCCATTGGACGGGTACACATAGGGGCCGCTTAGACCATTGTAAGGGCACCTTATAGGGCACTGTATCACATTCTGTCCACTAGAAGGGCACTTCATGATGACAGCCTTTCCATTGGACGGGTACATATAGGGGCCGCTTTAACCACTGTATGGGCACCTTATAGGGCACTGTATCACATTCTGTGCACTAGAAGGGCACTTCATGATGGCACCCTTTCCATTGGAGGGGTACATATAGGGGCAGCTTTAACCACTGTAAGGGCACCTTATAGGGCACTGTATCACATTCTGTGCACTAGAAGGGCACTTCATGATGGCACCCTTTCCATTGGAGGGGTACACATAGGGGCCGCTTGTGTAAGGGCTCTGCAAAGCTTGCTACACACTCCAGCCACTTGGCCCTGCACCTCAGCTGGTGTTGATGGGTACCCACCAAAGGATAGCTAGATAATTGGCCTTCTTTTACCCGGGGACAAAAGATAGCAGAGCAGCTGCATGTATTGGTTGTTTTAGTGATAAAATGCTCCTCGCTTGACCAACACGCCTACCAGACATAATTACCTTTATTGCACAGGTAGCAAAACTCCATCATTACATATTTCATATTGCTCTCTTATAAGGTACATCAAAGGGGTTTAAAGCGTTACTAAAGGGACCAAAAGTAAAATGATCACTCTGCCAGACATGGGATCTGCGAAACACTGCAGACACAGATTACCCTGCAGAGCCACGGCCCAGCAGAGCCCTGTGTTATAGACAGTGGGCAAAATGGATTTAACAATATCCAGCTACGGACCGGATCTGATCCAGATTCACAGGGACCTTGTGCTGGCTGAGTGATCATGGAAGATGGATGGATTTAAACATGAGCTGTAAACGTCCAGAAATTGCTGGTGAGTTTCGAAATTGCTTTTCCACTCGACTCATTCACCAGCATAAAGAAAACAGGCGTCTCTATGACAGAAAAGACTTTTATTTTCAAAATGGGAGAAAAAAAAGACTCGCTGAAAATATGCAGTTACAGTGTGGGATGGAAAGAAAGTCAATCTGGCAAAGGCTCTCATGTGCAGGCGAACAGAAGTGCTCCATCCACCTGCGCAGTGCGTAGGCGTGCTCATCCTGCAGAGCCACACCCCCCCAGAAGGTGGCGGTCTATAATCACCCATGCCTGCAGCCAGTCTATCAGTCTGCTTAATATCACTTTGGTCAAGGTTTATGCACTGCCTTCACAGGCTTTCTCAGCTGTAGTTGGTTTTGCGAGTTGGATGGTTTATAGTCTAACTGGGTATTCTGGATTCTATCTGCTCGTAGCTATGATCTTATCCTTGGTCACTCCCATGCAGCTCAGAGTCCAGCCCTGCCATCTCACAGTGAGGGGTGTCAGCACTGAGTACTCAGACGTCAGCTTTTCAAAGAGAGGTCTGGCAGGCAGGAGAGCTGTGTGTGTAAAACCCGGGTGTGTCCGATTGCCGCGTTTTTGTCTTTGTTTTGGAACATTATGAGGTTCTCTTTTGTTTTTTTGTTTTCTTCAATTCTGTCCCGTGGCTGTGACAAGGCCCAGGCTGTTCTATCAACACAGGAAGCAAAAATAAACAAGAATATCCAATGAACATGGTGGCAGAAACATGCGGTCCAAAAAAATGTAGCAGAATTAATAGGCAACAGGTCAGTAACCTGAAACACTGTGTTTAACACAGTCCATCAGTCAAAGGGGTAACGTTTTCAGCTGGGTCATTTCTAAGGCTCCTATAGAGCTTTTGAGCTGTTCATCTGGACACTGAAGAGACAGACAGTGTGTACCAGCACATCTGAAGACATAGAGTGATGTCAGTGTAGCTGCGGCTAGTTGTTGGCAGAATTGTAGCTGAATGGTAATTATCTTCACTTTTTTCATCAGAGTTTGGTGGAATCCAGAATATGCTTTGGTTAAATGATTAAATACTTTGATGTGAATCACCTATTAATAAAAGTTCACTTTTTTCTATTATTTGAGATTCGGGTCCTGAATCCAAGCTGGCTGTCATATGACCAGGGACGGTGAATCCTATAGATGACATAAGCACTTGCCTAGAGCACCAAGATCGGAGGGGTCACTGACTTGCCAGCTGATTTCACTTTGCCTTGGACTGGGAGGTGCCAGTGGTGGTGCTCGCTGAAGCCATCAAGTAGGCTAGGACCAGTGCTACATACAACAGGTGTAGTGAACCTGCCACCCAAAATTAACATGCTGCTGTCTGGAAGACCCTCCCTTCAACTGACAACAATCTCAAGAGTTGGACAGTTTGTAAGTTACAGTCAGTAGACAAGGAGCTGTAGTGTGTTACTTTACAGTGTCCCAGTCAGTAGTGGTGGGAAGCCCCCAAACCAACATTACTGATGGAGAAATTATGTGCAAATCCAACATTGTGCTTCCTTCAGTCTCCAGAACACAACCTTCTCATCCATCCTGCTAACCCGGCGCTGCTAACCCGGCCCAGTCACACAGAGCTCACATGACCTGGACAAAATCAGCCGAAAGCAGATGTCCAGGGGGTCAGCAGGCCTGGAATGTTCCTGCCCTAACTTCACCCTGCTTTTATTAGCTGCCTGCAGATATAGTGTTGCTTTGGTTTCCCTCACTATCATTTGAATTTTAAGGCACCTTTTATGTAATATTTGTGTAACATCTCACGGCTTGGTGCTGTGAAAGACATAAGCCACCATATCATTAGCCGGCTTTGAGATTTGCCCGCCTGATTCCTCGCTGAGGGTAGACACTGCAGGTAAGGCGTCCGCCATGCAACGCGTCACCTGAGGTCAGGCATTCCTGCCGGCTCCTCCTGTCCCACTGCCAGTCGTGTTGTCACATTTGCTCGGAGCGCCAGGCAGCAGGCTCAAACACGCTCAGGGGAAATTACCGTTGTAGCCTGGGGTGCAGAAACAGGCACACCTGAGAGAGGGCGTACCCGCGTGAGTGAGTCTGCTCAGCTGGCGAGCCTGGACACGTGGGCCCCACTCACCGCTCCAGGGTGCCGCTGCACCTGCTCCCTCTGCGCCTGACAACAGGTGGGCCACCTCACTCTGGGCTCCTATTACTCACCTGTTTATGGATCCGCCCTGCCTGCCTGCCACTTTTTGCCACTGGTCCTCATCCCTCAAGCTCCGCCCCTTCTCCCCTTCATCCACACATAGACACTACACTGGTTTTGAAGGATATTTACAGCTGCTGG
The DNA here is from genome assembly GCF_023856365.1 of Brienomyrus brachyistius. Classification (NCBI taxonomy): domain Eukaryota; kingdom Metazoa; phylum Chordata; class Actinopteri; order Osteoglossiformes; family Mormyridae; genus Brienomyrus; species Brienomyrus brachyistius. The sequence continues at coordinate 468,183 of NC_064537.1, forward strand.
GATACAGGTGCATCCAGCACTGGCTTTGTCATGCCTGGGTGTCACATACTCACTTCACGTGCTGGATTATGCACTTAAAGATATTTGGGGGAGGCCATGACTTTCTCCACTCGCCCTGCTAACACTACAGACCTAAAACCAGTATGATCCTGGACCAATGGATGTGGCAGCTGACTGTCAGCCCCTTAGCCGAAGTGCTGACTTATGATCACAGCCACTGTGAATGTGCCATGCAAGTTAATGGAATAAGGAGGATTTCAGCTGTTGATGCTTCAAGTGTCATTCTGTTGTCAGTGCTGGTAGATGCCTCGTAAAGATCCACCCCATTATTGGAGGTGACTCTAGAAACTCTGTGTTCCTCACTTGGGTGTGGGGGGAGAAGCAAGCAATGGATGACCAATCCAGAACACATGACAGAGATGCTTATGGAGAACAACAAAGAATGGTCGTAAATGTCCTAGGAATATTGCTCGGCACAGCGTGGCTTCTTGAGGCCTGAGGGACACTCTGAGATCACTGTGCTAGACAGATCTTCTAAGAGAAAGGACCCTGTCAGACCACTAACTGTCATGCTGATTCTTCAGTAATGAATGAATGATAAAGTGTGTGGCTAATGGTGTGTTTGATGTGGCAGTGAGTGGTATAAGATACCCACATACTGAAATCACTTGTTCAGAATCAATTATTTTGTTTATCTTTGCCTCAGTGTGTGTGATGTTGAAAGAGGACCGAGAAGAAGCCATGTACATATAGATACTTTATTCAAGCTGGTCATTTTGGAAGCTTCACCATCACCTAGTGCTGTTCCCTTTGTTTCAATAAATATGCTGCAGGAATCATACATTTCGGAACAGAAGAGTTTAAAAGAAAATGCAATCTGTATATGCAATTAGATATTTTTGTTCATGGTATGGAAAATCCTTGTGGAATTTACACTAACATATTCACAGTTCACAAAAACAAATAGGATTTTGTGAGAAAATGTTTGTCTTTCATTGTTGCCTTTCCATGCTGTTGTGTCTCTCTCACTGGCCTCGTAATGCTTTAAAAATGTCCTGTAAGAAGTCTAAGGCCGTCACTCAGTTGTGTTAACGGCAAAGTGGAAGAGGTCCGTTTCAACATCACACTGGTCTAAGAGCAGCTCAGTCCCTGCTGGAGTGATATGTATCCAGCACAGCTTGCTGACAGACTCTCAGCTCTGTCCTTTGATGGTAGTGCTGGTGCTGCCTCAGGAGCACCGCGATCTCTTCCTCAGGGCCCTGCTGTTGCCTCCGCTGCAGCTGGCAGGCTTCACCCTCTTTGCCTGCTGTTGATTCACTTTGTTGGGCGCCTTGCAGCCGGACCTCTTCTGAACCTTGCTGGAAGTGGCCGGTGTCTCTGCAGCCTCGGACTTGGCCTCTGGCATGGCATGAGAGTCTCCGGCATCCCAGCTGAGGGAACGTGGGGAGCGCTCAGGATTCACGTCGCAGTGGATGGAGCCGGCCAGCTGGCAGAGGGCGAAGGCTGCTGATTGCTTCTGTTCCTCACACACATCCGGGCTCGGCAAGGCATTGTCACGGGGGGTTCGCTGCCTCACCGGTGGCACCTTCCCTCCTGATCCACAGGACAGAGGCTCCATGGTGACCCTGAGAGACAGATTCAGGGGCATGTCCTGCTGTGCCTCCAGTGGCACTGGACTGCTCCTGCTGCTGCCGCTGCTGCTGCTGCTGCTGCAAATGTCTGCTGCCTGCTTCTTGGAGAGGTTCAGAGGAACAATCTCCTCATTCTCATCCATTTCCTTCTCTTCTTGCTCATCTCCTGACTTCTCTTTAGTTACAAAAACTTGAGTCTCTGTTTTATACTCTGTTAACCTGGAGTAAGAGAAGGTAGACATTGATTAACCATTTGAAATGGTGGCAGCAACTACAATCATTTGAAATGCAAGCATTTAAGTCAAAGGGATTATGCAACATGGACAGTGTTTGAAAACTGACACTGTGTCTTACCTTTCATCCATGGGCGTAAAGCCCTCCTGCTGTGACTCAGGTGAGAATTTTGCCTGGCTGGCTGACTCACTCTTCACTGCCTGTGTGGTATGGGCACCTTCATCCGACTGGTGGAGCGAAGCCATATTTCTGCCCCCTGGCTGCGAATGGGCATTGCCGGAGTCCTTCTGGGAGAAATCGGTGGTGCTTGGCCTATCTGGGGATCCGGAGGCAGCACAGCCAGCCTTGGGACTCATTCTCAGCACTTTTCCTTCACCCTGGTCATGGCCAGCCAGCCTTGTGCTCCTCCCCTCAACCTGGAGGTGGCGATGTGGGTAAATTCCATACTCCCCAGCTGCCATTGGCCTGACATACATTTCTGTGCGCAAGTGCTCTGACCCTGTTATCGAGGGGTGGTGTTGCTCGGGAGCCCGGTACATCCCATAGTGAAGTGGGGATGTCTGATGGAGAGACTGAATATACCGGTAGTGGTGTTCTGGCATGGGGAGGAGAGCAGGGGTTGGGAACAGGGAACGAGTCAGCAGGGGCCTCTGGGGGTCTAGGACATAGGGTCGTATGGGGTGCTCACGGTCCTGCTCATGCAGACCACCTGGAAGCAGGTATGGGGAATAAACTGGGAGCAGCGGGGTTTCGGGGAACACGTAAGCTGGGCACTCCGAGAGAATGGGAGCAGGGTAACTGGATCCTGGGATGTTGCCCTGTTTGTGTTCAAAGGGTGGGATCGGGATGAAAGCAGCCGGACGACTCCATGGAGAGGGGGGGTGGTAGAATGGGGGGACAGGCGGGGAGAAGGCCTCGGGTTTGTGTACAGTTGGCGGTGTGTCCTTATCGCTGTCGCGATGGACAGGTGAGAAGGCTGAGGGTCGTGCTGTGGTCTCTGTCCGCTGTTTGTCAGCATCTTTGTCTGGAGAACTCAACGATATTTCTGAGGCGTTGGGAGCATCGCACCCCTTAGGGTTTGTCTCTCGCTCCTCTGCAGTACCCCGCTTTTCTGGCAAGATGTCCATCGGAGGGCTCTGGCTCTGCCCCAAAGGGGACATGACAGCTACCGGTGCCGTCAATGGCGGAACTGCTGGTGTGGCTGGATCCACAGGTTCGATGGAAGTGGAGATTGGGGAGGAGTCAGCTGGGGTCTTAGCCTGTTTGGTCACCAGGGAAATGGAGTTCTTGCATAGGTCATACTTCATGTGGTTGAAGAGGTGAGACTTCTCGTTGCAGGTGAAGGGACACTGAAAGCAGTGGTACTTGAATGGCTTGCCTGGGGGGCGGGGGATGTAGTGGGGCTTCTTGGGTTTGCGTTCCTTAGCAGTACTCATGATGGGAAGTGGGGGTGGTGTTGCAGGCATGGAGGCGCTCGGTGAGCTTTGGATATGTGAACTCTGCTGTAAGGGCACAGTGGGAATGCTTCTGCTTCAGTTACCGTGTGTCAGCAGTACTACTGAAGCTTGAGACATTCCTTTGGTTCAAGACCTGGATCAAAAAAAGAAGGTTCTGGTTAACTGTGCAGCTTTCCCAGGTAATTATTCTCTCACATGACAAACTGAACCTTATTCGCAGATCCAATCACCCAGAGAGAGAACAAAATTCAGCTAAGAATAGACCTTCATAGGTCCTTGGTACCTGCTTTGAATTTGTCTACCAGCTCAGAGGATATGGTTTGCAGCCCATCTTACCTGCTCTATTTACTGTATGTGAGAATGTGACACAGCATTCCAGCCCGGTACTCGCTTGCCCATCCGTTAATATGCAGGGTGAGCATGTGTGAGTCTGCTGGCAGGACCACAGGAGAGCGAGGCCTGCAGGGACATGTTTCCCTCTCCCTCACTCAGGCGCTCACTCGAAGGCCGTGAGAGCCCGCTACCACTGTGTTCCCACGGATACACCTGCGGGAGCCTTACTTCTCAGCCCTGACGCGCCTGATGGCATCATCATCCTCCAAAGACCCCCCCGCCCCATGCACTCTGTTCCCAGACCTCACCAAGTACCCCTGGCTCTACCTCTGCGGTTCTATGGCTCCAAGCCTCATTATCAGAGTGTACACAACTGACGGAGCCAGTCGCTGAACCCTGCAGTCACACCTACTGTCACCGGGCCAGTACCGCTGCGGCTGCAGGCCATTCCCCCGCAGGATGGGCCCCATGTTCGGTGGCTCCTGCTTGGGGACAGCACTCTGAGCCCCACTGTTCTGTCATCAGCCAAAATCACCTTGCCCCCACACTTTTTAGAGAGTGTCACATAGTAATGCAGTTGAAATTACTAATAAAATATTTTTGTCATACGTAATAATATGAGTGATGAGGTTTTGCTAAAGCAGTGAAAATCTGCTATTAATTTAAAGATAAGCGAGATACAGTAGTTTTCGTGTACATTTAATTTTAAAAACAATTTATATGGTTGTATATTATATATTACACATTATAACAAAATAATTACATTTAAAAATTTGTCCAGATGTGCTTTTGTTCTCAGGATGTCCACCATTGCCGGTGGCTCTCACTGACCCACGAGTAGCCGTAAGCTAGTCCAGCAGTGTTCTAGGAAGTGTCCCAAAGCCTAAATATCTAGCTGCGGGCACCATGCCTTGAGCTCCACAGCAATGGAACAGGGCTAGCAAGGCAGCAGCCACTGACGCCTGTCTCATGCAGTCACCGGGCGTGACGTGTAACAAACACGGGGCACTAATATTTATGTTTATTAAGATATTATATTACTGTCATTAATCTTGTACAAAAAAATGAAAAGGCAGCCAAGAGTTCTGAGAGTCTAGCGTGAGCGGCTGGCCGAGCCGGACCCTGGGCTACGGACGCACCCTGAGACTCTGGGTTCTCTGGGAATACTTCATGTGGTGGCCCAACTGGGGCCCCCTGGGAATGCTTCATGTGGTGGCCCAACTGGGGCCCCCTGGGAATGCTTCAAGTGGTGGCCCAACTGGGGCCCCCGCCAGCTATTGCCCCTGGGCTTTCTGTTGGATGAGCTGTTAGCCACACCCCTTTTTTTGGAAATCTATGAAAACCTGTGTTTGTCTCACCAGAGAGCGCTAATGATTTCATATTTATATATGCATACATACTTCAGCTATAAAAATGCAGAATTTATATGATACGTTATTTTATGTAATATCTCAAATATGTATTACATGTTCCATTTATATTGATAACTAAGCCCATGCTGGTACCTTTCCAGGTATCGGCGATGACAAGTGTCTACTGGCATGTAAGCTAAGCCCAGGCAGGTACCTCTCTGGGTATCAGCGGTAACAGGTGTGTAGCAGCACGTCGGCAAAGCCAGTGCGGGTACCTCTCCGGATATCGGCAGAAAGCCAGTGCGGGTACCTCTCCGGATATCGGCAATGATGGGGGTGTATCAGCACGTCGGCAAAGCCAGTGCGGGTAACTCTCCGGATATCGGCAGAAAGCCAGTGCGGGTACCTCTCCGGATATCGGCAGTGACGGGGGTTTATTAGCATGTCGGCAAAGCCAGTGCGGGTCCCTTTCCGGATATTGGCAGAAACCCAGTACGGGTACCTCTCTGGATATCGGCAGTGACGGGGGTGTATCAGCATGTTGGCAAAGCCAGTGCGGGTCCCGTTCCGGATATCGGCAGAAACCCAGTGCGGGTACCTCTCTGGATATCGGCAGTGACGGGTGTGTAGCAGCGTCTCAGAAAAGCTTGTGCAGGTACCTCTCCCAATATGTGCGGTAACAGGTGTGTATCAGCGCGTCAGCAAAGTCAGTGCGGGTGCCTCTCCAGATATCGGCGGTGACGGGTGTGTATCAGTGTGTCGGAAAAGCTTGTGCAGGTATCTCTCCGGGTATCAGTGGTGACAGGTGTGCAGCGTCATGCTGCCAAGGTAATTTACCCACCTGTTGCAAATGCACCGCTGGTGGCCGTGTGGTGCCTGCCTGCTCCCTACAGCTTACGGCGCTTAAGGGACCCACATGGTGTATTTACGAATGACAGACCATCCCCACAGTATACATAAGAACGGAGCTCCAGATCTCTGCACAGGAGCCAGCACTCCTGTGATTTGTATCGGTGTCACAGGCCTGGGGCTGTTCCCCTAGGAAGCCATTCCTGCCGCCGTTAGCGGGGACATCATCGCACGACAGAGGGACACAGATGAGCCTTACCTTCGGAGCACGGAGTGGAGAAGCGTCGGGAAGAGCTCAGTGCTGCGTGTCCACTTGCTGGACCTGCCGCCTCTAACAAATTGCCCTTGTTAGCTGTCCGGTTTGCTGTCACTGGCTTTACTGTTCACTGATACCTGTCCTTCCACTGTGGAGTCACTGTTCGCACTGTCCTGCACATGGAGGTGCTGATCTTCCTGCCCTGTCCTTCCCAACCTGTCCAGCCCTCTCTCTCTCTCTCTCTCTCTCTCTCTCTCTCTCACACACACACACAGTCTCTCTCTCCCTCCCTCCTGCTTTCCCTGAAGAGCAGGCTCCTAGGGGGTGGGGCTCCCACCCATGCAGGGGGGCCCTGGGGCTGCGAGCACACAGCTGACGTGTAGTCGTCCTGGAGCCATGCGCAGCTCTCTCCATGTGTGCGTTTGTGTCTCAGTGTGCTTTGCTCTGCCAGTACCAGAGGTCCAGGTCCAGAAAGTAATAAAAAGCTGAGAACTCTGAGACTCTGACTTTTTACACTCAACTGGTTGGTTGAAACAAAATCTTGGGCTGGACTTCTACTTTCTGGACCTGAAGTAACCCCCTCTTGACATTACATTCTCACACATATGCTGTGCTTGTCTGTGAGTCTGCATGAATGCTGTGTATGTCTGTGAGTCTGCATGAATGCTGTGTATGTCTGTGAGTCTGCATGAATGCTGTGTATGTCTTTGTATATTGGGTGTCTGTCTGTTCACACGTGTGTGTGTGTGTGATATTGTCTGCTAGCTTTTCTACATGTGTGTAAGGTGCTAGATGGTCTGTGTGTATGTATGCATGTGCTGTCTATTCCTCTCTGTGTGCATGTATAAGGTGAGCAAGTATGTATGTAAGAAGTTTGTGTGTGTAAGGTGTTTGCCGGTCTGAAAGGTGTTTGTTTGCACATACAAGTTAGTATAAGATGCCTGTTCGCATATATAGTGTGTGTGTGTGTTTGTGCGTGTGTGTGTGTGTGTGTTTGGGCATGTGTGTGTAGTCACAAGTGACATTTGGTCCCCACAATGTGATTTTAAACTTTTATTTGGACCTAAAAGGGAGCTTTTTTTTTGGTCCCCACAAGGGGAAACTGAATTTTATAAAAAAATCTGTGACTGCAATCAAGTAACTAAAAATTGTAAAAGTTTTGTATTTTGCTTGGTTACTTATGGTCAAGGTTAGGGCTGGGTGGGGGTTAAGGCTGTCATTGTTGGGATTAGGGTTTTTCCCATAGAAATGAATGAACAATCCCCACAAAGATATGAATACATGGATTGTGTGTGTGTCTGGATTATGTTAATATTACATTTTGGGGACCAAATGTCCCCCACAATGTAATAAAAGCCTGTTATTTGGACGTTGTGGGGAAAATTATTCAGGTCCCCACAAAGTTCTGGGAATACAATCAACGTTGTCCCCATAGAAATGAATGGAGCGTCTCTACAAAGACATAATTACAAACCTGTCTGTGTGTGCATGTGCGTGTGCGTGTATGTGTGTGTGTGTGTGTGTGTGTGTGTGTGCATGTATATGTATGTGTGTGTGTGTGCGTGCATGCGTGCACAGGGGCCGCGGGCGGGCAGGCATGATGGGGCCCGAAACAGGCTGAGCCAGCCAAACCAGCAGCCATCCTACGTTAGCATCCGCCTTCAGCCGTCTGACATCCTCATGACGAAGTGAAGCTGCTGCTCAATAAGGCACTGCAGAGGCAGCACCATTCGGGCGTTTGCCTGTAAAGTACATTCAGTGCAAATGGAGCTGTGAGGTGACAAAGGGCAGCCCTTCACTCTCCTGTAGAACAAAAACAAGTGTAAAAGTCACAATCACGGCTTTCTTTGGGTTGTCTACCCAACAGAGAGGTCCCGCAGGAGAGTAAACTCTTCTCCATTGGGGAGTGCACTGTTTGACAGCATTAAAATACAGAGATATGGTCATATGTACAGCAATTGGAAGCATTTTGAAATTTGGCACCATGGCTGAGTATTGAGCAACTCTGTTTTCAGCAAAGCACTTTAGCCTATGGGCACAGAAACAGTATTGTTTGGACACCCTGCAGGTATAATAACGACGCAGCTCTCGCCCGAGCCAGGAACGCTCTGCACCTGCCACACAGTCGCGATTGCCGCCGCCCCAGGTGTGGGCTGGACAGTGGGCCTCGGGGCTGGTCGCAAACGTAACTGCAGCTGGATGGCAGTGTGAGAAACATCAGCAGTGTGAGACGGCATCAGATGGAGGTGTGACATGCAATGGCAGTGTGATGTGCGACAGTGGGAAGAGACGAGATGGCAGTGTGACATCTGATGGCAGTGTGAAAGTGGTGTGAAGAGTAATGTCGTCTGATATGCGACAGCATTATGAGATGCAATGGTGGTGTGAAGCATGACGACAGTGTGAGACGCGACAGCAATATTAGACAAAATAGCGGTATGAAGCGAACACGGACACACTCGCAGTGTAAGATGCCAGGGTGGTGTGAAGGGCGACAGCAGTGTAAGATGCCAGGGTGGTGTGAAGGGCGACAGCAGTGTAAGATGCCAGGGTGGTGTGAAGGGCGACAGCAGTGTAAGATGCCAGGGTGGTGTGAAGGGCGACAGCAGTGTAAGATGCCAGGGTGGTGTGAAGGGCGACAGCAGTGTAAGATGCCAGGGTGGTGTGAAGCGCGACAGCAGTGTAAGATGCCAGGGTGGTGTGAAGGCCGACAGCAGTGTAATATGCCAGGGTGCTGTGAAGGGCGACAGCAGTGTAAGATGCCAGGGTGGTGTGAAGGACGACAGCAGTGTAAGATGCCAGGGTGCTGTGAAGGGCGACAGCAGTGTAAGATGCCAGGATGGTGTGAAGCGCGACAGCAGTGTAAGATGCCAGGGTGGTGTGAAGGACGACAGCAGTGTAATATGCCAGGGTGGTGTGAAGGGCGACAGCAGTGTAAGATGCCAGGGTGGTGTGAAGGGCGACAGCAGTGTAAGATGCCAGGGTGGTGTGAAGGGCGACAGCAGTGTAAGATGCCAGGGTGGTGTGAAGGACGACAGCAGTGTAATATGCCAGGGTGGTGTGAAGGGCGACAGCAGTGTAAGATGCCAGGGTGGTGTGAAGGGCGACAGCAGTGTAAGATGCCAGGGTGGTGTGAAGGACGACAGCAGTGTAATATGCCAGGGTGGTGTGAAGCGCGACAGCAGTGTAAGATGCCAGGGTGGTGTGAAGGGCGACAGCAGTGTAAGATGCCAGGGTGGTGTGAAGGGCGACAGCAGTGTAAGATGCCAGGGTGGTGTGAAGGGCGACAGCAGTGTAAGATGCCAGGGTGGTGTGAAGGGCGACAGCAGTGTAAGATGCCAGGGTGGTGTGAAGGGCGACAGCAGTGTAAGATGCCAGGGTGGTGTGAAGGGCGACAGCAGTGTAAGATGCCAGGGTGGTGTGAAGGACGACAGCAGTGTAATATGCCAGGGTGGTGTGAAGGGCGACAGCAGTGTAAGATGCCAGGGTGGTGTGAAGGGCGACAGCAGTGTAAGATGCCAGGGTGGTGTGAAGGGCGACAGCAGTGTAAGATGCCAGGGTGGTGTGAAGGGCGACAGCAGTGTAAGATGCCAGGGTGGTGTGAAGGGCGACAGCAGTGTAAGATGCCAGGGTGGTGTGAAGCGCGACAGCAGTGTAAGATGCCAGGGTGGTGTGAAGGCCGACAGCAGTGTAATATGCCAGGGTGCTGTGAAGGGCGACAGCAGTGTAAGATGCCAGGGTGGTGTGAAGGACGACAGCAGTGTAAGATGCCAGGGTGCTGTGAAGGGCGACAGCAGTGTAAGACCCAAGGGTGGTGTGAAGCGCGACAGCAGTGTAAGATGCCAGGGTGGTGTGAAGGGCGACAGCAGTGTAAGATGCCAGGGTGGTGTGAAGCGCGACAGTAGTGTAAGATGCCAGGGTGCTGTGAAAGGCGACAGCAGTGTAAGATGCCAGGGTGGTGTGAAGCGCGACAGCAGTGTAAGATGCCAGGGTGGTGTGAAGGCGACAGCAGTGTAAGATGCCAGGGTGCTGTGAGGCATGATGGCAGTTTGAGACAGGATGGCACTGTGAGGCATGATGACTGTGTGAAATGTGCCATGGTGGTTTGTGATGCGATGGTAGTGTGAAGTGCAACAGCGGGGCTCATATTTAGACTATCTGGCAGGAGTACTCTGAAGCTGTGTACAGGGTATGGCTACCACTGGTGCCCGTCATTGGGGAACATATCTGGCAGAAATTCCCCAGTCCAGAAAATGCCAGAAGCAGCTTTTCAGGAGTTCACTTCAGATTCTTCAAGCACAATATAACACGGAAACATATAACTGCCCTTTAATTGCCACAGAAGATGAGATCATCCTTTAGATGTGTCTGCACTTCACCACTGACGTGATACTGCCGCTGCTGGATTTTATATACTGTAGAGTTATACACTGTATATACATGGCCACTTATATATCTGTTAGGGTTATACACTGCATCTTGTCGGCTTATATATCTGTTTGGGTTATATACTGTATACTGCCCTCTTTTATATCTGTTAGGCTTATGCACTGTATACTGCCGGCTTATATATCTGGTAGGGTTATATACTGTATACTGCCTGCTTATATATTTTGTAGGGTTATACACTGTATACTGCCTGGTTATATATCTGTTAGGGTTTTACACTGCATCCTGTCGGCTTATATATCTGTTAGGGTTATACACTGTATACTGCTGGCTTATATATCTATTAGGGTTATACACTGTATACTGCCCTCTTTTATATCTGTTAGGGTTATACACTGCATTCTGTCGGCTTATATATCTGTTAGGGTTATACACTGCATCCTGTCGGCTTATATATCTGTTTGGGTTGTACACTATATTCTGCCCTCTTTTATATCTGTTAGGCTTATACACTGTATACTGTCTGCTTATATATCTGGTAGGGTTATATACTGTATACTGTCTGCTTATATATCTGTTTGGGTTATACACTGTATTCTGCCCTCTTTTATATCTGTTAGGGTAATACACTGTATACTGCTGGCTTATATATCTGGTAGGGTTATACACTGTATCCTGCTGGCTTATATATCTGGTAGGGTTATACACTGTATACTGCTGGCTTATATATCTGGTAGGGTTATACACTGTATACTGTCTGCTTGTATATCTGTTAGGGTTATACACTGCATCCTGTTGGCTTATATATCTGGTAGGGTTATACACTGTATGCTGCTGGCTTATATATCTGGTAGGGCTACATACTGTATACTGTCTGCTTATATATCTGTTATGGTTATATACTGTATCCTGCTGGCTTATATATCTGTTAGGGCTGTACACTGTATCCTGTCGGTTTATATATCTGGTAGGGTTATATACTGCATCCTGCTGACTTATATATCTGGTAGGTTTATGCACTGTATCCTGCTGGCTTATATATCTGTTAGGGTTATACTCTGTATCCTGTCGGCTTATATATCTGGTAGGGTTATATACTGTATCCTGCTGGCTTATATATCTGGTAGGGTAATACACTGTATACTGCTGGCTTGTATATCTGTTAGGGTTATATACTGTATCCTGCTGGCTTATATATCTGTTAGGGTTATATACTGTATCCTGCTGGCTTATATATCTGTTAGGGTTATACACTGTATCCTGTCGGCTTTTATATCTGTTAGGGTTATACACTGTATACTGCCCATTTATATATCTGTTAGGGTTATATACTGTATAATCCCTTTTCTTATATCTGTTAGGGTTATACACTGTATACTGCTGGCTTATATATCTGTTTGGGTTACACGCTGTATACTGCCCGCTTATATATTTGTTTCGGTTATACACTGTATCCTGCCCGCTTATATATCTCTTAGGGTTATACACTGTATACTGCTGGCTTATATATCTCTTAGGGTTATACACTGTATACTGCTGGCTTATATATCTCTTAGGGTTATACACTGTATCCTGTCGAATTATATATCTGGTAGGGTTATATACTGTATCCTGCTGGCTTATATATCTGGTAGGGTTATGCACTGTATCCTGCTGGCTTATATATCTGTTAGGGTTATACTCTGTATCCTCTCGGCTTATATATCTGGTAGGGTTATATACTGTATCCTGCTGGCTTATATATCTGGTATAGTTATATACTGTATCCTGCTGGCTTATATATCTGGTAGGGTTATACACTGTATACTGCTGGCTTATATATCTGTTTGGGTTGTACACTGTATACTGCTGGCAAACATATTCTGTAGAGTCGATTCATCTATTTTCAGAAAGCACTTGTCCTATTCAGGGTCACAGGGGATCCATAGAATTTCCTAATGGCTATGGGCGCAAGACAGGTAACATCCCAGGATGGGGTGCCAGCCCATCACAGGGCACACTCGCATACCATTCATAATTTGGTAGCTTCAATTAACCTCAGTCTGTTTTTGGATAGTGGGGACAGTGAGGGGAAACTAGAGTAGCAGGAGGAAACTCTATGATGTCACGGGGAGAACATGCACACTGCACACATATGGAACCATGACGGAGACTGAAACCCCAGTAGACTATATACTGCTGGCTTATATATATGCTGTAGAGCTACACAATGGAATAGGAACCTCTGATCCAGATTACACTCTATAGCCCCCATTCCAACTAGGATGTGCACACTGCCAACATGCTGGGGGGTGGGAGTTGAAATGGCCCCCGCCAAGATTCAAGAGGTTTATTCGTCACATAATCAGTTGTACACATATAACCTGTAGTGAAATGTAACCCTAGTCACTCTGAGCAAGCTGTGCATAATAAGAGAATAAATATATTCAGCTGTAAATAATCTATACATAAGTGAGACGGTCAAAGTGATTGTGTTGTGCAATAAAAGCACAATGTGCAAGAGACCTGGGAAATGTACTGACAATTTAGACAGTATAAACTGAATGGACTGCTGTGTTGGTGAAATTGACTTCTATAGAACATGAGCATCACCACTGGTTTAAAAGGAGTTTTGAGTCCCTGTGAATAATCAGTTATTAATAAGGCAGAACCCGCAGGCTGCTCATTTACCGCAAGGCTGTAAGTGGCTGCAGGTCCCACTGAGCACCTCAGTGTGACTAAAGGTAAGTGTCATTGCAACTTCCTGTCCGCCCGTGGCTGCCGCCGCACGTCGGGCGTCTGGGGCTTGTTCGGGCCTGTCGCAGGACCTGACCGGTTCCCCTGCTGCTCCATTGTCTGTGGCAGCCCGGCCCCCGCCTCCCTGCTGCCAGCACCCCAGTGTGCCGAGAAACTGCCGCTCAGCCTCTCCGTGCTGCCAGGTTTCGGTTCTGCCGCTGCGAGTTTCGATCACCGCTTGGCAGTTAGGAGACTCGGCTCAGACGTGCCGGGTCCTGCCTCCACTCGCCGTGGCGACGTGTGTGCAGTGGCGGTGTGCTTGCCGTGGAGCGGTGACTCTGCAGTGGCCTCGATCTGCCTCCCCCTGCCCCCCCCTCAGACTCTGAGAGCCGACTATAATGACGCTTGTTACTTTGTTAAATACTTTGTTTTGTACTTTGTTCATTACTTAGCTTCTTTCTTTGTTTAATGCTTTGTTCCTTTCTTTGTCTTTTGATGGCTAGTAGGCCTCCTGCTACTGCTTTTCACTCCCGCATCAATCTGCGATGCGGTTGCTGTCACCCTCTGGCATGGGGCAGCATGCCGGCAACCTAGGGTTCACCCAACCCTGCCTGGTCCTCTACACATCTCTAGGGCCATACAGACCATCCCAAGTTACTATGAGGGTGTACTGGGACAGTGTGAGAGGTCACTGAATCCATCAGCCAAGATGCCAGGTGGCATAATCTTCATGAGCTGCAAATTAGCTTGTGTGGATGTTTATAAAAGTGGGACAGAGAGGAGCCTCTGAGCCTGAAATTGACACCCCTCCACATGTCCCTCCATGACCAAGAGACCACTAGGCTCAGGAGGGGAAACAGTGGCAGCAGGACGTGATGCGATCACCGCTGCCCGCTTTTACATTTCGCCTACAACATAAAAAATCTCATTTGAGTGAAAAGTCAAATTTCCAGTTTTTCATCTCCTGGGGCCATTGTGTATTAATCCCATGAAAAAGCCTGCTGAACAGGGCCCCGCCCAGACACTCCCCTCGCCCGCAGGCTCTCTCACCCCCTTAGGGTGCTGAGAACTCACCCATGTCAAGTGTGGAATGAGGGAGCCTAGGGGGCAGAGCATCCCAAACCGGTTCACACGCCTCCGCCCCCTCAGACTCCCACCCTGTCCCAACGTGTCTCTGTGTTACTATGTCACAGTGCAACCTGCTCTTCCCTGGGGGGCACGTGAGCCTTTCTCCGGACAGGGAGGGTCAGTTAGTGACATGAAGCAGTCTTTAACACGATAACAGACAGACGCTGAAGCCAGAGGCCTGTTATCTCTCGCCTAGTCAAACATCCTAAGAAAACCACACGTCAAACGGGAGCCTGAGGAGCAGGGATTATCCGGCACAGCCTCCCGGCTATGCTGGCAGTGCCAGAGCTCTGCAAACAGCTGGAAGCAGCCTGCTGCATGATAAGCCATCACTGTCATGTATATGCATCAGCACACACTGCACAATCATGTATAAACCATGTTCACTTCTCGCACTCTGTTTATCATACTATTTGTGAATGCTAGGGTAACTTTAATTAAACAGAATGGATTTGCAGTGGCTGCTGTGCCTTCAGAAAGCGCTCTGGATGCAGTAAAGACACAGTTGTACATTTATACCTTTAAAAAGTGCTTCGGATACAGTAAAGTCGCGGCTGTGCATTTGTACCTTCAGAAAGTGCTCTGGATGCAGTAAAGACACAGTTATCCATTTATACCTTTAAAAAGTGCTGTGGATACAGTAAAGTCACTGCTGTGCATTTGTACCTTGAAAAAGTGCTCTGGATGCAGTAATGACATGGTTGTGCATTCGTATCTTCGGCAAACACCCTGAATGCAGTAAAGATGGAGTTGTCTATTCACTGTGCATTTGCTCTTAGACTAGCTAAATCAGGCTGAAATGCGATTTTTCAAAGAGATGCAACACAGTCCATGTTCATTGGTGAGGGTCGCCCAACACAGGGGTGCTGCTAAGCATCTCTGGATCTCTGGTCCCCAGGTCTGGGTGTGAATGCACCAGTTTGCTTCGACATGCTGAGCTCCTGTGCACAGTGAGTCATTGAACGATACTTCACCATCAGCCACCCCGCCTGCCCATCCGACACCCTGGTCTCCCTTCTGATGCAATCTCGAGTGACGGTAATCGGTAGGGGGGAGGGAATCGGCTTCATGCCATGAGGCTCACTGACCTCGTACACTCTCCCTTCAGCGTCTCTCTTTATCCGCAGCCTGCCATGCTGCCATCTCAAGCACGCCAGGAATGAGCTCAGCCATGCGGCCACTCCTTCCGAGGCCACGCCCCCTCCTCCCCTCCAGGCTGAAATGCTGCGTTTTCATCGTTCCTGCACCTCGGGTGACAATGACAGCTGAGACAAGCCTCTAAGAAGTGTGGAGGTGTTGTGGAATCTACTGGGGGGGGGGTGCATGTGTGTTCTGTAAGTGTGCTACACACTGCCCCCCGCCCCAGATGGCAAGGACACACACATAGACTCAGGGTCCTCCACATGAAGGCTGTGCCATCGTTCCCTGAAGCACACTGTTTACCTCACTCTGCTGTAGAAGTTCAGTGACTTTGGAAGACAGTATCAGTAACAAAGGTCCCTCAATGAACCAAACTCTGCAGACAGGCATATGTCTGCCAAACGGGAGTGATATGCTTGGTACAGAGGAGCCCTTCTCTGTGGTGAGGCAACTGAACTGCATAGTGTGAAATGCACAGTCTTAACTGCTTAGTGTGAACTGCACAGTGTGAACTGCTTAGTGTGAACTGCACAGTCTGAACTGCTTAGTGTGAACTGCACAGTGTGAACTGCACAGTGTGAACTGCATAGTGTGCTACATGTGCTCCAAAGAGGATGGGCTGTGGGGTTGGGAATGACAGGAAGCCTCCCCAGCCTGGAAGCTGAACAAGGAGGATGTGAATAAGGTGGAAAACGTCAACAAATCAACCATGGAAAGCATCAAGGAATCAATGATCAATATCAGCAGTAGCCAAGGTTCAGTCCTTCACATCGACTGGCTTGTTATGGAACAGACTGAAATTCCCCAACAAGAAGATTCCCCTATATGAACATTTTCAACCAAGCAGCAGCACAGAAATGCTCCCTGGAATAACAGCAAAACAGACATGCAGACAGGCCTGGCTGGGGAGCTCCTGGGGGTGTGTGAACAGCTGGATCCTGGCTGTTAGCAGAGCAGGCAGCTGGCGATAGAAAGAGGCTCTCTGAGGTACCCGATGGCCAGGCTGCTGTATGCAAAACACGGACTACAGGCCCTGCTTCTCCCCTTTGGGCATGTAAACAGAGGCCCAGTGAAGAACCCCGCCCCGTCAGAGGGGCGTTAGAGAGCTAAGGCACTCCGATGGCCCAGCGTGTATTTCAGGTTTGCTGTTGCCTCGGGGTCTTTTGCTGTTATCCTCCAAGGGGGTGGGGGTGGGAGCAGATCCAGGAGGCCGGCGGGCCAGGCGTAGGAGAAGACAAGGAGGAGAAGGCGAGGAGAAGAAAGCGAGGAGGAGGACCGCTACCCTGGGCTGGGGTGGAGAGTGTTTCTCTGCTCATCTGAGACCGAGATGAGAATTAGCTCTTCAGAGCCAATGCACTTGAGAGTGAGCCAGAGCTCGTGTTTTCTCCAAACGCTCTCCAAAAGCTGTACCATTCGTCAGCCCGGGACCTTTCGCACCTGTGCACAGAGGCCGACTGTTCTTGGGAGAGTTTCATGACTTCCCCTTGTTGCCGTGCACTGTAATGACAGGCTGAATTGTTGATTGTATCCGCGTGGGGTTCGCCGAGCTTGTCATCATACAAGCACATCTCCTAGAGCAACAAGGATATAGACATTCAAACAGAAGAGTTTCTCAGTGCTGGGTGCCCTCCATGGGCGTGACACGCACCACCGGCTCCCCGGCTTCTGAGACTGCTATCACTAGCATGTATAAACGCACTGAAGTGGGTCCCAGCTGTAGCTCACTGTGTCCCTGGCACTTTAATTAAGAGAATAAAAGTGGCTGCAATTGTGATTTCACAAGCGCCTCTCTGCTGGGGCGCGGTGTCATGGCCGACTGACTTGTCTGACTTGCCCATGGGACATGTTTGGCTTTGAGCTGAAACTGCATGAGACTGATGGCCAGCAGACAAAGGGATGGGTGTTTGGGTCGAGCACGTTGAGTCTTGCAGGCAGGGATTTGCATAAGCTTGGTTTTGGGGGTGGCGTCTGTGCCACATAGAAACCGCTCAGCTCTATGGTGGCTACAGCTCAGCATGGGAGCCGCAGGCAGAGTCGCTGACCGGCAGAGTCGCTGACCGGCAGAGTCGCTGACCGGCAGAGTCGCTGACCGGCAGATCCTTCAGTCTAAAGATTTCTAAGGCAGTTACGACTCAGCTTTTCTAGTAGCATCTTGGTGCAGCTTTGAGACTCACTGCCCCCCAACCCTGAGTGAGGCTTTCCCATCTGGGGGTGGGGAGCTATTCCTATAACTATATTTATACGTGACATAACAGGGAAATGAGTCTCAGTCTGCTGCTACTAAATGAAATGTGTGTGAAAAATACAAAAGGCCCTGTTGGGTATTGGGTAATATAAAAAATCCTGTAACAAACACCGGCAACAGTAAAAAGCTGTCAGCTATTGGCTGGGATTCACACACTAGGAAAGGCAACACAGAAACTCTCACACCGTTACAGCCGAGTTATCTGGCATAGATTCCTACCAAAGCAAAAAATGAGGAACAGCAGATAAAACTGTGGAAATGCAGTGGAATTCCCCGCTAAGCCGCAGCACTTTTATGATGCCATCTGCAGTTCAGACCTGGTACTCCATCTGAAGCTAATCAGGTTTTGGCCTGGCCAGTATTTGGATGGGAGACCAACTAGGAAAGCTGGGTTGCTGCTGGAAGAGGGGCTGGTGTTAGCCCATCCTGTGGTCTGTGTGGATCCCAATGCTCCAGTGCAGTGACGGGGACACTGAGCTGTAAAAAAAAATGGTTCTGTCCTTTGGATGAGACATGAAACTGAGGCCTTGACTCTCTGTGCTCAAAAAAGATCCCTGGACATCTTTCAGAAGAGTAGGGGTGGTACCCTGATGTCCTAGCTGAAACGTTCTCACTGTAGCCCTTTGAAATCTGGCCTCCTAATCAACCCCTGTATCTGATTATTCAATTATTTCCCATAAATGTTGCCTGCTAATGATAGTGGCTGCTGGGCTGTAGTCAGGTGAGTATGTGTCCAAAGTGTCTTCTCGTGGAGACGTGGTGGGTTACTCTCTGTGACTCTTTACCTGGCTCTAGTAAAAATAGCCCTCATTTAAAACCAAGGGACGTAGAGAGCACCTATTTTCAGAGCTATTTTCTGAAGCAGCGTTTTGCCACAATGACCCTGAAATCATCCTATAAGCAGAAGTGTACAGAATAATGAAGCTATTGAGCAGCTGCACAACATGGTCACTGCTGGCCTGAGCCCCCCCGCCCCCCCCCCCGGCTCACTTCCCAAACGCCTACACTGCTGCCTTATTTCCCTTTCACGCTCTCACTCTGCTCCCCACCTTCCTCTTTTTTCACCTGTCCGCCTGACTTGCCTCGCTCCCACCTCCGTGTACCACGCCCCAGCCGTTTACCTACCCTGCAGATCATAGTCCTAACCTGCTCGACTTGAGCGCCCGCGGCTGTGAGTGACATGCATTCTTGTTGTGCTTTGTGTGCCGGAGTGGTTTAGGGCTGCCCCGAGCAATGGAGATGCGACAGTGGACGGAAACCGTGCTGCAATGAGGAACAGCAGTTCCATGGAATTGCCTTCCTGAGAGGCACAGAACAGGTTTGGTGGGCTCTGCGAATGAGGACAATGCTGTTCTGTGCTGCTCATGTCTCCAGCTGTACAGCTGCAGATCACTCGACTCTGCGTGAAACGCCACTTTGTTGAAGACAAAACTTTGCTGAATGTTTACCAGGAAGGGATTTCAAGAATTTCCCCCTGAGATCAACACATTTTATCTAATCTTACCTAACATAATTTGGTTGCTTTTTTATCCATCCATCCATCCATCCATCCATCCATCCATCACAGGTATTTTTGTGTCTTGTTTTTCTTTAACCACAACATGCAGTAATTTGGTGAAAACAACACACCATGTCTTGCATTTCTTCACACAGAGGAGCTCCTGTTCATACAGCACTTACACTCGCGCCTGAGCATTCACTGTGAACTCAGCTTAGCTGTTTGTAAAGTGCTCTTTGCCTCAGTTGTACCTTTTATTGGACAAAAGCATCTGCTAAATATGTAAATGTAAATATCATGTAAAGGGCGTACAGGGAGCAGTTGAATCATTAAATGATGCAGCACCACACAGAATTCCCCCAGTGGGACCTTACCTCAGATTCTAACAAACACGTGTAACTATATTTATATGTGTACACAAGTGTAACAGGATGAAGGACCTGTCCTTCATAGCTCTTTGCCTTCTCACCCAGCACCTACAGGGGGAGTTAAAGAGCATCCAATGTACTGCATTTTTGTAGTTATTACAGAAGACCGGGGACAACTGCTGAATTATATCTGGTATCTATTTACACATTAATCTGTATATTTTTAGTATGACGTTTCAAAAGTGTTTTTGATGTAAGTCTTAAGCAGAAGACGTCTTAAACAAAAGTGTAGCGGACATATAATCGAGGTTAGATTTGGAAGTGGGATAATGCGCTACAGTGCAAACCTTATAGTCAGAGAAAATGTTTAAACGATCTTCATGTCAGTGTCAAACTATGATATTACTATCAAAGTGTATTAGCTTAGCCTCATCAAAACTTATGAACTCAGAGTATGGTGCAGAGAGAAGTGACGATCGACTAGTGGCTCCAGAACAGAAGAACGGAACTAACCAAGCACACTGGTAACAAATAAAAAAAAAAAATCAAAGATCACAAGGGGTCAGAAATGAGGGGAAAACACTACAGACTGAAACATAAATAAACCTACACAGGGAAACAGGTAATACAGAGACTAGAACTAGGGAAACAAGCAGAGAAACACTGATAGAACAAATCACAGTGAATGACTGGCACTTAAATACACTGATACTGAGGACTAACAAAGGACAGGTGTGAATAATCAAGAACAACCAATCAAACAGCAAAGCAGGGCAACAGGAAACAGGGGGAATGAACTGCAATAACAGAGTGTTGGAGAAGGGAACCCTAACAAACACTAAGACTAGGAAAAGGACTAAACAGGTACAAGCAGAAGATAATAAAGCAGAGCACAAGCACGCTAACTGAGAACAGGGAAGCGATGATAACTAACGAGAAACACTAGGGAAAAGAAACAAAGCAGATGAGGCCTAAAACCTACAAGCACTCTGAGCCACTCACTCAACCCATTAAGCTACATGGTGGTCTGGGGAGTAGAGAAAACACACTGGGCTGGAATAGCAAGGGACAGAGTGGGGGGGGCAGAACTGGCTAAACAGGGAAAGGTCAGAGGGTGGGGTTGGGTGGGGTCAGGCGGGCGCTGACCCTGACAGTACCCCCCACTGAACACGCAAACACAGGGTGTGTGAGGGTACCACCAAGGCCAGCAAAAGGGACAGAACAAAAACCAACTAAAAAAAACTGGAGGGAAAAAAAAACACTAAGAGTGACCGGGGAACAGAACAGACAGAGCCAAGAGATCATACAGAAGAGGAACAAAAACGGAAAGAGTAAATATGAGGATCTGGGAAAGGACCACAGGATAAGAAAACAAGGGTGGGGACAGATCTAGGGGACCGGGAACAAATGAAGTGGGGACTGAATGTGGGAACCGAGGGACAGCAGTAGGGATGGACGTATTGAGGAAAGGACAAGGAGAAGATAGATCGGGAACAGAGATAGGGGCAAAATGTGGAGAATGAAGGATAGGACCAGGAACATAAGGCAGGGACCAGGACGGAGCAGGGGAACCAGAAGGGATGGGAACAAAAGCAGCATGTGAGGAAAAGGACCAGGTATCTGAGACGGGGACCAGGACGGAGCAGGGGAACCAGAAGGGATGGGAACAAAAGCAGCATGTGAGAAAAAGGACCAGGTATCTGAGACGGGGACCAGGACGGAGCAGGGGAACCAGAAGGGATGGGAACAAATGGAGCAAGGTGAGGAAAAGAAGCAAGAACCTGAGATGCAGACCAGGACGGAGTACGTGAATCAGAAAGGACGGGAAGAGGATGAGGAAACTGAAGGGCAGGACCAGTAACATGAGGCAGGGACCTGGATGAAATAGGGGAACTAAAAGGGAAGGGAACAAAAGGAAAGAGATGGAGTAGCAGGCTTGGGAACAGAGTAAGGGACTAGGAATGAACAGGACAGGGATAGGACACAGAAGGATGGTGCATGTGGACGGCCATGGGCCTGGATCAATTAATGACTGGATTTATTGGTGGCATAACCTGGGCAAGGGTCTGGAGATATAGGAGAATCATGTGATCTTGTTTATCGAATGATTGTCTCTCCCTGCGCTTTAACCTTGCTATCGTGTTCGGGTCGGCACCAACCCGTTTGTAAGTTTAAAATGCATAAAAGCGCCACATAAATTTGTGTACTGCATCAAGACTTTTGACTTTGTCAGGAACCTCTATTTAAACAAAATATTTTAAAAAATTCACTAAATTATAAATGCTCTGGTCAAGATTGTAACAGCTCTGAGTTTCCAAATTGCCCATAGGTCTGCATCTATGTGTGAGTTTGCCCTGCGATGGGATCATGTTCCATCCTGGGTTATCCAGTCCTGCAGATATTTTTAAAGTGCATATGCATTTTAATTTTAATACTTAAACATCATTTAATTTATTCTTTACTCCCACACTCTGCATTATGACAAAACCGAAATAATATCCAGCAATGATGGATAAACTCTACTTCCTCCAAGGAAGGCATGTGGTTTTCTTTCCCCAGTTGAGTGCAACAGTTATCCACCTTTACTGTAAACAGCATAGGCAAAGCCCTGCATTCTCCTCTTGAGTCACCTGACAGTTTGCCAGAAAGTCTTTAAAGGTAATCAAAAGCCGTTTTCCATGGGTTAGCTTAACGGCTCCCACAACCAGGGTTTTGCTTCCACAACTGCCAAAGCAACATTTCATTTGGCCTGTCGGTACCTGTCATCTGCCTCTGGAGTCGCACAAGCTAACCAAACTTGAAAGGCTTCCTTCTTCAGCCTGACAGCTCCCTTTATTGCTGGTGTCCACCACTGGGTTTGGGAATTGCCACCACAACAGGCACTAACAACTTTACAGCTACAGCTCTGCACAGTTGCCTCAGCAATAGAGACTCAGAACATGGCCTATTTACACTCAATGTCCGCTGACTCCCTCAGGATGCAAGATAAGTTCTGCTGGAGATGAGCCATGTCCTGAAGGTGCTGGGAGGCACAAAGAAACCCTAAAGATAGTCCAAGAGCTGGTTAACTCCAAAGGGAACTTTATTAGAGTGATTAGGACAAGCAACAGAGTAGCAATGACTAGACTGGGAAGCACAGGATAGAGGGGCACATATATACACTGAGAATAAACAGATGTAGGGTATCACAATGGATCAGAGACGATCAAACACAGGTGAGGGTGATAAGTACAATCAATGAGGGCTACATGAGAGGCAGGTGTAAGTGATATGGAAGAGACAGCTGGCTGGACGTGCACAGAAACGGGACAGGACCCGGGGAGACAGTTGGCTGGACGTGCACAGAAACAGGACAGGACCGAGGGAGACAGCTGGCTGGACGTGCACAGAAACGGGACAGGACCGAAGGAGACAGCTGGCTGGACGTGCACAGAAACGGGACAGTACCGAAGGAGACAGCTGGCTGGACGTGCACAGAAACGGGACAGGACCGAGGGAGACAGCTGGCTGGACGTGCACAGAAATGGGATAGGACCCGGGGAGACAGCTGGCTGGACGTGCACAGAAACGGGATAGGACCCGGGGAGACAGCTGGCTGGACGTGCACAGAAATGGGATAGGACCCGGGGAGACAGCTGGCTGGACATGCACAGAAACGGGACAGGACCGAGGGAGACAGCTGGCTGGACGTGCACAGAAATGGGATAGGACCCGGGGAGACAGCTAGCTGGACGTGCACAGAAACGGGACAGGACCCGGGGAGACAGCTGGCTGGACGTGCACAGAAACGGGACAGGACCGAGGGAGACAGCTGGCTGGACGTGCACAGAAATGGGATAGGACCCGGGGAGACAGCTGGCTGGACGTGCACAGAAACGGGACAGGACCCAGGGAGACAGCTGGCTGGACGTGCACAGAAACGGGACAGGACCGAGGGAGACAGCTGGCTGGACGTGCACAGAAACAGGACAGGACCCGGGGAGACAGCTGGCTGGACGTGCAGAGAAACAGGACAGGACCCGGGGAGACAGCTGGCTGGACGTGCACAGAAACAGGACAGGACCGAGGGAGACAGCTGGCTGGACGTGCACAGAAACGGGACAGGACCCAGGGAGACAGCTGGCTGGACGTGAACAGAAACGGGACAGGACCGAGGGAGACAGCTGGCTGGACGTGCACAGAAACAGGACAGGACCCGGGGAGACAGCTGGCTGGACGTGCAGAGAAACAGGACAGGACCCGGGGAGACAGCTGGCTGGACGTGCACAGAAACAGGACAGGACCGAGGGAGACAGCTGGCTGGACGTGCACAGAAACGGGACAGGACCGAGGGAGACAGCTGGCTGGACGTGCACAGAAATGGGATAGGACCCGGGGAGACAGCTAGCTGGACGTGCACAGAAACGGGACAGGACCCGGGGAGACAGCTGGCTGGACGTGCACAGAAACGGGACAGGACCGAGGGAGACAGCTGGCTGGACGTGCACAGAAACAGGACAGGACCCGGGGAGACAGCTGGCTGGACGTGCACAGAAACAGGACAGGACCCGGGGAGACAGCTGGCTGGACGTGCACAGAAATGGGATAGGACCCGGAGAGACAGCTGGCTGGACGTGCAGAGAAACAGGACAGGACCCGGGGAGACAGCTGGCTGGACGTGCACAGAAACGGGACAGGACCGAGGGAGACAGCTGGCTGGACGTGCACAGAAACGGGACAGGACCCGGGGAGACAGCTGGCTGGACGTGCACAGAAACGGGACAGGACCCGGGGAGACAGCTGGCTGGACGTGCACAGAAAAGGGACAGGACCCGGGGAGACAGCTGGCTGGACGTGCACAGAAAAGGGAGAGGACCTGGGGAGACATGATAATCCAAATTAGCAATAACACAAATAATTATAATACAGTTAATGTCAATAAAAATTTGCTTTTCTCCCCCGGTGGCCTTCCAACCATTACAAGCAGTGCTGAGACGGAAAGTATAATGAAGACACTGATCAAGAGAGGTGGGGTTGTACTTTGATATAAAATTGATTAAAAACAGTTTTTTAAAAGAAGTAACCGTACACACCCTGTATGAATGACATAATTGACTAGGTAAGTTTTGAGAATCGTCTTAATTACAGCATATGACATTTATTGTTTTGTTACAAAATACTGTTTTGGTTTGACTCCAAATGTGAATGAGATGTTCATGCCAGTTACCATACATACTGTAACGTTACTGAACTCAAAATCATGACATTTGAAGCAATGCTACTTCAAATGGTGTCTGATCCACCCATCTACATTCTTATGGTATAGAAACCGCCTTGACCATACACATCGGTCCTAACTGAATTTGGGGAACTTCTCACTGACTTAATCATTAATTTAGAGAATATTATAATATCTGTAGGTTTCAAGAGTGACTGATGCCTTCAGCCATGTTACTAGCACGTGATGGGACCAATGCACATCACACACTAGACTTGATTTTCACTCACAGAGTTCATGCTCATGATGCACAATATATGGAGAAAAGCATTGGGACACATTACCATAACCCCCCAGGAACAGGACATCACATTCTAAATCCATGGGCATCAATATGTATTTGGTCCCTCCTTTGTAGCTGTAACAGCTGTTACTGTTCTGAGAAGACTTTCCACAACATTTTGGAGTGTCTCATCCGGAAGAGCACTAAAGGCCTGGTTCGCGATATCCATTCTAGTTCATCTCTAAGGTGTTCGATGGGGTTCAGGTCAGGGCTCTGTGTGGCCATTCAAGTCCTTCAAGACCAAACTCATCCACCTATGTCTTTATGGCCCTTACGGCACAAAACAAAAAAGGATGGAACAGAAAAGGACCTTCCCCAAATTGTCCCCACAAAGTTTGAAGCATAGAATTATCCAAAATGTCTTGATATGCTGAAGCATTAAGAGTTTCTTTTCACTGGAACTAAGGGCCATAGCCCAACCCCTGAAAAGCAATCCCATATCATTATCCCTCCTCCACCAAACTTTCCAGTTGGCACAATGCAGTCAGGCATGTAACATTCTCCTGGCATCTGCCAAACCCAAACTTGCCCATCAGGCTGCCCAAGAGAGAAAAGTGTGATTCGTCACTCTACAGAACACATTTCCACTGCTCCAGAGTCCAGTGGCAGTGTGCTTTACACCACTGCATCAAAGACTTGGCACTGTGAAGCTTGCAGGCAGCTGCTCGGCTATTGAAGCCCATTCCATGAAGCTCCCAGAATCTACACTGGAACTCTGCAGCTGGCAACCTTATACTATTATTTTTTAGTCTTGCATGGAGAGAAATCGAAGAACCTGAAAGAAACCCCATTTCCTCAGGGAAACACATGTACTCCACACACATGTTGCTGGAGGTGGAGACTCAAACCTTGCTCCTAAAGGTGTGAGGCAACAGTGCTAAGAGCTGTGCTACCGTGCTGTCCGCCATCCCTTGTGTGAATCCATCGATGTTTCTTTAGGGTTTCCAACTGACTGAAGCTCTTCCAACACTGGGAACACTGGTAGGGCTTTTCCCCTGTATGAGTCCGCTGGTGTCTTCAGGGGTCCTAAATGCCTGAAGTTCATCCCACACTGGACACACTGGTAGGGCCTCTCACCAGTGTGAATCCGTTGGTGTGCCTTCAGAGGTCCTAAATGACTGAATTTCTTTCCACACTGGTAGAACTCATATGGCCTCTCCCCAGTGTGAATCCTGGTGTGTCTTTAGGTTTCCTAAATGATTGAAACTCTTCCCACACTGGGAGCACTGGTAGGGCTTCTCCCCTGTGTGAGTGTGCTGGTGTGCCTTTAGATGTGCTAAATACCTGAAGCTCTTCTCACACTGGGAGCACTGGTAGGGTTTTTCGCCTGTGTGAATCCACTGGTGTCTCTTCAGGGTTCCTAATTCACCGAAACTCTTCCCACACTGGGAGCACTGGTATGGCCTCTCTCCTGTGTGAGTCTGATGGTGTATTTTGTGACTGCTCTTTACACTGAGAGTATTTTCAGCCCTGGATTCCTGTTGAGCTTTCGGAGTGTCTGTACCCGCTTCATTCAAGGTACTGAATGTGTCTGTTCTGGGCTGAGAGGCACTGGGGCCAGCAGAAGATGGGAAATTCTGGGATGTGTTGACAGATCTAGCCATCAGCTGTCTGACAAACTCCTCAGGGTGAGATCTTTTCATGTGTCCGTGCAGGTAAATCTCCGCTGTGAAGGACAAGGAACACTGAGAACAAGGGAACCCTTGGGTGGATTTATCTGCTCTCCTTGCTGGGGGCAAGAGAGAGACAAGTCAGTGAGTACTGTGGTGAGGCAGGGTTAAGAGAAATAAGACAAAATAAAAAGACAAATGATGACAAACACAGATACCTTGTGAATAGCACTTTTTACTCCACAAACAGTCAAAGGTGATGCCCAGGTCCTTGGCGTGATCTTCTGCGTACCACACCAGGAGCTCCTGCCCGGGAGCAATGGGCTTGCAGCAGCGATATAAGATGTTCCCTTTGTGCTGGAAGGCCACCAGGTTCTGCTCCTCCTCATCACGGGCACAGTTCACATATCTGATACACAGACAGGGTGAGTGTGTGCATCAGTTGGAGAGAGAATAGACGTGGTGTATGTATTATTACTGAAACATGGATGGAAAATCATTAATGATGTTATCTCACCTCATCCAGTTAGAGTGTGTTTCTCTCCTGGCATCAATGTATGTCTCACACCATTTGCCCTTGTAAACCTGAAACCACAGGCCTGTAAGTACTAGACATCACCCCAGTTGAGTTATGCCAGCACAGAACTTCCAACTGATAACTCAAATACCTAGCTATATGCAGGAAAATCTATGTTATTCCGTTATAAACCTAAAATTAGCTACATCAAAAGCGTTGGGGAAACTTGCAAACCCTACGGACTAGGGCTGAATGATTTGGGAAAAATATCTAATCATGATTTTTCTGAGAGATATTGCGATTGTGATTTGATCTGTGATGTAATTTTTTAAGTCAAGGTTTAGTTCAATATTCAGTGTATAATAGATTTAAAACACATTACCACGTGAGATACCATCAAAAAATGAACTGATCTATATGCTAACGCAAGGATGAGAAAAATGAGAAATGCTTCAAACTTTTTCTATGGTAATTTATTTGCCAAACTTGCCGGGTCGCTAGTGACCTGAACATGGTGGGTTAAATGGTACATTTGCAAACAGCGTTACACCGCATTTTTATCTTTGGTAAAGTAATAGTGTTTCCTCAAAAGTACACAAGGGTTAAATTAGCAGAGAACAATCAAACAAAACATTCACCACATAAGCTGTGACTGTGTTATGGTAATAATTATAAAGATAAAAGAGATACGGATCATACAGCTAACACTGCTAATAATCATGGAGTGATTATTATGACGGAATTGCATGGCTGAGTAAAATAGATTTGCATACTTGTAATTCAGTTTGTACACCCGTGCAGAGATTACCGCATGTGTATTTTAGTTTTGCACACCTGTGCAGCAATGTTTGTGTTTACAAACCAGTTTTGCACCCTTGTGCTTTCAAAGTCTTTTGATTTGCACATACACTATTTTGCCAAAAGTATTGGGACACCCCTCCAAATGTTTGAATTCAGGTGTTCCATCACTTCCACAGCCACAGGAGTATAAAATCAAGCACCTAGGCATGCAGACTGCTTCTACAAACATTTGCGAAAGAATGGGTCTCTCTCAGGAGCTCAGTGAATTCAAGTGTGGTGCCACCAGTGTAAGTCCAAATGTGAAATTTCCTCACTACTATATATTATACGGCCAACTGTTAGTGGTATTATAACAAAGTGGAAGTAATTGGTAACAACAGCAACTCCGCAACAAATTGGTAGGCCAGGTAAAATCACAGAGCGGGGATAACGCATGCTGAGGCACCAACTGTCTGCAGAGTCAATAGCTACAGACCTCCAAACTTCATGTGGCCTTCAGATTAGCTCAAGAACATTGCATAGAGAACTTAATGGAATGGGTTTCCATAGCCGAGCAGTTGCATCCAAGCCTTACATCACCAAGACACTACAGCAGTGGAGACGTGTTCTCTGGAGTGACGGATCACGCTTGACAAACCAATGGATGAGTCTGGATCTGGTGGTTGCCAGGAGAACGGTACTTGTCTGACTCCATTGTGCCAAGTGTAAAGTTTGGTGGAGGGGGGATTATGGTGTGGGGCTGTTTTTCAGGGGTTGGGCTTGGCCCCTTAGTTCCAGTGAAAGGAACTCTTAATGCTGCAGCATTGGAAGCCATTTTTGGACAATTTCATGCTCCCAACTTTGTGGAGGAACTTGACTGCCCTGCACAGAGTCCTGACCTTAATCCGACAGAACACCTCTGGGATGAATTAGAGCAAAGACTGTGAGCCGGGCCTTCTCATCAAACATCAGTGCCTGACCTCACAAATGCTCTCCTGGAAAAATGGTCAAAACTTCCCATAAACACACTCCTGAACCTTGTGGACAGCCTTCCAAGAAGAGTTGAAGCTGTTATACTGTAGCTGCAAAAGTGGACCAACTATATATTAAAGCCTATGTATTAAGAATGGGAGGGATGTCATTAAAGTTCATGTGTGTGTAAAAGCAGGTGTCCCGATACTTTTGGCAATATAGTGCATTTTCAGAAGCCATGATACAGCTATGAATTGGGATCACAGGTGCATCAACAGGGAAGGAGATTTCTTCCTGTCCTAAAGGCGTGTGAATGAACCAGTATTTTGACTGTTAATTTTTTTGATTATGTACCAATTATAAGATGTACACAACCACAGAATTCTGTCATAAAAATCACCCCATGAATAATAGGACCTTTCCGTAAACAATCTCCGACCATGAAATATTTAGGGAATTCACTTATAGCTCAGCAGAGGAATCAAAAGTTTTTTGCACCTGAGAATGTAATGTTTCCCTTGGGTTTCGTGTGGTTGTTGTTTGTGGGTGTATATTTAGTTGGTTTGGTCTAATTCTGATTGGTGAGCATGATTGGCACGTGAGGAGCACGGCACTTCTGATTGGTGAGAATGACTGTCACGCAAGTAGGATGGCACTTCTGATTGGTGAGAATGACTGTCACACAAGGAGGATGGCATGAATTTATAAAACAATTCTCACTACAACTTTAAACCCTGGGTCAGACGTACAGTACAATGCATATCCTAAATTGTAGCCTTTGCGACTTGCTAATTGCGTTGTTTTAAATCTCAATTTCGATTTGAAATTGATAAATTGTTCAGCCCTACTACAGACTATTTACAAGGCAATAAAACCATTACATGCAAGTAAATGCGTGTACATGCATCTTGACCTGAAAATCTCACTCCAGTCAGCTGACCAAAGTTGGAAACCAGGCTATATGCAAATATTCCTTAAAATTAGGGCCGAACAATTTGTGGAAAATATATAATCTTGATTTTTCTGACACACATTGCGATTGATTTCTGATTCAGTTTTTTCTAAGTCAAGCTTCAGTTCAAATATTTAGTGTGTTATAGATTTAAAACATATGACTCAGTACTACCACCTGAGATAATGTTTTGATGGTAACTGGTCTACATTCTAATACAAGGATGGGAACTTAAAGATATGAATTGCTTCCTACAACCCTTGTGTACTTACCTTACAACACATAAAGGAGAAATGCAGGGAGGTTTAGCGGCGGATGGTAAGACACATACACGGCTGGTAGTTATATAATTGCTGGAGATACAAGAGGATTGGTCATGATTCATGCATGACAAAGGCAAGGGCACACAACAATCAGTAACACAACAAGTACTTACAATAACACCACAAGAGGCTATATATCTCTGAGCATGCTCTGTGTTGTTAACAGGCTCTGCTATGCTGAACCATCTCGCCAGCGCAACAACATATATATTTAAAAATTACAAGTAACAGTAACTATACAAACTTTTATTGAATACCTCAGTCCTGAACACTAATGACAGTTTCTAAACAAAATGAATATTTTACATCATCATATGGTGACAATGGTCATATGATTTATTGTGGACGCTGTTCCCAAATTATGCTACGTAATCTTCACCAGCAACAATTTACCCTCCATTTAAGAAGACACATCCCTCGCGAACAGCTAATGATAACACAACAAATGCCATGGGCATGACCAGGCCACACCCCAAATAAGTGGTTTCACACTTGATTACCTTCATAATATACGGAGTATATGAGTAATTCATAATATGTATACCATGTGACATATCACAAAAAAGGTGAAGGAAAACTCCACAATACAGTGGTACCAAATGGGATGGAAAAGGACTTTCGCCTTATCTGTGTTTTCTGTAGACATCTGATTGGATGGTCTCACCTCTAGTTGCTTGTACTCACCTCCTCTACAATCTGATCTCTGAACCAATCATTTTTCATTCTGCCTTCAGAGAATTTTTGTGTAAGTAAAACTCCCATAAGCAATTCATTTACAGCTCAGCAGCAAAATATATATTCATGGTGCAGAAAAATACTAAGTTTTCCTTGGGTTTCATGTGTTTGTTGTTCATAGGCGTATATGCAGTTACCTTGCGGCACTTCTGATTGATGACTAACATACAAGGAGCACAGCACTTATGACCGGTGAGAATGACTGTCAAATAAAGAGGACGGCATGAATTTGTAAAACTAT
The DNA here is from genome assembly GCF_023856365.1 of Brienomyrus brachyistius. Lineage (NCBI taxonomy): Eukaryota > Metazoa > Chordata > Actinopteri > Osteoglossiformes > Mormyridae > Brienomyrus > Brienomyrus brachyistius. Next base: position 499,448 of record NC_064537.1, read on the forward strand.
TCTCACAACAGTTTTAATCCGTGGATCAGGTGGGATGAATAATGCACATATTAAGTTAGAGCCTTTGTGATTTGCTAATCACATAATTTGAAATTGTGATTTTGACTTCAATAAATCAATAAATTGTTCAGCCCTACATCAAAGATACATAAAGTTATGTGACCCGTGTCCCCAAGGCTCTAAAGTATAAAGTAGCAAGACATGAATTCCTCATGCAGTTATAGATACATCCTCGTCACTGCTGCAGGCTTAGTCTTACCACCCAGGAGTAGCCGCTGTCAATGGCTTCCTCTTTGCCAGTGTCTTCTTCATAGGGCCTGAAATGCACTCCTCTGGGCACAGTCTGCCCCTGGCTGAACACCCCTTGGCCTGCCCCAGGGATACTGGATGGACTAACCTCTAAACCAGGGGGCAGAGTGAGGAGGGCCCTGCCAGGGACCCCTACAAGTGCAGGAGAGTCAGGGATGAAGACAGGAGGACCATGGACCTCACACTGATCAGTGAAGGAAGACTGGAAATCCTCACAATCTGATGAAGAAACAACAGGAATGTGGATTATATACACTAACAGAGGAAATACTACACGATGCTCTACAGTCCCTGTCCCATCACAGGAACATTGTTCAGGAAGCAGGAACATCTGTCATGTTCCCACCACAGGAACTCGGTCTGACGGTAGTTCCTGAACCCTTTACTCTGGGTTGGGTACTTTTTGGTTAAATGAAGAAGTACTGGGGTGAGATTCCCAATGATAAACTTGCTGATTAGTTGAGTGCAAGCACTGGCTCCAACTTGGAAGTTACGCAGTGAGAGAAAGAGAGACAGAAGTAACGGAACAAAAATGAAGCATCATTTATTGTTATAGATCGATCCGCTGGCCAGATTTAATAATGAATTATGAGACTGTCACAGGCTCCATAAAGCCATACCATGAGCTACTACTTCAAGACCTCTTCTGACTCGAGTTGCCAAATCTCCTATATTTCATGGGATCATTGCACATTGTAAAATAAAATGCAGCATCCTGTTTTGAACCAATACGGGATGCGTGTTTTCCCCATTTTTCAGACCATGTGATCGATCCACCCCCCCCCCCCCCCCCAATAACTAATAAATAGCAAAATGACTTGTTCATCCTCCATTGTTTTGGGGTGGCAGTGTAGTTTCATCACCTGTGAAATTACATGTGAAGTTTACTGTGTTAGCTAATAGTTATTTAGCATTTAGGCCACAGTTCATGTTCCGGTTTAGATGGCCCAGCAGCTTGCAATCAAGAATGTGGAACTCGTTTATAAAGGCTTTGGACTTTGGGATGCATAAAGAAATATCATAACAAAAACATTGCTTAAAAAATGCGCACATTCACAAATGGTTCAATGTAGTCATATAAACATTTTAAAGGAAACAGAAAAAAGCGACACCTAGAGTTCAGATAGAAAAGTGCATCCCAGTCACACGCAAACCACTCACGGAGGTAATCATCATCTTTGGATGTGGGTTTATCATCACGGGGAACATCCTTCGACCGTAAACCACTCACGGAGGTAATAATCATCTTTGGATGTGAGTTTATCATCACGGGGAACAAACTTCGACCGTAAACCACTCACGGAGGTAATCATCATCTTTGGATGTGGGTTTATCATCACGGGGAACATCCTTCGACCGTAAACCACTCACGGAGGTAATCATCTTTGAATGTGGGTTTATCATCACGGGGAACAAACTTCGACCGTAAACCACTCACGGAGGTAATCATCATCTTTGGATGTGGGTTTATCATCACGGGGAACAAACTTCGACCGTAAACCACTCACGGAGGTAATCATCATCTTTGGATGTGGGTTTATCATCACGGGGAACATCCTTCGACCGTAAACCACTCACGGAGGTAATCATCATCTTTGGATGTGGGTTTATCATCACGGGGAACAAACTTCGACCGTAAACCACTCACGGAGGTAATCATCATCTTTGGATGTGGGTTTATCATCACGGGGAACAAACTTCGACCGTAAACCACTCACGGAGGTAATCATCATCTTTGGATGTGGGTTTATCATCACGGGGAACATCCTTCGACCGTAAACCACTCACGGATGTAATCATCATCTTTGGATGTGGGTTTATCATCACGGGGAACAAACTTCGACCGTAAACCACTCACGGAGGTAATCATCATCTTTGGATGTGGGTTTATCATCACGGGGAACATCCTTCGACCGTAAACCACTCACGGAGGTAATCATCATCTTTGGATGTGGGTTTATCATCACGGGGAACATCCTTCGACCGTAAACCACTCATGGAGGTAATCATCATCTTTGGACTCCACTCCCTCGGTGTACAGTATCTTTGGTGTGCTGTTCAGACTGCGCCCACAACTGCGGCTGTTTATGTTCATAGTGTGCTCACACTGCAGGCTCTCTGACATACCTGAAGTGCAGAGTGTAACACAATACTGATGGTTTTAAAGGACAACTAGAAACACAAACTTTATTACCACCAAATGTACCAAAACAGCTGCAGTTTTGGTCATATGTGTCGGTAGCTGGACTTGCCTGGGTTTTGAGGTTTCACACTCAGTTTGTTTCTCCTACCTTGATTCCCATCAGTGCTTTTCAACAGAAGAGAACCAGTCAGCTTCTCCTCAGTCACTTTCTGAAACACTGCACTCTTCATCTACCAAAAACCATGCAACAGGGGAAAATGAACCATTCATTTAATAGGATTATACAAGCTATTCTTTTTTCTTATTAGAATAACAGCAGCAGAAACCAAACACAAAGTTCTTTTTGGATACCAAACTCCATTTATTTACACCATATTCTGGTGTGGTCTACAGTTGGTTGCTTTTGAGATTAATGCTTTAAAGTGATATAATGATGAAGCAGCCCACTGGCATTTCATTTTACCTCGGGGGGGCTGTCCTTCGTGGCCCCCACACCCACAGACATCAGGTATTCTGGCTCCTCTTTTTTAACCTCTCTGACACTCTCATCAGGTTTCTGGTTCATGCTGCAGTCGGTTTTACTACTGGAAGATGTCAGCTGACAAAATCAAAATGACATTGTGTACCAGTTAATCAGTGTATTATAATACACAGCTAGCATCAGCCTGGGTGAGCACAGACAGACCATTCTCTCCCGGCCTGCAGCACGTGGCTCTGATCTCACAGGAGGGCTCCTGCTCTGAGCAGACCACCTGAATGGAGGGTGGACACCCCTGGATGCTGAAGTCATAAATGAGCATTTCAGGCAGAATGCACCACATTATTGCAGACATACAACACTCCTACTTAGTGTTTGGGTAACACCTATGCTTTAAAGATGGTATCACATGTCACGCCGGGAGTTCAAAGTTAAAAGTTCAAAGATATTTTATTGTCAATTCACATTTTATGTGCAAGACATACATGAAAACCGATATGCTGTTTCTCAATAAAATGCAAATGGTAACAATAAATAAGGCAGTTGTGCAAATGGTAACAACAGAACGCAAAAGTCAAATTCAAATTAGCAGCGGAAAGGTATGAATGTAAACAGTCCTTGAGGTAGTCAGTGAATATATTACTGTTCAGGGGCAGGGGGCAGAAGCCCTCTGATTGGCCGTTTCGCCTCGTCTCATGTTGCCCAGGCACTGTATAAGGTCTATGCAGGCACATCCTCCTGATTCTCGTATACCGGCAAATCAACTTCCGGTTTCCATGCCGATTCTCGTATACCGGCAAATCAACTTCCGGTTTCCATGCCGATTCTCGTATACCGGCAAATCAACTTCCGGTTTCCATGCCGATTCTCGTATACCGGCAAATCAACTTCCGGTTTCTATGCACCTGTTAAAAAGCCAAACGAATTTTGAAATGTTCTTTCACCTCAGAAATGCCTCAGTCCCGTATGTTTAAATCTGTTTCCTCCTGTTACCATTACTTTTTTTTCATTGCTTCTTAATGTGGTGTTACAGTTTTGCCTTTTGTGATGTTTTTTTCTTTTTAAAGAGAAGCTGGATGAGAAAAACATATTCAGCACATCTCAGTTTAAAACATACTTTGGACTTAAACTGGAACAAGGCCAGTAGCCTCGCAACAATAAGAACAAAGGCCAGTAGCCTATGGCCTAGGATACGCTTCACAGGGAAAACGGGGTTATTACTGTACAGGCCTATAATGAGATATATTTATACACTGTAGGCCGAATAAAATGTATTTTACAGTCCTTTTAAATTCATCCATCCATCCACTCATTATCTTCCGCTGGATCCAAGATCAGGTCATGGGGGCAGCAGTCTCAGCAGGGAAACACAGACTTCCCTCTCCCCGGCCACTTCATCCAGCTCCTCCAGGGGAATCCCGAGGCGTTCCCAGGCCAGCCGAGAGACATAGTCACACCAGCGTGTACTGGGTCTTCCCTGGGGCCTTCTCCCAGTGGGACATGCACGGAACACCTCCCCAGGGAGACGTCCAGGAGGCATCCTAAGCAGATGCCCGAGCCACCTCATCTGGCTCCTCTCAATGCGGAGGAGCAGTGGCTCTACTCTGAGTCCCTCCCGGATGAGTCCTCACCCTATCTCTAAGAGAGAGCCCAGCCACCCTGTAGAGAAAACTCATTTTGGCCGCTTGCACTCGCGATGTCGTTCTTTCAGTCACTACCCATATCTCATGACCATAGGTGAGGGTAGGAACGTAGATCAACTGGTAAATCGAGAGCTTCGCCTTTTGGCTCAGCTCCTTCTTCACCATGACAGACCAATGCAGCGCCCGCATCACTGCTGATGCTGCACTGATTCGCCTGTCGATCTCCCGCTCCATCCTTCCCTCAATCGTGAACAAGACCCCCTATATACTTAAACTCCTCCACTTGGGGAAGGACCCCCTCCCCGGCCCGGAGAGAGCACTCCACCCTTTTCCGGCTGAGGACCATAGTCTCGGATTTGGAGGTGCTGATTTTCATCCCAGCCGCTTCACACTTGGCTGCAAACTGCTCCAGTGAGAGTCGAAGAACACGGTCCGATGAGGCCAACAGAACGACATCATCTGCAAAAAGCAGAGACCCAATCCTGAGGTCACCAAACTGGACACCCTCAATGCCCTGGCTGCGCCTAGAAATTCTGTCCATAAAAGTCATGAACAGAATCGGTGACAAAGGGCATGCCTGGCGGAGTCCAACCCTTACAAGGAACGAGTCCGACTTACTGCCGACAATGTGGACCAAGCTCTGGCACCGGTTGTACAGGGACTGAACAGCCCTTATAAGGTAGCCCGGCACCCCATACTCCTGGAGAACTCCCCACAGGACTCCTCAAGGGACGCGGTTGAATGCCTTCTCCAAGTCCACAAAACACATGTAGACTGGTTGGGCAAACTCCCACGCACCCTTCAGGACCCTGCCGAGAGTATAGAGCTGGTCCACTGTTCCACGGCCAGGGCGAAAACCACACTGCTCCTAGGTTCGACTATTCAACGGACCCTCGACTATCCAGCACCCTGGAATAGACCTTACCAGGGAGGCTGACTAGTGTGAAACTTCTCACTGAAGCAAAAGAAATGTCATCTCAAAAGTAAAATGTATAACTTGCACACGAATTTATTGGTCTTTATTTTCCTTTCTTTATGCTGCCAGCTTCCTCGCTTGCGCTGCCTGACTTTTTGTTTATATGTTCTGATACAAACTTCTCGCGTGCGCGGGTTTTTTTCAGGGGAGCGTCCCCATTGGCTAATACGTTTTTGAGTGACAGGTCAGTGCCACGGATATTTTTAATTAACAGCGGGACTGGACATTCATTACCCACTAATTAATTTTTACTGGATCCGACAAGATCGACAAAGTGTAAGTGCTGATGTTGTTTGTGCTACACTATACATTATATTATGCTAAATTAGAAGTAAAGTTAAGCTTTGCTATGTAATTTAGCTTTTACCTAATTAACGTTGTTAATTAAAAATGTTCGTGGCACTGACCTGTCAGTCAAAAACTTATTAGCGACGAACCAACAGATTAACGTGTCGTGACGAGTCTTTCTCAGTTCTACTCTTTCCCGCTGTCCGCCTCCTAACCCACAGTGTGCTATCTCGACGGCCAATACCCCCACCAAAGGGCATGAAAGAGGGTAAACCCACATCCCGCCCATGTCCCGCATCATGCGGAGCCATTATCTCAGGCAGGGATGCTCATCCTCTTTGCATATTGTGCATGGGCGCTAGTAATGCTCAGGCATCGCTAGTGGACCCGCAGACTTGCGTCCACTGCACCTCGATGCCGGAGAAAATCCGGTAGCGGAGGCTGAGAGTGGCTGTGGCTAACAAAAAGGCCCCGGGCCTGTCCAAAGCTACTCCCAGGGCCACTATTACCCATCTTCCACGAGCTACTACAAGCTGGGTAGATATGATGGAGACTGAATCCCCGGACTTGCCTCCTCTGTTTGAAGTTTTGCCCTCGCCAAAGGCTGGAGAACCAGGTGACGAGGATGCAGAGGACGAGGCCAACTCTGACCTCCTCGATATGGATGATATAGAGGAAGAGGATGACTCCACCTTCCCTGCCCATCAGTTCCGACCCCCTAGCACGACACATGTAGGTTCCCAGGCAGACTGTAACCTGTATGAGGTCTGCAAGCGGGCAGCAGTTAAGCTGGGTATACACTGGCCTGCAACTCAGGATGCCGGGGGTGCAGAGAGGGACCTGTACGATGGGAAAAGGCTCCCGCCTGTGCAGCCCTCAGCACGTCAACTCCTTTGTGCAGTTCCGGGTTGCATGAAGGAGATAAGTCGCTACTGGTCCAGCCCTTTTAAGAGCAAGCTTGCCACCAAGGGCTACTTTAAGCTGGAAATCCAGGGAATGGAGGAGTTGGGGCTGGCCAAACCCCCAGCGGTGGAGCCTTCAGTGGCCTACCACCTCCACCCAAACTCAACACTCTATCTGTGCTTCATCCCACATTTCTCTGCCCAGTAAGACTGTGTCCTCCTTCCAGAGGATGTACGCTTATGCTGCACAGTCAGTGTGTTCTCTGAATGCAGATACATTGCTATCTGCATATCAGGCTGAGATCTTGGAGGAGATTGGCCAGCAACTGGACTCGGGGATGCCAAACCCAGTCCTTTGGGATGAGATTTGTGTGGTGAATGACCTTCTGCTGCGCTCCTCCCGTGGTGCAGTACAAGGCTGTGGCCGGGTGATGGGCTTGGCTGTGTCAGATGAGAGCCCGCTGGTTGAACCTGACTGCCTTGGGGGATCCCCAGAAGGCGGGGATCATGGATGCAGCTTATGACCCCACCAAAGGTCTTTTTGGCCCAGCCCTGGATAAAAGGAGGGAAACCAGCTCCCTTAGAAAGCAGGAGGATGAGGCTTTTAACCTCTATCTACCTCGCAAACAGCCACCTCACCCTCCCCAAACAGCCAGATCCAGCTTTGCAGCAGCAGCAGCTATGGCAAGAGGGAGGCAGGCCAGAGCCAGAGTCCAGTGTCCAGCTCCAGGTGGACAGCGGGCAGCTCAGCAGCCAAGGGCAGCTAACCCAGGGCCAGGGAAGCACTCCTTTGCAGCTGTCGCAGCAACGAACCGTCCGCCCCACCCCGGCCAAGGGAAGAAGAAGCGGACCGCCTGATGCCTGCTTGGCCCCACCCACCCCCTCCTTCAAAGAGGACGAGGTTGGGGGCAGACACCCCTTGTGTTCTGCTTTTAGAGTTCAGGAGAGCGAGAGTTCTGTGGCAAAATGTCACCAAGCACTCTTTTTGTGTCACCAAGCACTTTTCAGTTTGGGGGAAACAAAAATGAAGTGTGCATTGTCGCAGCCAGGCTGAAAGCCAAGGGAGACTTGCTCCCTACTGTTCAGAAAAAAATATAGAAAAAAATCTTTCCCAAACTCCATCACCAGGGGGAGCTCTTGCTCCTCAGTTTGGAGTTTCAAAAAAATTAAGGAACACTTAATCAGAGTATAGCATCAAGTCTATTAAACTTCTGGGATATTGATCTGGTCAGTTAAGTAGCAGAGGGGGTTGTTAATCAGTTTCAGCTGCTTTGGTGTTAATGAAATTATCAACAGGTGAACTAGAGGGGCAACAATGAGACAACCCCCAAAACAGGAATGGTTTAACAGGTGGAGGCCACTGGCATTTTCCCCTCCTCATCTTTTCTGATGGTTTTTTCACTAGTTTTGCATTTGGCGACGGTCAGTGTCACTACTGGTAGCATGAGGCGATACCTGGACCCTACAGAGGTTGCACAGGTAATCCAACTTCTCCAGGATGGCTCATCAGTATGTGCCATTGCCAGAAGGTTTGCTGTGTCTCCCAGCACAGTCTCAAGGTCATGGAGGAGATTCCAGGGGACAGGCAGTTACATTAGGAGAGATTGACAGGGCCGTAGAAGGTCCTTAACCCATCAGCAGGACCGATCTGCTCCTTTGTGCAAAGAGGAACAGGATGAACATTGCTGGACAGAGACAGACTTCATGAGGGTGACTTGAGGGCCCAGCGTCCTCTAGTGGGCTCTGTGCTCACTGCCCAGCACCATGGAGCTCGATTGGCATTCTCACAGAATACCAGAATTTGCAGGTCTGCCACTGGCACCCTGTACTTTTCACAAATGAGAGCAGGTTCACCTGCTCAGCATGTTCAGCATGACCGGTTTGGTGGTGGGTCAGTGATGGTCTGGGGAGGCATATCCATGGAGGGACGCACAGACCTCTACAGGCTAGACAATGGCACCTTGACTGCCGTTAGGTATCGGGATGAAATCCTTGAACCCATTGTCAGACCCTATGCTGGTGCAGTGGGTCCTGGGCTCCTCCTGGTGCACGACAATGCCTGGCCTCATGTGGCAAGAGCATGTAGGCAGTTCCTGGAGGATGAAGGAATTGATACCATTGACTGCCCCCCACGCTCGCCTGACCTAAATCCAATACACCACCTCTGGGATATTATGTTTCGTCCATCCGATGCCACCAGGTTGCACCTCAGACTGTCCAGAAACTCAGTGATACTCTGGTCCAGATCTGAGAGGAGATCCCCCAGGACACCATCCATGGTCTCATTAGGACCATGCACTGACATTGTCAGGCATGCATACAACCACGTGGGGGCTGTACAAACTACTGAGTATGATTCTGAGTTACTGTAATGAAATTTCAGCAAAATGGACCAGCCTGTTGCATCATTTTTCACTTTGATTTTCGGGGTGTATTTGAATTCAGCCCTCTGTAGGGTGATAATTTCATTTCCATCAAACAATGTAGCATCCTTTGTTCCTAACCCATTACCCAGTCTACATCAGTATATATATCCAGCATGATTTTTTCCCCATTGATATCTGATGTGTTCCTTAAATTTTTTTGAGCTATGTGTATATATATACATATTTTGCTGTCTATCCAAATCCTTGTTTGATGCATAAATAACAAAATATGTGGTTGTAAACCACAATAGAAACCCTTGTCCAAAATATGTCTAAGTACATTTATATTACAGCCATAGGTGTTTTATAACCGCTCATGATTACCGTATTCTGTTAAAAAGAACAAATTAAAGCAATATATCTGTATTACGTTCCACTACTATGTGAAATAACACAGATACATTTATACATCTTAGTTCATTTTATGTTTCCTACCAGTGATACACACAAATAAAACTTGTGCATTTATGAATGCATTGGTCTCTGGTATTTCTTCTCTTTGGCATGTGAGTGTGCACACAATTTCATGTACGCTTCTCCTACTGCATTACTGTTATTTGAAGGGAAACTGGAGTACCTGAAGGAAACCCAACGACGACATAGGGGACAACAAGAAAAATTCACACACATGTTGCTTGGGGTGGAGACTCAAACCAAGGTCCTATAGGTGTGAGACAACACTGCGAACACTGGTTCCCAGTGTTTAAGAATAATGTTGTATCATCTGCCAATTGTGAAATTATTATGGGTTTGCCAAATATATTAATCGGTTTTATTTGATTACAATTTTTAACATGTAATGCTATTATGTTGCCAATATGAAATGGATATGCCTGACGTATTCCTCTTTGAATATCACATCTTCTAGTAGTGCCTGATTGAAGTAAAACAGCACTTGTTATTCCCTTATATAGCATGGAGATGTTAATATATATTTTTCCAAAACCAAAGTAACGCAGTGTTTGTAGAGTAAACTGATGCTCAAGTCTGTCAAAGGCTTTAAAGAAATCTAGAAATAACATATCTTCAATGAAGCTTTCATAGTCCAATAAGTCAAATATAAGCCGAATATTTTTATGAATAAATCTATTTGAAAGGAAACCAGACTGAATTTCACTAACAATTTCACTTATTCCACTCTTAAGTCTACTGGCTAATGCGTGGGAAAGTATTTTATAATCAAAATTAAGTAAAGTAATTGTTCTTAGATTGTCAATTAATGTTTTGTCTTTATTTGGTTTTAGAATTAATGGGCTAATGCACTTTCATCTCTTATTTTGGCCCAGAAAAATTCAACTATACAGTGATCAGTGGTAGAAGCAGCAGAAATGGTAACTCGTGAGACATAATCTAAAGTTTCTTGGGTAACCAACCAAAAATCTGTTCTAGATCTACAACTTCCATTGGGCCTAATCCAAGAGAATTGCCTGGCATCAGGGTCTCCACCTGGTCAGTGCCAGGGTGTCTGTGGCACTGACCTGTCAGTCGAAAAAGTACTAGCCAATGGGAACGCATCCCTGAAAAAGCCCACCCACGCGAGAAGCGTGTGTCAGAACTGTAAACAAAGTCAGGCAGCTCACGCGATGAAGCTGGCAGCGTAAGCAAAGGAACACATCATCAAAAGACAATTTATTTACAAGTAATACATTTTATTTTTGAGATGACATTTGCAAGTTATTTGTTTGTAAGTTATAAATCTTTTGAGATGTCATTTTTTTTGCATTTATTGGCACAAATCTGATTCCATAGAATGTGCGCAACTCAAACCATATAAAGTAATTAAAAAGGGAATAAGTACAGCAAATATAAAGACAAAGAATGAAACATTAATAATTAAATTTTTTTTTTTTTTTTTTTAAACTAGAAACAGTTACGTTTAACAAAAGATTTCTCAAATGTAACTTGTCCAATATGAACAGTTGGCAGCAGTGATTTCCATAAAGGGTAGGAAAACCCTTTAAATTTTTCCTCCAAAAATCAAATCACTTGGACATGGTGTTAAATTTCAACCAAGTAAGAGGGAAAATATACTTGAAAAACATCACCAGGAAAACACCGAAAAAGCAAACTGCATACATTGTGAGAACTTAGTGATATTCCTTATATTTACACTATATAGACACTGGGAGCACTGGTAGGGCTTCTCCCCAGAGTGAATTTGCTGGTGGACCTTTAGAATTCGTCGACTGAAATTCTTCCCACACTGCAAACATCGGCACTTTCCCCTCAGTGAGTCCGCTGGTGTGTCTTTAGGTGTCTTAATTCCCTGAAGCTCTTCTCACACTGGCAGGGGCTCTACCCTTTGTGAATCCACTGGTGTGCTGTTACATGCTCTAAAGCACTGAATCTCTTCCCACAATGGGAGCACTGGTAGGGCCTCTCTCCTGTGTGAATCCACATGTGTGCTTGTAGGCTTGATAAAGAACTTAAGTTCTTCCCACACTCAGAACAGTGATAGGGCCTCTCCCCTGTGTGAGATCGCTGGTGTGCCTTTATGCTTCCCAAATGAATGAAGCTCTTCCCACACTGGGAGCACTGGTAGGGTCTCTCCCCTGTGTGAATTCGTTGGTGTCTCTTTAGGTGCTTTAATTCACGGAAGCTCTTCCCACAATGGGAGCACTGGTAGGGCTTCTCCCCTGTGTGAATCCGCTGGTGTGATTTTAGGTATCCTAAACGGCTGAATCTCTTCCCACACAGGGAGCACAGGTAGGGCTTCTCTCCGGTGTGTGTGCGCTGGTGTTCCCTTAGAGTTCCTAAATGACTGAAACTCTTCCCACACTGGGAGCACTGGTAAGGCCCCTCCCCTGCGTGAGTACGCTGGTGTACCTTCATGTATGATAAATCCCTAAAATTCTTTCCACAATGGGAGCACTGGTAGGGTTTTTCCCCTGCATGAATCTGCTTGTGTCTCTTTAGATTTCCTAATTGATTGAAGCCCTTCCCACACTGGGAGCACTGGTAGGGCCTCTCCCCTGTGTGAATCCGCTGGTGTGTTCTTAAGTTTCCTAAATGGCTGAATCTCTTCACACACTGGGAGCACTGGTAGGGCCTCTCCCCTGTGTGAATCCGCTGGTGTGTTTTTAGGTTTCCTGAATTGCTGAATCTCTTCCCACACTGGGAGCACTGGTAAGGCTTCTCTCCTGACTGAGTCTGCTGGTATACTTTGTGACTTCTCTTTACATCGAGATTCTTTTCAGCCCTGGATTCCCGTTGAGCTTTTGGAGTGTCTGTACCCGCTTCATTCAAGGTACTGAATGTGTCTGTACTGGGCTGAAAGGTACTAGGGCCAGGAGGAGATGGGAAATGCTGGGATGTGTTGACAGCTCCAGCCATTAGCATCTACCATCACAAAAACCAAGTAACACGGGAAAATGAGTCATTCATTTCATAGGATTAGTCAAGCTATTCTTTTTGCTTATTAGAATAACAGCAGCAGAAACCAAACACAAAGTTCTTTTTGGATACCAAACTCCATTTATTTACACCATATTCTGGTGTGGTCTACAGTTGGTTGCGTGTGAGATTAATGCTTTAGAGTGATATAATGATGAAGCAGCCCACTGGCATTTCATTTTACCTCGGGGGGGCTGTCCTTCGTGGCCCCCACACCCGCAGACAGCAGGTATTCCGGCTCCTCTTTTTTAACCTCTCTGACACTCTCATCAGGTTTCTGGTTCATGCTGCAGACGGTTTTACTACTGGAAGATGTCAGCTGACAAAATCAAAATGAAATTGTGTACCAGTTAATCAGTGTATTATAATACACAGCTAGCATCAGCCTGGGTGAGCACAGACAGACCATTCTCTCCCGGCCTGCGGCACGTGGCTCTGATCTCACAGGAGGGCTCCTGCTCTGAGCAGACCACCTGAATGGAGGGTGGACACCCCTGGGTGCTGAAGTCATAAATGAGCATTTCAGGCAGACTGCACCACCTTAGGCAGGGCTCTACAATGTGCCCATTTCACTCGAATATATAAGAAAATAAAATGAAATGGCCGACCAGCCAGCAGGGTTTTTCATACACCCCTGCAAAAGCTGAGAAAGCTAATGTCACATACAACTAACGAATCATTTTTGGATACAAAAAAATTGCCCAACGCAGACAAAAAGGATAAGGAAGCAAATACTTTACAAACAAAAGTCGCATATACATAATTTGTTAAAATAAAATATTAAACTGAATAAAATTCGGTAATTCCTTTACTGCCTCTCACAACGTTGACAACTGCTTATAAACTTGTGTGTAAATGAACTTACAGTGTATGAACTTATGTTACTGCAGGAATCCTAGATGGAATCAATGCTACTTCTGATGCACTTGGCATAGTTGACTGGAAAACCAAGTGTGTTGCATCTGAGGCAGATGGTGCGTCTAAACATGGGTGTCCAAAGGGGAGTAATCTCATTAATGAAGAGAGATATGAGAAACCACGTTATCCCCATCCACTGCATGCTACGCATGTTTGTCTGAGCAAGAATTTCATAATGGCTTGCGTTGCTATTCCTGGGGGTTTGGGTTTTAATTCACATGGCTCCAAAATGGAATTCCTACTGCTAAATCAGTGTCTGTGAATGTTCCCGTACCACATAAATGCAAATTCATGTTCATGATGGACTAGACTGGAGTTGGAGATTCTCAACTTGCAGTGGCAAGATGCAATGGTGCAGAGATGAGCTTTTTTGATCATAGAAGTGATAAGGTTGAGGTCGTCTGGGAACACTCTGCTGACGTGCTTAGAAGGCAAGTTGCCATCATCATATATTATGCTTTGGATGGCTTATCAGATGTTAATAGATGAGATCTTCTGTGAACTTCATGCTGTTCTCGCTCTAGCTCTGGATGCCAGACAGAAGCCATACAAGTGGAGCGGAAAAGTGTTAAGGCACTTGTAAGACACAGCTTTCAAGATAAGTCCCACGGGAGTTTATGGTAAACACTGTGAACTAGAGCCATATAAAACTGACTTCAAGGTAACGTACACTTTGTCTAAAGACCAAAGACTGCCTGTTAGGGCAGATGCAGAACACTCCTCCTTAGCGTTCGGGTCACATCTATGCTTTAAAGTGACAGACACTGTGTGCGAAGGTGATCCCTTATGTTACACTTCAGACTCAAAACATCAGAGGAAACTTCACGACACTGATCTCAGAATTGAAGATGGCTGCTCCACGGTTCAATAACAGTGAAAGTTGCAGTAAATACTGGGGTGTATTTCCCGATAATGATGACTCAGTGTCTTACGAAGACTGTATTTTGTGCAAAACACCGCAGAATCTGACTAGACAACTTCAGTCAGCTGGCTGGAGAGAGACTTTCAGTTTCAAAAGAACATTCACACACAGCCTGGCAAACTACCCCAACGTTTCTAATGTAGGTAATATCAGGTTTAGAATGTAATAATATAGATTTGCCATAAGACTTGGGTGTCCCATGCATACTGTTCTCAGATAATGGGCCCCAGTTTTCTAGCTGTGAATTTGCAGCCTTTGCCAAAGAATGGGGGTTTCGACATTCAACATCAAGTCCAACCTATCCAAAGTCCAACGGCATGGCAGAAAGCTCAGTGAAAATAGTAAAAACACTGATGAAGAAAGCACAGGACAGAAATGACTTTCAGAAGAGCTTACTGATTTATAGGAGTACACCCCAACAGAATGGACTGTCAGCATCTGGGCTGGTGATGGGTAGGTGTATTTGTTCCAACTTACCAGTAAACGAGGACTTGCTGACGCCAAGAACTGCACATAAAGACAGAAAAACAAAGGCGGGACAAAAGGCGAAACAAAAACAGCTGTATGATCGCACAGCGAAGCACCTGCCTTCCCTGAAGCCAGGAGACAAGGTCTACAGGCACACGGAGACAACAAGGACAGGTGGAGGAGGAAGTAGCTCCACGTTCGTATAGGATCCAGATGGAGAATGGATTATCCTTGAGGAGAAACCGAGTAGATCTTCAGTTACAGCCAGATGGAAGAGACACAGCAGCTCAGGAGTCAATTCAGAAGGACATGGATAGGTCTACAGAGTCAACTGACAATGGACCAGAAAATGCAGAATGTGGTCTGAAAGTAGAACCTGTGTCACCTGCTGCTGTGAGACTTTCTAAAATGGTGAAATCACCATACGTGGAAAGACAGTCAAGGCCTAGGAGACATGTTCTGCCACCTAAGAGACTGATTGAAAGTTGTTAAGGAGTCTTAAGTGTTGTAAGTTGCTCCGTTAAGGAGTAATATAAAAAGAAAAAAAAAAAAGAAATGGGTGCTTTTATTTTGAAGCTTAGAGAGCTGCTTGTTATTGTTAGTATTAGTATTCAGAAAAAGGAAAGGTTTGTTCAAATTAAAAGTTATTTACAAGTAAAGTTAAAATGCTCAACAGTAAGGCTATTTCCTAATGGGTAAATAGAATTTTTCTTTATAGGGAGAAAGATGTTATGTTATGAGTATAGTTCGGGAAAAACTCAGTTACCCAGGAGGCAACGGGGCAAGGAGGATGGGTAAGGAATGTAGCACTGATGGCGGTACTAAAAATGTACTAGAAATAAAATGCGTTAAAAGGAGTTTACACGCCTCGTCTGCTGATTATAAAAATAAGCAAGACAACACAACGAAGACTGTATTTTGTGCAAAATACCGCACAATCTGACTAGACAACTTTGGGCAGCTGGCTGGAGAGAGACATTCAATTTCAAAGAACATTCACACACCGCGTGGCAAACTACCCCAACGTTTCTGATGTAGGTAATATTAGGTTTAGAATGTAATAATATAGATTTGCCATAAGATTTCTTGCGTGAGAGTGTGAAAGTATGAGAGTCAAGCAAGATGCGTGACAGTTGGCAACCCTACGTTATCAACTGGTACTGCCAACAACCTGATGTGTGTTTCCCAAAGGCACCCGTTAGCAACTTACGTGGTTGGACCTACTGTGTTGTATAATCCCACCTGTACAATCTACTAACGCAGCTGTTGGGAAACGTATCCCTGGCTACAACTAGTATGGCTTTCCGACTTGATGCACTGGAAAGCGGTGAATTCGGCTGTAACGTCACTCCCAGCTTCGACTAGAATGGAATACATGTACAATAATAATGTAATAGGCATTCCTCCTTAACAGTTGCCTGTTTCTCTATCCGAGCTCCCTAACGTCGTCTAAGGAACTTGTGCCCAAAGCCCTTTACTTCCTGTGGTCGCCACCAACTCCACGTTCCTACTTGTAATAGGCAACAACGTACGTAAAATATACTAGAAAGCTTTCCAGAACCGAAGGACTGGCGGCAAACGGAAACTGAGTTAACTTCATCAGGAGCCAGAACTACGACGACCCAAAAACGCCTTACCGTGACGTTAACGTACGAAACTGGAAGGATGTTTCACCAAACGGGATTCTCTATTCTCCCGCGTCGATTTCGTTCGACATTAATCCTGAACTTCACGGTTTGCACGCCTCAGCCAATCGCTACCCGATTTGCAGCACGCATGCAAAACGTCATCACGTAACGTCCCATATCGACGTCTGTGCCGCACGAGCGTCTTTTTTTTCCCAACCCAGTCGGAACAAAACCACGCCCCTGTCAATATGGCGTCATGAAAGTACCGCCCCTCTGTACATGTTGCATACCTTCGGGGTGTAAACGCGCGCAACTCAAACCGTATGAAGCAATTACAAAGAGAAAAAGTAAATATAACAAAGAGAAAGAATGAAACATTATTAAAGTTTTTTATATAATGGGGAAGGAAGGTCTCTCGAGTGATGGGAAACAACAGTTATACCTATTGCAAAGTATGATTAAATTTATGAGGGCAAAGCTAGAGGTGCAGACAAAAGGAAGGACAGACAGAAGGAAATTGCTAGACAGGAGAGGTAAGGAGTGTATGCTGTACAGCATGCTGCTGCCCTCAGCACACAGCCAAACACCTCAGGGATGAGAATCTAAGTGGAGCAGTGTGCCAGGCGATACCTCAGCAATACACTAGTTCAGATGGAATTTAACAGTGTGAGGTTTTCTTCTGGTGGCCAAAATGCAAAATGAAAAGTCTGATGTATCTACACCATATCTTGAAAATTCATCCATGCATCACCATAGCTGCTTAATTCCAACTGGGGTTACAGGGGGTACAAGAGCCTATCCTGGAAACAATGGCCACAAGCAGGAATTGACCCTGGGCAGGCGCCAACAGTCACATGCACAGCTCCAACTGAGATTTGCCAGCTTACCTACCGTGCACGCTTTTGGACAGTGGGAGGAAACCCATGCAAACTCCACACAGAGTCCTACACCCAACCCAGGAACTGAACCCAGGACCTTCTTGTCGTGAGGCAGCAGCACTAAGCACCGCACCACCTACCCATCTTGAAGATTATGGGCAAAAAAATATTATAAATAAAAATTAAACTAGGAAAAAGGTCAGAGAGGCAGGGGCCCTGTGATCTATCCAGACCAAACGTGCAGAATAAGATTTTCATTGCACGGTGAAATGTTTACCATACATATGACTAACTTTTTAAGATAGTAAAGTTCATAATGAAGCAGGCTGTAAATTGCAAAATGTCCTTCACCTTTACACTGTTTCATACACAGACTCATTTTCATGCTGACGTGAAGAAGTCCGGCATGCACTACAAAATGTTTTGTTGGTTGCTGTCGGAGTTCAGTTATTCAATACATAAATATAGAAAATGTACACAAGAGACCCAGGTCTGGAGCATGGGAGCATTTATTGTATAGACCCCTACAAACAGGGACGCTGTAAAGGGGGTAAGATAGGATGATTCCAGGTGCCTCTGTGCGACAAGGACCCTAAAAAATGTTGAACATTATTGCAATGATCATGGGGCCCAAAATCTCTACATCGATTTATCTATGTGACCAGCAGTTGTCATACTATAAGAACACATCATTACTGCTTCACTATCTACGTGCAAAACATCCACTTGTTTTGAAAAGAAATGATAGACCTTCTACTATGGAGTCTGTACCAATTTGAGAAGGTAACTTAAGTGAGTGTAATGCTCGGAATAATATAATAAAGTTATATGTAACCCCTCATAGGTCTGCGTTGTGGTTTTCTCAGTCAAAGAACCAGGGGACGTGGGACCATGCAGCTATTTTATTCTCCTGGCACAAAACAGCAGAAAGTTGGGATTCTGCGGGACAGTACAGCTCGAGATATAAGCCAGCAATGCGCTGGCTTAATCTCCCAAAACTGAGAGACCCTTATGAATAGAACAAAATACAAAATGAACATAAGGAAGTGCATGATATGTACCTGGCACAAAACAGCAGAAAGTTCGGATTCCGCGGGGCAGCACAGCTCGAGATATATCAGCAATGCGCTGGCTTAATCTCCCAAAACTGAGAGAGCCAAGCAGTTCTACCTGGTACCACTAGGGGTCAGTGTATGCGGAAAGCTTAGGCTCACACAGGAGTGCAAGTGGAAATAAAATGTCTACTGTTACATATACACCATCAAAACTAAGAAAACAGAAACTAAGCTGTTTATAATAGGCAAACACGTTATCCCTTTTAAAAGGGACTACATTATTTTTATTATATGCTATACAATTTATTTATGTAAATATTCACTAATTGTCAAACACGTGTCTATATACAGTAGGACGCTGTGGTTGCTCTTATTTCTGACTGGGGACTAAGTGTAAAAATTCTTTGCATGGTCACTGATAATGCAGCAAATATGGTGACAAGTATTCAAAAGCTGGGGTTGCACCATCTGCCTTGTGTCATCCATACACTCAACCTCATAGTGAAAAAGGCTCTGGAAGAACAGCCTGCATTGACAGACATCCGTTTAAAAGCTAGAAAAATGGTTTCTTTTTTAAAAGCAGTTCAATGAGCTACAGATGGTTGCGGTAGCCTAATGGTTAGAGAAGCTGTTTGTAACTCGAAAGTTGCTTGTTTGAATCCTCAACCTGTAAGGTACCACCGAGCTACTGTATTACACACGTCAGTGGCACATTTATTAGCAAGAACGATAGGAGTGCGTGTAGGTTTTTGCTAATGTCCAGTAAGGTGTTGAAAGCTTTGAACAGAACCCGTTACTGGGTGAAAAGCCTCCTTCGGCACATCTATAGCGTTTACACCCCGACGGAATGCATCGTGTGAAAAGGGGTGGTACTCTTATGACATCATACATGGGCGTGATTTTCTTCCAACTGGGTTCCGAAAAGGATCCACGCGGTGCAGTACAGGACCAAAATAAACGTCATGCCTAAATGATGGAGATCTAATTTGGCTAATCAGGACACAACATTCAATCTCAATAACCAATACCCACCCGACAAGCTCCTGGAGGAAGTGACGTAGATCGCTTTCCGTTCTAATGACAAGCGACAGTCGCACATGGCAGTGCTGGGTAATGTATCTCATGGAAGCGGGAGATGTGGAAGTGGCTGTTTTAACGACTGACATTCAGGTAACGTTGCCCGGGGTAACATTACAGTCTACGTGGTAACATGCCTGGCGAATTGTAGCGTTGCAGGGCGTCTTGGGAAGCAGCATGGATTAAAAGCTCATTAAATTAAAATCCCATTTATTATTATTACCGTTGCTATTATTAGCAACATCATCGTAAAGCACTCACATTATACACGCAAGATATGGGTGGGCGGTATTCCACAATAAAATTCATATTACGATCTTTTTAACACACGCGCGTTACTGGATCTGAATTGCAGTCTTTCTTCCCTATTTTGAAATGTGCTGTTAAGAATATCCAGATTCGAAGAAGGCTTAGGACCTAAGTAATAGCACAATTTAAAAAATAACAGTACTCCATTAAAGATACTGTTTTCAAAATGGTCATTAAAACATGAGTTAAGCTTACTTTCAATATTGAACAAAGTTAGACACAGTCATTTAGGTACCAACCATTAAATAAATAATATGAATAATATTAATTATATGAATAACAGAACCATGGTTGAGTGACAATGATGGAGAAGAATATAATATGGAGTTACATGTTCCATAGAGGCCGGATAGGCAAGAAGGGAGGTGTTGCAGCACTACAGATATACTACAGAAATTAAGACTATAGTCAGGAGGAAAGGGGCTCTGTACCACCAATGGAACATAACTAATGATGTCGGAATAAAGCAGGAGTATCTAAGTCTACAGCTTAAGATTTAAGAGTTAAAAAGTAATATTAAACTCATTAAGAGGAATGTAGAAAGGAAGATTGCATTGGAGGCTAAGGATGACATTCAAAGTCTGTCTGGGGTCCCTGAGGCCTGGGTTGGGATACACTGTATTAGAGGCACAGCGTCACACCAGGGTGGCTGCTGTAGCAGATACTGAACTTGTAGCACAGAGGCTACAACAGGATACTGATTTAGTTAGTGACGGGGCTGATATCTGGCAGATGAAATTTAACATAGATAAATGTAAGGTAACCCATGCGGAGAGCAGAAATATAGATATTTTATGGGTTCCCCTGAAATAAAGGTAGTTGATTATGAGAAAGACCTTGGTCTATATGTTGATGCTTTCATGTCCCACTCTCGCCAGTGTGGGGGAGCAATTAAAATAGTCAACAGGATGTTGGGTTACATCTCTAGGTGTGTGGAGTTTAAGTCAAGGGCGGTGATGCTACGATTATATAATTCCTTGGTAAGACCCCACCTCGAATATTGTGTGCAGGGTTGGTCACTATACCTTAAAAAGCACATTACCGTCTTGGAAAGGGTGCAATGTGGGGCTACAAGAATGATTCTTGGTTTTAGAGGAATGTCTTATGAGGAGAGGTTAGCTGAGCTGAATCTGTTTAGCCTTGAACAAAGGAGACTAAGGGGGGACATGATCTTGGCATGTAAGATTCTAACAGATCTGGATGCTGTTCGGGCAGATGGCTTCTTCAGTATTAGTGTAAATACTAGAACTTGTGGCCATTTTACACTGGATTCGAGGAAGCGCTTCCTTACACAGCATGTAGTTAGAGTATGGAATAGTCTTCCTGCTAGTGTAGCACAAGCTAAAACCCTGGGTTCCTTTAAATCAGGGCTAGATAAGATTTTATCAACTCTGGCATATGTTAGGGTTATCTTCTTCTAAAGATATGCTGGAAACCAACCAGACTCTGAACACAGAACAACACAGACAGCTGTGATGACTTTTTACTTGCTGCAAGGGAAGTCCGGTCCTGACTTCGAGGTGTCAGCCTCTCAGTCGAACTCAGCTAACTTCGAAAGAGGAACTCCCCTCGCAGTCTCTTTTATTGAGGTACACAAACAGGATATGCAAATAACATTTAACATTGTTTATCCCCGTGTATTGGGTGGAAATATTCAAGCGACAGTTCTTAAGAAGTGTTATTGCTAAATTATGATCAAGCTGCTGCAGGGTGTTATTTCTAAGAAATGGAATCTAGCAAAATGACAATAAAAAAGTACATATTTCTCTAACAGCGTATTAGTTAAGTTCTCCCCAAACGAGCTTGAGGGACCGAATGGCCTCCTCTCATTTGTAAACTTGTTCTTATGTAATCACAGGGGGTGACTGTGCACACTGTGTCCCAGATCGGCCTCCATCCCTGCCAGGCCTCTCTCACACCTCATGTCCCAATCGGCTTGCAGAGCTGCGGATGCCGGCGGCCCCATTGACGTGGTAGGTGCTTTGTAACCTCTGCTGTTTATTTCAGGGCTCTTTACATGAAAATGATCAAGGCGGCGTCGTCTCTCTTTCCTTTGGCAACATCGTAATTGATGTCTTTCAGTTTGTTGGTTCGTTTGACTGGTGATTTATCTTTAGCACATGATGATGACAAATGGATAGAAATTCATTAGATAAAATACATTATCAAAGGTTTATTATGTGCACAGATACAAACGCATAGTGCAAATGAACAAATGGACAAATAAGAAAATAGAGATATCACTTAAGAGGGGTTGTACATGGTGATAAATAGATAGCTAGGTTGTCATAGTCTGCATTAAATGCAGCAGTGGCCTGGGAGGGTGTTTTGGTCGGGCAACAGGAGCAGGCGTGGCAGCGTCTGGTGTCCTGTAGAGGGCGCCCCGTGGAGGGGATGTGCAGAAATGCCCATGATGATCTCCAGCTAGGCTGGCCTCCACGCTCTTCTGTGCAGCACATACAGTGTGTGGTATAGCCTGCAAGCTGTGTCTGGTGTAGAGTGATATGGGGCTCATGCAGAGCAACGTGTGGGGTGTCTTGGGGCCACTGTCCCATGAATAGAGGCAGTGAGTGTGTGAGGGGTTTCATTGTGTCCCCCTGTTCCGCATTCATGATAGCCCTTTGTGTTCTGTGTCTCCTCTGCTTCAGTCCATCATCCTGCCCATGTACAATGGTGCCCGCTGGCTGCCTGCCTGCCTGCAGGCCGTGCTGGACCAGGACTTCCAGGGAACCATAGAGCTCTGCATCTTTGATGACGCCAGCAAGGTGCTCACCAGTACCAGGCAGCAAGCTGCCAATCGCTGACTATCTGGAGGCACTTTAGTCTCAATAATTGATTGATCATGTGACTTGCTTGTATTTCTGCTGAATGAATAAATATAATGATAGTGGTGTATGGTTCAGCGGGTTTGGGCGCCGCGCCTGTAATCTTAAGGTCGCCAGTTTATGTGTCATGGCTGGAAAAGTGATTTTGCTGTTTGCATTCTCCGTGTGCTTCCTTATGAAAATAAGAAAATAAGAAATTTACAAACGAGAGGAGGCCATACAGTATTGTATGTAGATTTAGGGTTCTACGTGTGCTTGCTGCCCCGCATGGGTGTGTGTTTGGGTGTTATATATAGATTTTGGGTTCTACGTGTGCTTGCTGCCCCGCGTGGGTGTGTGTTTGGGTGTTGTGTGTAAATTCAGGACTTTGACTACACAGTGTGTCTGTGTTGGTTGCCCCCAGGACAACTCACTGGACGTCATCTCCTGCTGGGCTGCACGACTGGAGCAACGAGGGATCCCCACGCTTGTCTCGGGACACGATTCGGCCGAGCCCAGAGGAGGTCCGTGCTTCCCATCGCCTGAGAAGGGGAAACACGTGGATGTGATTGCCCAGGTGTCACATGATGTGCGGTTTAGGTGCTTGGAAATGTTAAGAGATGTATGCCATAACTTAAATGGGATGCAGAGCTTTATCAAATGATGGACGGGACAGTACTCATGCCTGGGGGGACCGGAATGGCTGTGAATCCTCCAAACAGCCAGCGGTTCATGCACTTCATCCTGCAGTGTAGCCACCATACACCTGTCCAGCACTTTAATGTTTATTTAAGTTCACCATTATTGATGGCACTTCCTGAACGTGAGGGTGTTCCTGATCATCAAAGGTTCCTGACCTTTTTTCTTCCTGCTCTTACCTAGTGGGATATGCCAAGAACCAGGCTGTGGCCCAGAGCAGGGGCCGGTACCTGTGCTTCCAGGACGTGGTAAGTGAGGCTCGTACCTTGGGTTCGTTGCTTGGGCCTGTAACGGCCAATAGTGTAATAACTGCCTGTAGTGTAACAACTGCCTGTAGTGTAATAACTGCCTGTTGTGTAATAACTGCCAGTAGTGTAACAACTGCCTGTAGTGTAACAACTGCCTGTTGTGTAATAACTGCCAGTAGTGTAACAACTGCCTATAGTGTAACAACTGCCTGTAGTGTAACAACTGCCTGTAGTGTAATAACTGCCTGTTGTGTAATAACTGCCAGTAGTGTAACAACTGCCTGTTATGAAATAACTCAATCAAAAGCATAACTTTTATTGCATAATGTACTAAGTTATTACATTATTAGCAGTTTTTACATTATTACCTGTTACAGGCCCCATGGAGAGCGGCAGCGCTGGGTTTTATAACAGCATGTACTATAGCCCCCTCTGACTGATGAAGCAGGGATGGCATGGGAGACCCAGGAGATACAGGGGTTATATCCGGATCGGGGGGGTGCTGTCGGGTACAGAGTTGGCGGAGGAAGGTCCTGAATAAGCTGCCTGGCCCTTTCACTTATTGGAGTGGGGGAAGGGGTTTGGGCGTGGCTGTTTCCAGTGGGGGGTGTTGGCTTGGTCCTTCAGCAATCCACATTAAACAGGAGCTGTAGAGCCAATTGGAGCTCCTGGGATCCACCTGCACTCCCCTCCTGAGGATGCCCATCTGCATGGCTCTCTTCTCTTCTCAGGATGACGTCATGATGCCAGAGCGGGTGCGCCTGCAGTACGAAGCGGCCGTTCGAAATCCCAGCAGCGTAAGTGTCGGACCTCTGGGTTTCATTCTGGAGGATTGAGGTCGGGGTAAGTGGGCTGGGGGTGGGGGGGGGGGTGCTGTTTCTACATCACAGTGGCTACCTTGGCCAGGAATGGTGCCACCTTGCATGCCACCAAGCAAGGGTATGGACAAGGAAACAAAGGGGTAGAACCACAACCAGAAGCACAGGAAGGCAAATTAGTGGAGGAGGTGAAGGGGCAGATCTAGCTGCATAGGGAGGTGAAGGGGCAGATCTAGCTGCATAGGGAGGTGAAGGGGCAGATCTAGCTGCAGGGGGGGGGGTGAAGGGGCAGATCTAGCTGCATAGGGAGGTGAAGGGGCAGATCTAGCTGCATAGGGAGGTGAAGGGGCAGATCTAGCTGCGGGGGGGGGGGTGAAGGGGCAGATCTAGCTGCATAGGGAGGGAAAGGGACAGATCTAGCTGCATAGGGAGGGAAAGGGACAGATCTAGCTGCATAGGCTGCTGAAGGGGCAGATCTAGCTGCATAGGGAGGTGAAGGAGCAGATCTAGCTGCATAGGGAGGTGAAGGGCAGATCTAGCTGCGGGGGGGGGGGGTGAAGGGGCAGATCTAGCTGCAGGGGGGGGGTGAAGGGGCAGATCTAGCTGCATAGGGAGGTGAAGGGGCATATCTAGCTGCATAGGGAGGTGAAGGGGCAGATCTAGCTGCGGGGGGGGGGTGAAGGGGCAGATCTAGCTGCATAGGGAGGTGAAGGGGCAGATCTAGCTGCATAGGGAGGGAAAGGGACAGATCTAGCTGCATAGGCTGCTGAAGGGGCAGATCTAGCTGCATAGGCTGCTGAAGGGGCAGATCTAGCTGCATAGGCTGCTGAAGGGGCAGATCTAGCTGCATAGGGAGGGAAAGGGACAGATCTAGCTGCATAGTGAGGGAAAGGGGCATATCTAGCTGCATAGGGAGGTGAAGGAGCAGATCTAGCTGCATAGGGAGGGAAAGGGACAGATCTAGCTGCATAGGGAGGTGAAGGGGCAGATCTAGCTGCATAGTGAGGGAAAGGGGCATATCTAGCTGCATAGTGAGGGAAAGGGGCATATCTAGCTGCATAGGGAGGTGAAGGAGCAGATCTAGCTGCATAGGGAGGTGAAGGGGCAGATCTAGCTGCATAGGGAGGTGAAGGGGCAGATCTAGCTGCATAGGGAGGGAAAGGGGCAGATCTAGCTGCATAGTGAGGGAAAGGGGCATATCTAGCTGCATAGGGAGGTGAAGGAGCAGATCTAGCTGCATAGGGAGGTGAAGGGGCAGATCTAGCTGCATAGGGAGGTGAAGGGGCAGATCTAGCTGCATAGGCTGGTGAAGGGGCAGATCTAGCTGCGGGGGGGGGGGTGAAGGGGCAGATCTAGCTGCATAGGGAGGTGAAGGTGCAGATCTAACTGCATAGGCTGCTGAAGGGGCAGATCTAGCTGCATAGGGAGGTGAAGGGGCAGATCTAGCTGCATAGGGAGGTGAAGGGGCAGATCTAGCTGCATAGGGAGGTGAAGGGGCAGATCTAGCTGCATAGGGAGGTGAAGGGGCAGATCTAGCTGCATAGGGAGGTAATGGTGATATATACACACGGAGCAGCTATGGGGAGTAATGGGGATATATACACACGGAGCAGCTATGGGGAGTAATGGGGATATATACACACGGAGCAGCTCTGGGGAGTAATGGGGATATATACACACGGAGCAGCTATGGGGAGTAATGGGGATATATACACACGGAGCAGCTCTGGGGAGTAATGGGGATATATACACACGGAGCAGCTATGGGGAGTAATGGGGATATATACACACGGAGCAGCTATGGGGAGTAATGGTGATATATACACACGGAGCAGCTCTGGGGAGTAATGGGGATATATACACACGGAGCAGCTATGGGGAGTAATGGGGATATATACACACGGAGCAGCTCTGGGGAGTAATGGGGATATATACACACGGAGCAGCTATGGGGAGTAATAGGGATATATACACACGGAGCAGCTATGGGGAGTAATGGTGATATATACACACGGAGCAGCTCTGGGGAGTAATGGGGATATATACACACGGAGCAGCTATGGGGAGTAATGGGGATATATACACACGGAGCAGCTATGGGGAGTAATGGTGATATATACACACAGAGCAGCTCTGGGGAGTAATGGGGATATATACACACGGAGCAGCTATGGGGAGTGATGGGGATATATACACACGGAGCTGCTCTGGGGAGTAATGGGGATATATACACACGGAGCAGCTATGGGGAGTAATGGGGATATATACACACGGAGCAGCTATGGGGAGTAATGGTGATATATACACATGGAGCAGCTATGGGGAGTAATGGTGATATATACACACGGAGCAGCTATGGGGAGTAATGGTGATATATACACACAGAGCAGCTATGGGGAGTAATGGTGATATATACACACGGAGCAGCTCTGGGGAGTAATGGTGATATATACACACGGAGCAGCTCTGGGGAGTAATGGTGATATATACACACAGAGCAGCTATGGGGAGTAATGGTGATACACACGGAGCAACTCTCCAGTCCTCACCCACTCAGCCACACACCGCCTCCAGTGTCCCCAAGTTGTTTAATGATGATGAAGAAAAAGGAGAAAGCCTCTACTGGTGACATCTCACTCTTGGAATGACTAAGCTGTTTGGTATCAATGATGATGATGATGACTATGAGAATGGTCTTTCTTGCTCTTTGCAGATCATTGGCTGCCAGATTCGCCGGGAGCCAGAAGGATCTACTGAGCGCTATACACGCTGGATAAACTCCCTGAGCCCAGAGCAGCTCCTCACCCAGGTCGGCTCTCCATCTCCCCACTTCTTTCTGCTTGTTCAGCGTCGTACAGTCTCATCCTGCCTCTCACTGCTGTTCTCGGACCCACCTTGCCTCTCCGTGCTCTACATTGCCCCACCTTGACTCTCCCTACTCCACCTTGTCTCTCCGTGCCTTTCCCTGCTCCACCTAGCCCCACCCTGCCTCTCCCAATGCTTCCCTGCTTCACCCTGCCTCACACTGCTCCACCCTGCCTCACCCTGCTAGACTCTGCCCCACCCTGCCTCTCCCAACACTTCCCTGCTGCACTCACCCTCTCCAGCTCCACCCTGCCTCACCCTGCTTGACTCTGCCCCACCCTGCCTCTCCCAATGCTTCCCTGCCCCACCCTGCCTCACACTGCTCCACCCTACCTCACACTGCTCCACCCTGCCTCACCTTGCCAGCATTTGTGACCAGAAAGACACTTAGACGTTGCAGCAGAGAAATTCAACTCAGCAAATTCACAGGCAAATGATAAGAACAGTAATAAATAACACGACGTCACTGTATAATACGAACATCTGTCTAGCAAAGCAGATGACGCAGCAGAAGCTGTCTGACTGCATCTCAGTTACATTTAATACATTCATGGATATTTTTTTGCTTGAGCCTCATTATTGCCACATTAGAAAATGATTGATACCCATAATTTCTTTGTCTAATCTCGTCAGGCCCAGTGGTGAAATTTGCCAGCACTTTTAAGGGCACTTTTTAGGGTTTTTTATCGATTTATTTAATAGTCAATTGTAAACATGTTGCACGTTGTATAAATTAAATTTCAATAAAAGACTCCTCATTGTATCATTTTAATCTGAATCGATCCCCTGAATATCTAACAAATACCACACAAAATGACTTGTTCATCCTCCATTGTTTTGGGGTGGTGGTGTACTTTCATATGAAATTACATGTGAAGTTTAACCTGCAAGCTTTACTGTCAGTCCCCCGAGAGCTGTGGCCTGTCTGCTCTATGGTCTTTCATACGCTGCAGTGTAGTGTAGACGACCCTACTGCTATACTGTTATTCAGCCAAGGGCTGTCGCCTGTCTGCTCTGCTGACTGTATACACTCCAGTGTAGTATAGATGGCCTTACTACTATACTGGCAGTCCTCAGAGCGTTGTGGCCTGTCTGCTTTGCTGGCCGTGCATACACTCCAGTGTAGTATAGATGGCCTTACTACTATACTGGCAGTCCTCAGAGCGTTGTGGCCTGTCTGCTTTGCTGGCCGTGCATACACTCCAGTGTAGTATAGATGGCCTTACTGCTATACTGTTAATTAAGGCCTGTCTGCTTTGCTGGCCGTGCATACACTCCAGTGTAGTACAGATGGCCTTACTCATGTACTGTTTGGCTCAGCTGAATGTAGTTCCATGTGTGTCTCTGCTCTTTTCTGCAGGTGTATACTTCCCATGGGCCCACAGTCATCATGCCTACCTGGTTCTGTACCCGGGAATGGTTCCTTCGGGTGGGCCCGTTCGACGAGGGGGGAAAGGTGAAGCCTGTCCTGCTAACATCAGGATCGACCTGAATGTGTCGATTCCGCTGGGCCATAGGGTTTAGGGTTAAGGTTAGGCCGCCTTTTCTCACTGCTGAATCATGCACGTTGAAGTTTGCAGGCACCTCATTTTACTGATGTTCACTCATCCTTCATTTCGATCTGTGATAATTTGCAGCCATCTCACAGGAAATCAGTGTGTTTCTGAGAGGGGCGGAAGGCTGGGAGGTGAAGGGGAGATGGAGGTAGGAGGCTGAGAGTGTGGAGGCCTGCTAGAATACTGGTTCAAGGCATGCTGTACAGGAGGGCCTGCTTCTGTGCTTTGGGGCTTTTGTTACGGACATCTTCCTCGCCTCTGATGGTGACTATTTGTTCCATCTCTAAGGCTCAAAGGCTTCCTGGTCACAGCCAGACCCCAGCCCCTATGTCCTGTAAATACACTCCCCATGTTCGCTTAAGCCGGCCCGAGCAAAGACTTGATATAAAAAACAAGCAGGTGTTAAAGTGTTCCTCTGGCCTTGTGTGGTTCCTGCTGGGAGGTTGGCGTAGAGTGAGAGACAACCTAACCCTAACCCTAACCTCTGCAGCCCTGCTCAGCATGCATGTGTATGTCTGTTGTTGCACTTCTGAAAAGCAGCAAGCTCCCCTTTGCACTGTTGGTACAGGGTGTTCCAGAGGACCTGCTCTTCTTCTACCAGAGTCTTCGTCATGGCGGCGGTGTGTGTCGTGTGGACCGCTGCCTGCTGGTGTATGGCTACCACGAGCAAGCTGCCAGCCAGTCTGTGTTAGAGTAAGTGGGCCTCTGGGGGGTGGGGGGATACTTAACGGCCAAGAAATAGTGGAGCAGGGAGGAGTCAGGGTTCAGTGTGAGATGGGCTGCACTTCACATGTGCCCACTAATGGGTGACATGCACCGCATGCGCATTCTGTGTGCCATTTGTGAAGCAGTCTGCATGCCACACATGCCTTCTGAGGGGCTGAGGGGTGGTCTGCACACCACATGTGCTCTGTGTGCACTCTGACGGGTGGTCTGCACGCCATGCGTGCTCTGTGTGCCTTCTGAGGGGTGGTCTGCTCTGCCTATGTGCTCTGCCTGCTTTCTAAGGGGCAGTATGCACAGCATGTGTGCTCTGTGTGCACTATGACGGGTGGTCTGCACACCACGTTTGCTCTGCATGCTCTTTGAGGGATGGTCTGCACACCATGCATGTTCTGTGTGCCCTCTCGGAGGCAGTCTGCACACCACGTTTGCTCTGCATGCTCTTTGAGGGATGGTCTGCACACCATGCATGTTCTGTGTGCCCTCTCAGTGGCAGTCTGCACACCACGTTTGCTCTGCATGCTCTTTGAGGGATGGTCTGCACACCATGCATGTTCTGTGTGCCCTCTCAGTGGCAGTCTGCACACCACGTTTGCTCTGCATGCTCTTTGAGGGATGGTCTGCACACCATGCATGTTCTGTGTGCCCTCTCAGTGGCAGTCTGCACACCACGTTTGCTCTGCATGCTCTTTGAGGGATGGTCTGCACACCATGCATGTTCTGTGTGCCCTCTCAGTGGCAGTCTGCACACCACGTTTGCTCTGCATGCTCTTTGAGGGATGGTCTGCACACCTTGCGTGCTATGTGTGCTCTGCATACTTTGCCATTCTCTAAGGGGTGGTCTGCCTTTGCTGGTGCCTACGTTCCCTGCAGGCTTGTGTGCTGCCCCCTACTTTAAGTGATGCCCCTGATGTCCCCCCATGACTGAGAGCTGCAGAGCTGGCTGGGAGGGGGCCCACATTCCCCAAACAGCTGCCTGAGCGGTAGCTGATGAGGGGGCAGACTAGGGGCCTTTCAGCACATGCCCCAACACACGCGTGTTGCATGCGGTCTTTCCTATAAACATGGGTTCTGACACTTTTTGCTGTCCCTTACACTCAAGTAAATGTAAACAGGTGAATGTGTATCTTTGGGTAAATGGATGGATGGATGGATGGATGGATGGGAGATGCTGCCTGCTCACCATCCTGCATTATCATCATCAGTCCTGCTATGTCAAGGCCACTTGTCCCTCTAGTTTCTGTGACTGCGTCTCGATCTCTGTTTCCTGTTGTCCCTCTCAGGGAGACTATCTGGAAGCACCGTGTGACGTTCCTTCAGGAGCGAGTTCTAAGCCAGTGGGATGCCTTCACCATCTGGAATGCTGGGAAACAAGGTCGACGGCTGTACCGCAGCCTGAGCCCAACCAATCAGAAGAAGGTCTGCTTTCACATCTGCTAGTTATCCTCCCTTTGTTTATGGTCCCTGACTACAGAAATTGAATAGAATATGACTGGAATGACAAACATGTGCTGTAAACATGTAGCCTTATATGCAGAGAAGCAGGTGAAGCAGTGGTACCTTCCTCTATATCACAGTCTCACACTGACGCCACAGAACGTTTCGGTTTTAAAGAGGCAAAGGAAAAGATAAGGCCAACCAATGGATGCCCATTTTTTTGGTGGGGGGTTGATGTGTCTGCATGGTGAGTGCACAGGGGAGTCCATTGAGAGGGATCCAGCCACAAGCCCAGAGCAGCTGCAGAATCTGTGAGAGTCGAGGACGACTCTCTTTCCAATCTCAAGCGAGTCCTACAATCGACCTGTCACTGTCTGCTGCTGTGTTCTCAGGTACGGGCCTTTTGTGATGTTGACCACAAGAAGATAAGAAAAGGCTTTTACACTTACGAGGAGTCTGAGGTAGGTCCTGCTCTCACTGGTACTGCATGCTCATTGGGCCCCCCAGGCTGACAAGCCTTCTATCTCTGCCCCGCATTCATAAAAGGATTTACCCCAGTGGGATTTACCTGCTGCTGGCTCCACTCAACTGACGAGGGCGCTGTCCCTGACTGATGCTTAGAACAGGAAGTGTGACATGGGAGAGATGCAGAGTGAGCCAGGATCGGGGAGGTGGCAGATGGGATGGGGAGATGTGAGATGGAACAGGAGAGGTACGGAGCTGGATGGGGAAGGTGTGAGACGGGAGAGGGGAGGTGTGGAGTTGGATGGGGGAGCTGCGAGACACAACAGGAGAGGTGTGAGATGGGACAGGAGAGGCTTGCATCACTGAAATTCATAGAGTCTCACAGAAGAGAGCAGAATCCAGTTAAAACATATTTTATAGGTTAACATTAGCTATGAGAAGGTTTTGGTGGACCATAGAGTAGTCTGCCTTTCCGCCGATTTATTCTATAATAAAAAAAAAAAGGTTTTGTGTGTTTGTGACTCTGGGCGATCATCTTATGCAGCCTGCAAGATAAGAACACTCTTGTGTGTTTGTAATCACAGTAAGTGAAGATCTTACGCTGCTCATGAGGTGAGAGCGCTCTTGTGTGATTGTGGTCATGGTCAGTGATGGTCTTATACTACCTGTGAGGTGAGAGCACTCTTGTGTGATTGTGGTCATGGTCAGTGATGGTCTTATGCCCCTCCTGAGATGAGAGCACTCTTGTGTGATTGTGGTCATGGTCAGTGATGGTCTTATGCCCCTCATGAGATGAGAGCACTCTTGTGTGATTGTGGTCATGGTCAGTGATGGTCTTATGCCCCTCATGAGATGAGAGCACTTTTGTGTGATTGTGGTCATGGTCAGTGATGGTCTTATGCCCCTCCTGAGATGAGAGCACTCTTGTGTGATTGTGGTCATGGTCAGTGATGGTCTTATACTACCTGTGAGGTGAGAGCACTCTTGTGTGATTGTGGTCATGGTCAGTGATGGTCTTATGCCCCTCATGAGATGAGAGCACTTTTGTGTGATTGTGGTCATGGTCAGTGATGGTCTTATGCCCCTCATGAGATGAGACCACTCTTGTGTGATTGTGGTCATGGTCAGTGATGGTCTTATGCCCCTCCTGAGATGAGAGCACTCTTGTGTGATTGTGGTCATAGTCAGTGATGGTCTTATGCCCCTCCTGAGATGAGAGCACTTTTGTGTGATTGTGGTCATGGTCAGTGATGGTCTTATGCCCCTCATGAGATGAGAGCACTTTTATGTGATTGTGGTCATGGTCAGTGATGGTCTTATGCCCCTCCTGAGATGAGAGCGCTCTTGTGTGATTGTGGTCATAGTCAGTGATGGTCTTATGCCCCTCCTGAGATGAGAGCGCTCTTGTGTGATTGTGGTCATGGTCAGTGATGGTCTTATGCCCCTCCTGAGATGAGAGCACTCTTGTGTGATTGTGGTCATGGTCAGTGATGGTCTTATACCCCTCCTGAGATGAGAGCGCTCTTGTGTGATTGTGGTCATGGTCAGTGATGGTCTTATGCCCCTCCTGAGATGAGAGCACTTTTGTGTGATTGTGGTCATGGTCAGTGATGGTCTTATGCCCCTCCTGAGATGAGAGCGCTCTTGTGTGATTGTGGTCATAGTCAGTGATGGTCTTATGCCCCTCCTGAGATGAGAGCGCTCTTGTGTGATTGTGGTCATGGTCAGTGATGGTCTTATGCCCCTCCTGAGATGAGAGCACTCTTGTGTGATTGTGGTCATGGTCAGTGATGGTCTTATGCCCCTACTGAGATGAGAGCACTCTTGTGTGATTGTGGTCATGGTCAGTGATGGTCTTATGCCCCTCCTGAGATGAGACCACTCTCTTGTGTTTGTGGCTCCAGGTGACACCGAAGCCCCACATACCCATCCTGCACTTCAGAGCCACCAACTCCCCGTATATCGTGTGTGTGAAGCTGGTAAATAAAGCCTCCCAGCTCCGAGCCTGTCCTTGCTCCCGCTGCCTTGGTTGAACATCGACGCATGGATCCAATACTTCCTCCTTTACTTTAGGTTCTCACTTATGGTCCAGAATATTGACATGCTGACATGAACGTACATACTTTGAGGTCACTAGAAATACAGGTTGCATGTAATGTGCTTTATACAGAATGGGGACAGCATGGGGTAATGACATTGTCACCTGAACACAGCCACCATATGCTATGAGCAGTCATTAATGCTAAGATCTACACCATGCATTGTGGTCTTTCCCTCTCCCACTTCCCTCCTGCCCCGTACACAGCCTCTCCTACTCTCCTCCTGTCCTCCACACATCCTCTTCCTCTCTCCTGCCCCCCGCACAATCTCTTCTTCCCCCACACCATTCCTGGGCCTCACACAGCCTCTACCTCTCTCCTCCTGCCTCCCACACACCCCTGCTGCCCCCCACACACCCCTGCTGCCCCCCACACCGCCTCTCCCACTCTCCTCCTGCCCTCCACACAGCCTCTCCTTCTCCTCTCCTGCCGCCTGCACAGCCTCTCCTTCTCCCACTCTCCTCCAGTCCCCCACACAGTCTTTCCCTTTCCCACTCCCTTCCTGGGTCCCGCACAGGCTCTCCCTCTCCTCTTCTCCTCCTGGAGTAACCATGAATTTTCCTTGTTTTTTCTTTCTTTACTAATCACTCACCTCCTCTTTTTCCTCATTCTTTCCTCCCATTCCACAGGACATGACAGGAGGACAGCTAGAGGCAAACTTGCTTTCTCTCCGTTTGAAAGAAGGAGTGGATTATTACCACTTCAGCTGAAAGGAGAAGTGAACTGCCCCCGCTTCAGCTGAAAGAAGGAGTAAACTGCCACTGCTTCAGGTGAAAAGAGGAGTGAACTACCACAACTTCAGCTGAAAGGAGGACTAAACTGCCACTGCTTCAGCTGAAAGGAGGACTAAACTGCCACTGCTTCAGCTGAAAGGAGGACTAAACTGCCACTGCTTCAGCTGAAAGGAGGACTAAACTGCCACTGCTTCAGCTGAAAGGAGGACTAAACTGCCACTGCTTCAGCTGAAAGGAGGAGTGAACTACCACAACTTCAGCTGAAAGGAGGACTAAACTGCCACTGCTTCAGCTGAAAGGAGGAGTTAACTGCTTCAGCTACTAAACACTCTCACACCAAGGGAATCAGTGACGCACCTTTACTACCAAACACTCTCACACCAAGGGAATCAGTCACGCACCTTTACTACCAAACACTCTCACACCAAGGGAATCAGTCACGCACCTTTGCTACCAAACACTCTCACACCAAGGGAATCAGTGACGCACCTTTACTACCAAACACTCTCACACCAAGGGAATCAGTCACGCACCTTTGCTACCAAACACTCTCACACCAAGGGAATCAGTCACACACCTTTACTACCAAACACTCTCACACCAAGGGAATCAGTGACGCACCTTTACTACCAAACACTCTCACACCAAGGGAATCAGTGACGCACCTTTACTACCAAACACTCTCACACCAAGGGAATCAGTGACGCACCTTTACTACCAAACACTCTCACACCAAGGGAATCAGTGACGCACCTTTACTACCAAACACTCTCACACCAAGGGAATCAGTGACGCACCTTTACTACCAAACACTCTCACACCAAGGGAATCAGTGACGCACCTTTACTACCAAACACTCTCACACCAAGGGAATCAGTGACGCACCTTTACTACCAAACACTCTCACACCAAGGGAATCAGTGACGCACCTTTACTACCAAACACTCTCACACCAAAGGAATCAGTCACAATAAAATAGAGTAAAGGGTCTGCATTTAAGACAGAAATATTTAATAAAATTTTGCAAAAATAAACCTAAAGTACAATACCTTTTCACATTTTTTGAGGAAATATAAAATGTACGTAACAGAAAATAGAGATGCAGAGCTACTTATCAACTGATTCTTATGAACTACGGATCAAGAACCATAAACAAATCTGCTTTAATATTCTTCCTCTGAAACTGTCCCAACATATATAATCTGCAATATATTCATATATACAAACAAAAACTGTCCCCTCCTGTGATTCCTGGATTGGCTTCAAGAATATCATGCAGTTATTCATTATATCGAGTTGCTCTATTTAAACCTGAATGTGTCTTCAAGGCTACACTCTGTGGAAAATTGGGGCAGTGGTCATGTAAGACCTTTTCATAGACTATTCATGTAAAAGAACAATGTTTACAGAAAAGTACAATAAATAAAGTTGATATATAGTACAGCCTTTGGTAGCTAATGTTTTGGTGTCAGAACACCCCTCCTCCCATGCAAAGCGACAGTCTTCATGATGAAAGCCCGGCCCATTCTCCCCTCTGGGCAGGTATAAGAAAATTGTGGCTATTAGCTTTGTGTCAGAGTGAAGGGAGAGAGGCAATCACACACGTCTTGCATCCCGTCTGCAATGTGCCCCAGCCGTCCGCCATGCACTGCCAGGGCCAGGTTGCAGCTCCCCCATGACCTTGGCCAGAAGTGGTGGAAAGATGGATGTGTGAAGATATTTATGGAGCTTTATCTTCATTTATAAATAGACTTCTTATACTTGCATAGTGATGGGTTGACTGTCTGTGACCCGATAAAGGGGTGCGGTTAAAGGCAGAGCAGGTGTGATCCACTTTGGGAGGTACATGACGGTTCCTTTGGTGGTCCAAATGGGAATGATACAGGGTCACAGTGTCCAGCAGAAATAAAAATACTTTCTGGTGTGAGGTTTTGCGATCTCAGGCCTGCGACTCCCCCGTGCTCTGTGTCATCCGTAAGGCCTGAGGTAAAAGTCGAAGGTTAATCAGTGTACAAATTCAGATAGTGTTTTACTGATTCAGAGTATGACTCACCTGAGAGCTGCTACTCTCTGAGTACTTGTCTTTCCTCTTCTTCTTCATGGGGATGCAGAACAGGAAGCGGGCATACTCCTCCCTCACCTGCAGGAGGCAGTGGAGAGTTCAGTTCAGCCCATGTCACTCTTCTGAGCAGAGCTGTAATGCTTTACACGTGCAACACATTGTGCTTCTGTATATATGCATTATTGTGCATCAGTGCAGTGATTTGAGCAGAATCAAAGCAAGACACTGATATTTAAACCCTACAGGCAGCCAAAACTTGGACTGCAGGAAATCCACCGGGAGAAAATGCAAACTCCAGAGAACACTGGAAGGACAAGTTACCTCCACACAGCACAAGGAGAACATGCAACCTCCGCACTACATGGTGAAGACATGCAGAGTCAACACAACATGAGGAGAACATGCAACCTCGACATACACATGGCAGAGGTAGCATTCAAACCCCCAGCTACAGAGGCATGAGGCATCAATGCTGCCTGCTGCAACACCAGCCTCAGTAAAAGACTTCAATATTCATTTGATCATAATAAAAAAAACGTTCTGATACATAGAATATATTCATACATTTAGTAATATGTTTATGGCACTGAATATGTGATTTGATATGAATATGTGATATGCATCGATGGATGAAGTAACATATAATAAAGTATATACTAATCAAAATAAACCAAAATCTCTGAAAGAAATGGCAGGTCCTGTATGATAATCAATAAGGCCTGTTTCTTTTATGGTAAGATCTCTCTGATGGACGGACACACCTGTTTGGAGAGCAGGCAGTGCATGATAAAGATCAGCACACCCTGCAGGCTGTTGAGCATGGTGAAGAGGTAGGACATGATCTGTGAGCTCTCCTCAAACTGGAAATAGCCGAAGATCCACATGGTGCCCAGGACACAGAGCTGGGCAATGGCAGTGATGGTGAAAGTCCTGCAGGGAGAGAGACGAGCTCAGCAGAGACAGCACTACAGGCATGGCAAGACGGACAATGATTGGCATTCATATGGAATCATCTGGGATTTTCACCCAGTTTTTTCTAACTTCTATTCGCATAAAATTAGCAATTCGGCTATGAACTACATTAGAAGCAGGATGCGAGCAAAGGGGACCATGCAAGCCACATGGACCATCAGGGCATCAGTCTACCTCCAAGACATCATATGTGCAGAAAAGAAGTGAAGTCATGGATAAGCAGTAGGACCTTAACATCTGATGGTCTACTGAATGGGTCCATGCTTGGCATGGCAGTGCAGTCACAGTAAGTCTGGACCCATCAATGAAAAGGCTGACACATGAAAAGACACAGTAATACTAATATCCATACGGGGCCCACAGATACAGTAATATTAATATTCACATAACACACAAACACACGCACTTGATCTTGCGTAGTTTGGACAGGTCCGGGTTTAGACTGGAGAACTTCTGTGCAAGCTTGAACAGAGTGATGATGAAGAAGATGACATTGACAATGATGATGACACACACAGGACCCAGGAAGCTCCAGATGAATCCTCGTTCAAGGCTCAGCCAACAGCTGAAGACAGAAATACCACAATGACTATTCTGCAGTCTCATGTGGATATAACTTTTCTGTTTTTAAATGGGCCGGTCCTGTCTGAATATTGTGAGGACATCATTTTTAGGCCTGTTCTATGTGGATACTGTGAGGACATCATCTTTAGGTCTGTCCTATGTAGGTGCTGTGAGGACATCATCATTAGGTCTGTCCTATGTGGGTACTGTGAGGACATCATCTTTAGGTCTGTCCTATGTAGGTACTGTGAGGACATCATCATTAGGTCTCTCCCATGTGGGTACTGTGAGGACATCATCTTTAGGCCTGTCCCATGTGGATACTGTGAGGACATCATCTTTAGGCCCGTCCTATGAAAGTACTGTGAGGACCTCATCATTAGGTCTGTCCTATGTAGGTACTGTGAGGACATCATCTTTAGGTTTGTCCCATGTGGATACTGTGAGGACATTGTCTTTATTCCTGTCCTATGTGGATACTGTTAGAACATCATTTCTAGGCCTGTATTATGTTTACTCTCTTAAGACATTGTCTCTATGTAGGCCTGTCTTATGTGGGTACCCTCCCAGTTACTCACTTGTGTTGCGTCCCATATCCCTCTGAGTAGGCAATGGCTGATATGGCCACAATGAGCAGAGGCAGCCCATAACCAACTGCCAGCATGTAGACAAATCTCAGGGTGGTGTTGAAGACCAGCACCACCATCCGGTACAACTGAATGCCCTCCAGACACATCCAGCAGAAGGCAGATAGGAAGAATAGGTGGAGGAGCCCCGCTACGAAGGCACAGGCAAGCTGGAGAGAGCAAAGAGGAGGAGCTTACAAACATAAATACCACTCAGCGCACTTCCTGTTTGCACTGATTGGTTACATTCATTTAATCGCAAATGTAAATGAAAAGCATTGTTATTTATAAAAAAATTCTAACTCGGTGCTCGAACAAAGGAAGATAAGTACTTTGCAGTGCTGTGAGGCCACAAGACAAGGGCCAATGCCGCCAGAAAGCTTTGGCATGCTCCTGTGTTTACGTTATTCCTGTGACCTGTATTACGAAGCGGAGTTACTGGCTTATCGGGGTAACTGCTCAGATTTAAGGTATCACAGTTTAAATGGACTTCATATTCGTTCACTTAAATTTTGCCCAGACTACCTTAAATCCGACAAGTCAGTAAGTCCGCTTTGTAGTACAGGCCCCTATTCTTGCATGACCCTGATATGCCGTCTGGCCTTGTTTGCTTACATTAAGTAAACATCTGCGTAGCCATGGTAACAGCTCTTGCGTCAATGCTTAATCACTGCATATCAGAAGATCACACAGATGGTTACAGGCAGAGACACACACCCTGTTATGAGTGCTGGAGATCCCAATGAGGAAGATGAGGTCTGCAATGAAAAGGCTGATGCACAAGTGAAGATGGATGGTATTCCGGGTCCCCTGGATGGAGCGGCAGCAGGAGAAGGTGACGATGCAGAGGAAGAGACACACTAGGGACAGGGACAGCCCCACCCATGTGATGACCTGCAGCTGGAAGGTGCCCTGTATGGAGCAGACAGGAAGTGCTCTTTGACTTCTGTAGTGCTGGTATGATGCTTCCCACATAGCTAAGGGGAGCACAAGTTTGAATAACTGTCCACCCATCAATGTAACACGGAGCTTTGCCTGTCTCACACGTATTATACTTGGGGCAACTAGACAATACCCAGAGGTACTGGGAGAGAGACCAGAAGCTGAACGAGCAGACAAAGAGCTGTGGCTTAAATCAGACCCTTGCCCTTTGAGCGGGCAATCAACAATGCAGCCCAAAGAACTATTCAGCAGACCACCATCATTTAGCAGATGCTTTCATGCAAAGCACCATACAACAGCACAAGGGGAGGTCAGTCGGGGCTTAAGAGTGACAACACTCGGGCAGCCACGGATTTGAACCAGCAGCCTTGAGATCCCAGACACAGAGTCTTAATCCACAGAACCCTACACACCACTGAGCCTGTCCTCCTGGCTGGTCTTGTCCACCAGATCCTCCTGTCCACTGTCCTTCAGCTTGGTATCACAGCACTGCTCTGAGATGGTTTGATCTTACAGTGCCTTACAGTTAGGTGGATCTTTTCCAGTGCCTTATGATGCAGAGGCGTCTAAGTCACATAGAGCAGCTTCTTCCTGGAAAAGGAGCTTCTTCATAGGTTTAGCCCTGCCCTCCTCTTTTCCCTGCACGCTATCTGTCTAGGTCCAATCTGTCAGTCACATGGCTTCTTCCACCACTACTACACAGATGACGTCCAGCTAAACCTGACACTCCCTCCAGAGGACTCCGCCATTTTGACTCACATTTCTATGTCTCCCTGATATTGTGTCCTGGATGAAGAATCACCAGCTCCAGCTGAACCACTCAAAGACAGAGCTTCTCTTCTTTCCTGGCAAACCTACCTTTCATTTTAGCAGTGGTTCACAAGCATTTTGCACCACACACCACTAGGGGGAGCATAACACTGCATTACAACGTTAGTGTACTGCTTGGACCGTCAACGCTGTCTCGTTCAAGGCCTGCTAGGAGCATACAGATAATTATAGGCGAGTAGCTATACTTTGCTGACCACAGAACAGAAATCTCATGATCTGGTAAGAACCCAACCCTCATGGCATTTGAGTAACTGTCTGATGTTGGTTCTCACAATGTCCTGAATAGCTCTTGCTCCAATATTATCCTGCACTGGTTCCGGATGGCTCACTGGAAGTTACACCCAGCAGCACTTGTACCTAAATTTATGCCTGCGATATCTGCTGAATAAATGTAATGCAAATGCATGTAAACAATGTAAATATAAATGAATTGGTACATCGATGGTGTTAGGTACTAAGCTTGCTCACCTTGATCTCATAGAGCGCCATGAGCACAGCAAAGCTGCTGAGATGGCTGCAGGAGCAAATGGTGTGTGTGCTGTTGGAGTCCACCATGACACATCCCTGTGGTGACCAGGCCCCACCACTGCTGCCTGAATCCCAGTACACACACACTTGTTCGGCCTCCCTGCTCTGGGAGGGAGCAGAGACACATCACAGTTCAACCTCTCCCAACATGGTCATTGACCTGCATTGTTCCATTGTTACATTGTTAATGTCATATTATTCTGGAGTGTCTGTTAATCTAGATTATAAACAAAGCAATGGGCCTTTGGTTTATGACGCCAAACTAGTCAGAATTCTTACCTTCAGATGAGAAAAGGTGAAATTTACAGGTGTGGAAAGGTGACTGCTGTTTGGGTTACTTGTATAAACTGTGACCACTTTAGAATTGATCAGCAAATGCATTTTGTCATCTGCGTGGCCCATTCCATGGACGGAGACATTTGTAGAGGACTCCAAGTTCTTGTAGGTCACCATGGAGACAACAGCAAATCCTGCCAATGTAAAATACAGCTCAGCGTCAGGCACACAGCAGTGCCTTCTTTTCTCCTCTCTCACAAGAGGACATGACTGCCACAAAACATCTGCTAAAATGATTCTT
Organism: Brienomyrus brachyistius; assembly: GCF_023856365.1. Taxonomy (NCBI): domain Eukaryota; kingdom Metazoa; phylum Chordata; class Actinopteri; order Osteoglossiformes; family Mormyridae; genus Brienomyrus; species Brienomyrus brachyistius. The sequence goes on from NC_064537.1 coordinate 540,811, forward strand.
CTGATGCCCCATATTGTGGCAGCTAGTTATGATTTTAGCTACCAATCAAATTTGCTGCATTTACATTGCGACAATGCAAAAAACCTCTTGTTGAAACAAGCAATAAAACAGACACAGACATACGCATAAGCAGAGGGATACTTCACTGAAGTCAGTCTTGAGCTGGATAGTGATACGAGCTGGGTACCTGGGTATGTGGAGGCACCCAGAGCGTTCTCCCACGTGGTGCTCAGCTGCACATGCTCAGTGGAGAGGTGGACGGGCCCCTGAGGTGGGCTTCTCTCCCTCCGCACCCAGACATCCGCCTCTGCATGATCAAAGCGTGTCCATCAGCATGCATTACTCATGATCTGCTGATTAACCTTCTGGGCTGTGAGGCCTGTCAGCCACTCTGGAGGGTCTCTGACATCGCTTGACATGTTTATATATTTCATCTGAAGCACATTTACCCCAAAGTGCTTCCTATGATTTTATTCAGCACAAACTCAGCACCAATAATCTGAGACGGTTTAGTCTGTCATTCTTCTGTTTTTTGTTTAAATCAACTGTAAACATACACTTTTCAAAAAACTATTTTCAGTGGTGCTGAGATATTGCAATAGAAACACATTATAAACATTGTAATACTTTTGAGCTCTGCAGCATATACACAAAGGGGGTTGCTTACACATAGGTGACTGAATTGATTACTAAAGTTGTAGAACTTTGGCGTGACATTTTTTTTTCAAAGCCAGTGGTCTACACAATGAATATTGATGATGTGTGCTTGTGGGTCCCACATGGTTATTATGGTTTTTTCGGTCAGTAACATGCATTTGTCCAATCTGTGGTCACATTTTCAAAACTCTAAATACAATCAGCACAACATCGGTCTGTTGTGACCAAACCATTAAGACATTTCATGTCGTTTTCACACAATATGCAGTCAGTCAACACATTTCCAATATGCTTACATTTTCTTAACAGACAAGTTACACCCAAAACCAAAATTATGGATCCCTTTTTGTCTTATTTACAAATGTTTACACACAGCATAGCACAATAGAAAACGCAATATTCCAAACACTAGATACAGTATAAAACCACTACTTCTGCAATGAGATCAGCTCAAAACAGTAGTAAAACAGTTGATAATAAATTTATCTCTGAATAATTGAAACACAGCTGATTTGTGTTGGGTGAAACAGACCGAGCACAGTGCATTCCAGTTCTCTCAATTACAATGACACATATAAAAGTGGGACTTTTGGAACTGATGTTGTTTGGTGTAGAAACAGAACGAGACAAATAATGCCTGGACAAGGGAGAGGAAGAGTTGGCCGAGGGAGACTAAGGGGCCTGGAGAGAGGAACAGACCGAAGGATAGGTGCAGGTGGAGTGGGAAGGGGAGTGGGGTCAGGGACTGAGACAGCTGGCCCAGGTGGAGGACAAAGCAGAGGCATATGAATGCGTGGTGGTATTGAAAGGGTTCCAAGAACAGTCGCAAGTGGTCAAATACGCACCACCGTTACTGACCCTGTGATCAACCATGATCTGTCACTAAGAGAGGCTGGTGAGAGAGTGCAGCCCAATCTCAGGAGCTCGACTGTTGCCTCCATTATTCGCATCTTTAACCAAACCAACAGGTAAGTAATGCATTCTACATGGGCTGCTTCACTTGCCATTTCTCAAAGTAAGGCCACTAGTCCTAATGCTAATTCATATGTTCAGTTTTTGTCCCTGTACAGGATGCACCGTCTTCCTCCCTCTGGGGGAAGGGGAAAGATCCTCAATGTTGATCAAGAGCTTTCCATTCTTGGAATGGTCATTCCTAATAATGCAATAAAACTACATGAAATTCAGAGCAGAATTGTGGAAGACCACGACATATTCAACAATGTGGACTGCATCAGCCTGACAACCATTGCTGGGACTCCGTCCAAACAGAGTTCGAATGAAACAACTCTACACTGTTCCCTTAAAGGAACAGTGAGCGGGTCAAGGAAGTTCGGCAACAGTATGTCCAGGTATGGTGTATATTCAATGTCCAGTTCTGCGAGCTTTTCACTTTGCAAGTATACATACAGGTTGCAGTCCAGTAGGGTATAATGAATTAAATTTGCATAAACTGTTTGTTTTTCTTTCAGAGAGCTGTGGAGTTGGAGGCTAATGAGAACCTGCATGAATTTATCTATGTAGATGAGGCAGGGTTCAATCTGGCCAGAAGGCGTCAACGAGGATGAAATATAATCGGAAAAAGGGCTACAATCGAGGTGCCAGGTCAAGGAAGAGCAAGCATCACAATGTGCATTGGATTGGTCCTTCATAGATGCCAGGTTGGGCCCTACAATACTGAGCGTCTCCTTATGTTTCTGCATGATCTCCACCAACACCTGGTCTCAGAGGCAGAAAGGGATCACGTGAGAGGAACCATGAGGACCTTTGTGATCACTTGGGACAATGTTGCTTTCCACCAATCGCAAGCCATTACCATGTGGTTTGAAACCCATCCAAGAATGGTACCCCTTTTCCTTCCTCCCTACTCGCCTTTCCTTAATCCCATAAAATAGTTCTTTTCTGCGTGGAGGTGGGAAGTTTATGAACATCAGCCGCACAACCAAATGTTCTTCCTTGATGCGATGGATGCTGGCTGTAGGGACACCACAGCTGAAGACTGCCAGGGGTGAATCTGACACTCCAAGCGCTTTTATCCCAGCTGTATTGCATTAGATGACATCACATGTGATGTCGACAAACATGTGGGCTAACCCTGAAGATCGGAGAGATTAGTTTACTGTAAATACATGTTTGATTTGTTTGTGCATTCAACTCCGACACAAGTGTGGTGTACTGAAAGGAAACAAATGGTGGTGTGTTTTGAATGTGGACAGCTATACAATCTAAAACCTAATGCAATTTTTGTAATGCCAGCAATTGCTAGTAATTTGAAAATTGCCGCAATTTGACTGTGTTTACCTTGTGAATTGAAAGGATGTGCTATTCTTTGACAGAATTCTTTCATTTTGACTCAGATTTCCTGAGTTTCAATAGATGGTGTGTGTGTGTAGAAAAATATGTATTGTAGGTTGAAATGAAGAGTTATTATTTAACAAAATATGTTTTTGAGAAGAAAATTAACAATTTGGCCAGTTGTGTGATGTAGTTGTGCTGCTGTATTAGGAGTTTAGGAGAAGTATCTTAAGTATAAGTAAATGCTTGTTAGCGATCAAACTGTAAGTAATGGGTACTAAAGCCTGCAGGTCCAAATCTCTCCGAGGAGGCCTGCATTTGGGAGGTTATTCTCTCTGGAAACAAAGGGCTGTAGATTTCAATTCGCTCAATGCACAAGGTGGGACGACAAGTAGAACAACATTGCTGGAGAAGATGGGTTAAGGGTGTTAATTGGAGGGTGGCAATGAAGGCAGGTCAGATGTAGTCAGAGAGAAGACAGATGACCGTGGTTTTGGTGGCAACATGAGGCACAGAAAAGAACCTGAGAATGGAATTAAAGTGCAGAAGGGTTATACCTGGGGGGAGGGGAGGGGCGGGGGGGTGGGTGTCAGCGTCAATGACCAGCCCTGGGACCAATCCCCCCCCCTCCCCCCATGCCATAGATGAAAAATGACTGATGGCTGTTCCTCCATTAATAGGCTGAACTTTTGGCCAGGGGAGTGATAGGAGGGCAGGTATGTATCTGCACCTGTATGGTGGGTCTCCAGCCTGGTGTGATTCCCTCTCAGCTGTGGTCCAATAAGCCTGAGGATGTTCTCCATGGAGCTCAGTAGCTTGCTCACGTGGCCTTTGTGCTGCAGGGTATCGCTGGACAGGACGGTATCGCTAGCATTCAACACTCTCTTCAGCAGGACAAGAGACAGGGCAGTGTTGGAGGAAGTAGCAGTAACAGTGCAGTAGCCACATCTTAGTTAATGTGCAGCATCTGTCGTGGTGTTTGGTGTTGGTGTTATGTAGCCGAGTGGTGACTGCTCTTACATGACTCTTATCAGAACATACTATTAGTGGAAACTGTGTATGACATACAGGGATGTGTTTTGCTCTTACAAGAGAATGCGGGTTGTGCCATTAATCATTAACAGTTTGTTACCCCTAACAATATCTCTCCATTCATCTGTCCTCCTCCTCCAGTCATCTGGCTCAGCTCCAAACAGCTGTTCCTCATAAGCGACAAGACACTGTCAAGGCCCAGCAGGGTCTGAGGAAAAAAGGCATAGGTGAAGCTTAGGGGGATTCAAACCTTTTGATAAATATTGTGTGAGTGATGGTACTGCACCTGTTGATGTGCCTCAGCAGTTTCGTACGACTCACACTTTAACTCTGTAGGACAAAAACCCCAGAAAGCTGGGTTACTGACAGTTCCTGCTCAAGTGGTACATGTTTGACATGTGGGGCTCCTTTCAGAGAGCACCGGGACCCCCACCCATCTCTCACCTACACAATGGGCCCGCTTGTCCCCAAAGTTGCTGGTACCATTGTTGCACTGGCACCTGTAGCCTCCATCCTCATTGCGGCACATTCCCAGCTTCCCACAGATGGATGAATCAACGAGACACTCGTTTATATCTGATTGTGCAGAAAATGAGGTTATTGCTGTAGCTCAGCCGTACACATTCACTTTGATGATTCTGTCATTTTGAAATACCCAAAGATAAAATGTACCCTTGAGAGGTAAAGTGGGCTATCTCACAAAAACAAAGTTTTGAGAAAATGAGCTCCAAAGTTGAAATTTTTTCAAAAAAATCAGTGTGCCTATACCCTACAATTAATATATATATATCATAGGTAGCACAGAGGTATGACTTAGATAATAACAACTTATCCAATTGAAAATATTCAATAAAAAGGGGGTAGGGGTCAAAAATGTGGGATAGCCCACTTTACCTCTCAAGGGCACAAATAGTACAACCAACATAATGTTCAATACCATGTTCTCACTCACTGCACTGTCCATGAATTCATTTATAAATAAGGGACCAGGGACCTCGCTGAGTGCTGAGGAACCTCCCAGTCAACCATGAGCTAGACTGGGGCAGCTGCATGAGATGGTACGAGCTGTATATCACCCGGATACATAAGATCTTCTCACACTCATCGCTTGCTGTCCTGGTTCTGACTCACCACACTCATCGCTTGCTCTCCTGGTTCTGACTCACCACAGTCACTGCTTGCTCTCCTGGTTGTGACTCACCACACTCATCGCTTGCTCTCCTGGTTCTGACTCACCACACTCATCGCCTGCTCTCCTGGTTATGACTCACCACACTCATCGCTTGCTCTCCTGGTTGTGACTCACCACACTCATCACTTGCTCTCCTGGTTCTGACTCACCAAACTCATAGCTTGCTCTCCTGACCCTGACTAGGTTTACTCACTCTATTGTAGTGACTCACACCTTACTCAGCTACATATCTGCCGCTCCTTACTTACCAGTGCAGTATATGTTCTGGTCTACTTTCAGGCTGTAACCATCAAGGCAGGAGCAGTAGTAGGACCCTATTGTGTTTTGGCATTTGGCATTGGGGCCACAGATACCTATGACATCCAGACACTCGTTTCTGTCTGGTGGGGGAGGGACCAAAAGTCAGTCAGTCAGTCAGCCTGCAGTGGGTATTCGGCTGGGGGTGGTGGGGGAGTCTACCTTGTGAGTGGCACTAATAATGATCTGTGCCAGCCTTTATTTGAGAAAACAGAGAGTGAGGATGAGAGGGAGTGCATGTGGAGGAAGAGGGAGGGTGAGGATGAGAGGGAAAGTCTACGTTGGAATTGAGTGACTCCACCTCCTTAATATCCATTCTACTTGCTTATGCTTTCATTGAGTCTCCATTACCTCATTACCCATTCTAATCCCTCATGTCTTCATCAAGAGGCTCCTCATCCTTATTAGTGTATATGCATGAAAAGTATCACAGCATGAAGTATAGGCATTTGAAAAGCATGATAGTATAATTTATTAGATAATTAAAGCACTTTTTATAAGGTATGGTGAGTATGAAAATATTATGAAGTACAAACATGAAAGCAAATTTCTTACCGATGCAGAAGCCACTGACAGCGGTGAAGGTGTCAGTTTTGGATGTAGACACAAACCCATCATCACATTTGCAGTAGTAGTTGCCCTCAGTATTGGAACAGCTTGCATTCATTCCACAAATGCCGGGGTACTGAATGCACTCGTTAACATCTGTGCAAGGAAAGATAATTTGGTTATGGTTCTGAAGCAGAAAGTAATTCTGGTGGTTAGTGTGTGGATGTGTGATTGTGTGTGCGCTTGTGTGTGTGATTGTGTGTGCACTTGTGTGTGTGATTGTGTGTGCGCTTGTGTGTGTGATTGTGTGTGCGCTTGTGTGTGTGATTGTGTGTGAGTGATTGTGAGTGCGCTTGTGTGTGTGATTGTGTGTGTGATTGTGTGTGCGCTTGTGTGTGTGATTATGTGTGTGATTGTGTGTGTGCTTCTGCGTGAGATTGTGTGTGTGCTTGTGTGTGTGATTGTGTGTGTGTGATTGTGTGTGCGCTTCTGTGTGTGATTGTGTGTGCGCTTGTGTGTGTGATTGTGTGTGAGTGATTGTGAGTGCGCTTGTGTGTGTGATTGTGTGTGTGATTGTGTGTGCGCTTGTGTGTGTGATTATGTGTGTGATTGTGTGTGTGCTTCTGTGTGTGATTGTGTGTGAGATTGTGTGTGTGCTTGTGTGTGTGATTGTGTGTGTGCTTGTGTGTGTGATTGTGTGTGCACTTGTGTGTGTGATTGTGTGTGCGCTTGTGTGTGTGATTGTGTGTGTGAGATTGTGTGTGTGTTTGTGTGTGTGATTGTGTGTGTACTTGTGTGTGCACTTGTGTGAGTGATTGTGTGTGTGATTGTGTGTGTGATTGTGTGTGCGCTTGTGTGTGTGATTGCATGTGCGCTTGTGTGTGATTGTGTGTGTGTGCTTGTGTGTGCGCATGTGTGTGTGCTTGTGTGTGCGATTGTGTGTGTGCGCTTGTGTGTGATTGTGTGTGCGATTGTGTGTGTGCGCTTGTGTGTGATTGTGTGTGTGTGCTTGTGTGTGCGCATGTGTGTGTGCTTGTGTGTGTGATTGTGTGAGTGATTGTGTGTGTGCGCTTGTGTGTGATTGTGTGTGTGTGCTTGTGTGTGCGCATGTGTGTGTGCTTGTGTGTGCGATTGTGTGTGCGCTTGTGTGTGTCTCTGTGTATTTTATGTGCTTTTGTATATGTGGGTATTTATGAGTGTCTGTTTGTGTTTTCATGTTCTTGTTATAGGTAAGTTGTGGGGGCCAGACTTCCCCACACTATTATAAAAGCCTCTAAGTTTTCACCTTGTGGGGGCATTTTTTTGGTCCTCACAAGAATAACCTCAATTTTATACAAATCTGTAACTGCAATCAAGAAGACAAAAAGGCCAAAGGTCTTGTATTTTGTGTGGTTACTTATGGTTAAGGCTATGCCTGGGTAGGGGATAAGGCTGTCATAGTTGGGATTGAGGTTCTGCCCCTGGAAATGAATGGAGTCCCCATACAGTAATGTGCTCCTGTGTGTCTATTATGTTTATATGTGCGCTTGTTTATGTCAGATCTGTGCACCTTTGCATTTTCCTTGGAATCGTTCTTGACCAAAAGGGCAGCTGCTCGAACCCACAGCCATCTGCAGCAGTGACAGGTGAAACCCTGAAGCAGAAGGACATGGACGCCTGAGTGTCTTTGCAGTGTAGGATCAATCACAAGAATTACACATACATGACATGAGTTTGAATAGGAAATATAGCTAAATGAAGAGGAAATGGACATTGATAAAATTATAAGCAAATAATGAAAGTATATATATAAGCTGAGGACAAAACAATGATTCAAGTATAAACTGTGAAAATAAACAAACGTAACAAAGTCCATCCATCCATCCATCTATCAATCCATCCATTTTCCAAACCGCTTATCCTACTGCGTCGCAGGGGGTGCAGAGCGTATCCCAGAAGCAATGGGCACGAGGCAGGGAACAACCCAGGAAGGGTAGCCAGCCCATCGCAGGGCACAATCACACACCATTCACTCACACATGCACACCTACGGGCAATTTAGCAACTCCAATTAGCCTCAGCATGTTTTTGGACTGTAGGGGGAAACCGGAGTACCCGGAGGAAACCCCATGACGACATGTAGAGAACATGCAAACTCCACACACATGTGACCCAGGCGGAGACTTGAACCCGGGTCCCAGAGGTGTGAGGCAACAGTGCTAACCACTGCACCAGTTTTCAGTATTAGTGAAAAATTTGCTCCAAGTGAAACAAATAGGTAATCGGTCCCACAATTGGTGATGCTCCAGATACTCAGCTAGTCAAACGAAGGCCAGTTTTATTGCTTCTTGATCAGCAAAACAGTTTTCATCTCTGCTAGCATAACTGCAATTGAAAAGACTTTTCTAATGATCAATTAGCCTTTTGAAATGATACATGTGCATTAGCAAACATAACATTCCACTGGAACGCAGGCCTATTCAATGCTAATAATGGGTCTCTGTACACCTGGATGCAGGTGCTGTTCTCATTTAAAGAGGCTGCCTGAGCTGGATGCAGTTGCTGTTCTCATTTACAGAGGCTGCCTGAGCTGGATGCAGGTGCTGTTCTCATTTACAGAGGCTGCCTGAGCTGGATGCAGTTGCTGTTCTCATTTACAGAGGCTGCCTGAGCTGGATGCAGTTGCTGTTCTCATTTAAATAGGCTGCCTGAGCTGGATGCAGGTGCTGTTCTCATTTACAGAGGCTGCCCGAGCTGGATGCAGTTGCTGTTCTCATTTACAGAGGTTGCCTGAGCTGGATGCAGTTGCTGTTCTAATTTACATGGCTGCCTGAGCTGGATGCAGGTGCTGCTCTCATTTACAGAGGCTGCCTGAGCTGGATGCAGTTGCTGCTCTCATTTACAGAGGCTGCCTGAGCTGGATGCAGTTGCTGTTCTCATTTACAGAGGCTGCCTGAGCTGGATGCAGGTGCTGTTCTCATTTACAGAGGCTGCCTGAGCTGGATGCAGGTGCTGTTCTCATTTACAGAGGCTGCCTGAGCTGGATGCAGTTGCTGTTCTCATTTACAGAGGCTGCCTGAGCTGGATGCAGATGCTGTTCTCATTTACAGAGGCTGCCTGAGCTGGATGCAGGTGCTGTTCTCATTTACAGAGGCTGCCTGAGCTGGATGCAGGTGCTGTTCTCATTTACAGAGGCTGCCTGAGCTGGATGCAGTTGCTGTTCTCATTTACAGAGGCTGCCTGAGCTGGATGCAGATGCTGTTCTCATTTACAGAGGCTGCCTGAGCTGGATGCAGGTGCTGTTCTCATTTACAGAGGCTGCCTGAGCTGGATGCAGGTGCTGTTCTCATTTACAGAGGCTGCCTGTAGGAGCATGCGCCCACACCGCGTCGCTGCCTGGACACGGCCCTGAGACATGACAACGAAGGCAGCGATAAGGAGCATGTGCCGACACCGCTTGGCCGCCTGGACACTGTCCTGAGACATGATGATGAAGGCAGAGATAAGGAGCATGCGCCGACACCGCTTGGCCGCCTGGCCATGGCCCTGAGACATGACGACGAAGGCAGCGATAAGGAGCATGCGCCGACACCGCTTGGCCGCCTGGACACGGCCCTGAGACATGACGACGAAGGCAGCGATAAGGAGCATGCGCCGACACCGCTTGGCCGCCTGGACACGGCCCTGAGACATGACAACGAAGGCAGCGATAAGGAGCATGCGCCGACACCGCGTGGCCGCCTGGACACGGCCCTGAGACATGACGACGAAGGCAGCGATAAGGAGCATGCGCCGACACCGCTTGGCCGCCTGGACACGGCCCTGAGACATGACGACGAAGGCAGCGATAAGGAGCATGCGCCGACACCGCGTGGCCGCCTGGACACGGCCCTGAGACATGACGACGAAGGCAGCGATAAGGAGCATGCGCCGACACCGCTTGGCCGCCTGGACACGGCCCTGAGACATGACGACGAAGGCAGCGATAAGGAGCATGCGCCGACACCGCTTGGCCGCCTGGACACGGCCCTGAGACATGACGACGAAGGCAGCGATAAGGAGCATGCGCCGACACCGCTTGGCCGCCTGGAAACGGCCCTGAGACATGACAACGAAGGCAGCGATAAGGAGCATGCGCCGACACCGTGTGGCCACCTGGACACGGCCCTGAGACATGACGATGAAGGCAGCGATAAGGAGCATGCGCCGACACCGCTTGGCCGCCTGGACACGGCCCTGAGACATGACAACGAAGGCAGCGATAAGGAGCATGCGCCGACACCGCGTGGCCGCCTGGACACGGCCCTGAGACATGACGACGAAGGCAGCGATAAGGAGCATGCGCCGAAACCGCTTGGCCGCCTGGACACGGCCCTGAGACATGACAACGAAGGCAGCGATAAGGAGCATGCGCCGACACCGCGTGGCCGCCTGGACACGGCCCTGAGACATGACGACGAAGGCAGCGATAAGGAGCATGCGCCGACACCGCTTGGCCGCCTGGACACGGCCCTGAGACATGACCACGAAGGCAGCGATAAGGAGCATGCGCCGACACCGCGTGGCCGCCTGGACACGGCCCTGAGACATGACGACGAAGGCAGCGATAAGGAGCATGCGCCGACACCGCTTGGCCGCCTGGCCACGGCCCTGAGACATGACGATATGAAGGCAGCGATAAGGAGCATGCGCCGACACCGCTTGGCCGCCTGGACACGGCCCTGAGACATGACGACGAAGGCAGCGATAAGGAGCATGCGCCGACACCGCTTGGCCGCCTGGACACGGCCCTGAGACATGACGACGAAGGCAGCGATAAGGAGCATGCGCCGACACCATGTGGCCACCTGGACACGGCCCTGAGACATGACGATGAAGGCAGCGATAAGGAGCATGCGCCGACACCGCGTGGCCGCCTGGACACGGCCCTGAGACATGACGATGAAGGCAGCGATAGGGAGCATGCGCCCACACTGCGTCGCTGCCTGGCCACGGCCCTGAGACATGACGATGAAGGCAGCGATAAGGAGCATGCGCCGACACCGCGTGGCCGTCCGGACACAGTCCTGAGACATGACGACGAAGGCAGCGATAGGGAGCATGCGCCGAAACCGCGTGGCCGTCTGGACACGGCCCTGAGACATGACGATGAAGGCAGCGATAGGGAGCATGCGCCGACACCGCGTGGCCGTCTGGACACGGCCCTGAGACATGACGATGAAGGCAGCGATAGGGAGCATGCGCCCACACCGCGTCGCTGCCTGGCCACGGCCCTGAGACATGACGACGAAGGCAGCGATAAGTAGCATGCGCCGACACCGCGTGGCCGCCTGGACACGGCCCTGAGACATGACGACGAAGGCAGCGATAAGGAGCATGCGCCGACACCGCGTGGCCGCCTGGACACGGCCCTGAGACATGACGATGAAGGCAGCGATAGGGAGCATGCGCCCACACTGCGTCGCTGCCTGGCCACGGCCCTGAGACATGACGATATGAAGGCAGCGATAAGGAGCATGCGCCGACACCGCGTGGCCGTCTGGACACAGTCCTGAGACATGACGACGAAGGCAGCGATAGGGAGCATGCGCCGACACCGCGTGGCCACCTGGACACGGCCCTGAGACATGACGATGAAGGCAGCGATAGGGAGCATGCGCCCACACTGCGTCGCTGCCTGGCCACGGCCCTGAGACATGACGATATGAAGGCAGCGATAAGGAGCATGCGCCGACACCGCTTGGCCGCCTGGACACGGCCCTGAGACATGACGACGAAGGCAGCGATAAGGAGCATGCGCCGACACCGCTTGGCCGCCTGGACACGGCCCTGAGACATGACGACGAAGGCAGCGATAAGGAGCATGCGCCGACACCGTGTGGCCACCTGGACACGGCCCTGAGACATGACGATGAAGGCAGCGATAAGGAGCATGCGCCGACACCGCGTGGCCGCCTGGACACGGCCCTGAGACATGACGATGAAGGCAGCGATAGGGAGCATGCGCCCACACTGCGTCGCTGCCTGGCCACGGCCCTGAGACATGACGATGAAGGCAGCGATAAGGAGCATGCGCCGACACCGCGTGGCCGTCCGGACACAGTCCTGAGACATGACGACGAAGGCAGCGATAGGGAGCATGCGCCGAAACCGCGTGGCCGTCTGGACACGGCCCTGAGACATGACGATGAAGGCAGCGATAGGGAGCATGCGCCGACACCGCGTGGCCGTCTGGACACGGCCCTGAGACATGACGATGAAGGCAGCGATAGGGAGCATGCGCCCACACCGCGTCGCTGCCTGGCCACGGCCCTGAGACATGACGACGAAGGCAGCGATAAGTAGCATGCGCCGACACCGCGTGGCCGCCTGGACACGGCCCTGAGACATGACGACGAAGGCAGCGATAAGGAGCATGCGCCGACACCGCGTGGCCGCCTGGACACGGCCCTGAGACATGACGATGAAGGCAGCGATAGGGAGCATGCGCCCACACTGCGTCGCTGCCTGGCCACGGCCCTGAGACATGACGATATGAAGGCAGCGATAAGGAGCATGCGCCGACACCGCGTGGCCGTCTGGACACAGTCCTGAGACATGACGACGAAGGCAGCGATAGGGAGCATGCGCCGACACCGCGTGGCCACCTGGACACGGCCCTGAGACATGACGATGAAGGCAGCGATAAGGAGCATGCGCCGACACCGCGTGGCCGCCTGGACACGGCCCTGAGACATGACGATGAAGGCAGCGATAGGGAGCATGCGCCCACACTGCGTCGCTGCCTGGCCACGGCCCTGAGACATGACGATATGAAGGCAGCGATAAGGAGCATGCGCCGACACCGCGTGGCCGTCTGGACACAGTCCTGAGACATGACGACGAAGGCAGCGATAGGGAGCATGCGCCGACACCGCGTGGCCACCTGGACACGGCCCTGAGACATGACGATGAAGGCAGCGATAAGGAGCATGCGCCGACACCGCGTGGCCGCCTGGACACGGCCCTGAGACATGACGATGAAGGCAGCGATAGGGAGCATGCGCCCACACTGCGTCGCTGCCTGGCCACGGCCCTGAGACATGACGATATGAAGGCAGCGATAAGGAGCATGCGCCGACACCGCGTGGCCGTCTGGACACAGTCCTGAGACATGACGATGAAGGCAGCGATAAGGAGCATGCGCCGACACCGCGTGGCCGCCTGGACACGGCCCTGAGACATGACGATGAAGGCAGCGATAAGGAGCATGCGCCGACACCGCGTGGCCGTCTGGACACAGTCCTGAGACATGACGACGAAGGCAGCGATAGGGAGCATGCGCCGAAACCGCGTGGCCGTCTGGACACGGCCCTGAGACATGACGATGAAGGCAGCGATAGGGAGCATGCGCCCACACCGCGTCGCTGCCTGGCCACGGCCCTGAGACATGACAACGAAGGCAGCGATAGGGAGCATGTGCCGAAACCGCGTGGCCGTCTGGACACGGCCCTGAGACATGACGATGAAGGCAGCGATAGGGAGCATGCGCCCACACCGCGTCGCTGCCTGGCCACGGCCCTGAGACATGACGACGAAGGCAGCGATAGGGAGCATGCGCCGAAACCGCGTGGCCGTCTGGACACGGCCCTGAGACATGACGACGAAGGCAGCGATAGGGAGCATGCGCCGACACCGCGTGGCTGCCTGGTCACGGTCCTGAGACATGACGGTGAAGGCAGAGATAAGGAGCATGCGCCGACACCGCGTGGCCGCCTGGACACGGCCCTGAGACATGACGATGAAGGCAGCGATAGGGAGCATGTGCCCCACACTGCGTCGCTGCCTGGCCACGGCCCTGAGACATGACGATGAAGGCAGCGATAAGGAGCATGCGCCGACACCGCGTGGCCGTCTGGACACAGTCCTGAGACATGACGACGAAGGCAGCGATAGGGAGCATGCGCCGAAACCGCGTGGCCGTCTGGACACGGCCCTGAGACATGACGATGAAGGCAGCGATAGGGAGCATGCGCCGACACCGCGTGGCCGTCTGGACACGGCCCTGAGACATGACGATGAAGGCAGCGATAGGGAGCATGCGCCCACACCGCGTCGCTGCCTGGCCACGGCCCTGAGACATGACGACGAAGGCAGCGATAAGTAGCATGCGCCGACACCGCGTGGCCGCCTGGACACGGCCCTGAGACATGACGACGAAGGCAGCGATAAGGAGCATGCGCCGACACCGCGTGGCCGCCTGGACACGGCCCTGAGACATGACGATGAAGGCAGCGATAGGGAGCATGCGCCCACACTGCGTCGCTGCCTGGCCACGGCCCTGAGACATGACGATGAAGGCAGCGATAAGGAGCATGCGCCGACACCGCGTGGCCGTCTGGACACAGTCCTGAGACATGACGACGAAGGCAGCGATAGGGAGCATGCGCCGACACCGCGTGGCCACCTGGACACGGCCCTGAGACATGACGATGAAGGCAGCGATAAGGAGCATGCGCCGACACCGCGTGGCCGCCTGGACACGGCCCTGAGACATGACGATGAAGGCAGCGATAAGGAGCATGCGCCGACACCGCGTGGCCGTCTGGACACAGTCCTGAGACATGACGACGAAGGCAGCGATAGGGAGCATGCGCCGAAACCGCGTGGCCGTCTGGACACGGCCCTGAGACATGACGATGAAGGCAGCGATAGGGAGCATGCGCCCACACCGCGTCGCTGCCTGGCCACGGCCCTGAGACATGACGACGAAGGCAGCGATAGGGAGCATGCGCCGAAACCGCGTGGCCGTCTGGACACGGCCCTGAGACATGACGATGAAGGCAGCGATAGGGAGCATGCGCCCACACCGCGTCGCTGCCTGGCCACGGCCCTGAGACATGACGACGAAGGCAGCGATAGGGAGCATGCGCCGAAACCGCATGGCCGTCTGGACACGGCCCTGAGACATGACGACGAAGGCAGAGATAAGGAGGACATGACGTGTCATTTGACTGAACAGCATCCAGACCTGTTAGAATCTGATATCTCTGGATCATGTCCCCCCTTAGTCTCCTTTGCTTGCGACTGAAGAGATTCAGCTCAGCTATGCCCTCCTTATAAGACCTTCCTCTAAAACCAGGAAATATTCTTGTAGTTGCAGGTTTTTTGATTGCTAAGACTCATTCTGCATTACTGAATGCACTTTCTCAGAATTTTACACACAGTTGCCATAACTTCAATGTATGTGGGCTAAATTTTCAATTTTTCCTCATTGCTTTCATACAAAATACATTCAATAATGCTTCAAAATGCATGGATTCATTCTTCACTCAAAACCCACCACTATCAAAACTTTACATTTTTAGGGGTTATTTTGCACATGCTTAATCAAAACTGTATGGCTACTATTTGCTGTAGTACTATGAAGACAGTCCAGAATGTACTGTAAAACTGACATGGTATAAAATGAGACCAAACACATCAGACATCCCCATCAGGTGTTTCCCTAACCAGGTATGTTTCCAAGAGCTGCTACTCTAGATGTATCGCTGGAGAGGACATCAGATGTGATGTAGAACCGGATCTAGAAGAGAGGATCGATTAGCAGTGTGTGTGTGTGTGTGTGTGTATAAAGTATTTTGTTTCTATAATATTTCCTGAAATACTACATATGTGTGAGTGTATATGCACAGTGCATTTTGTTTCTGTAGCATTTCCTGAAATCATTTTCTTTTTTGCTATTGATTATTTTGTACAAACCGGATTCCAAAAAAGTTGGGACACTATACAAATCGTGAATAAAAACTGAATGCAGTGATGTGGAGGTGCCAAGTTCTAATATTTTATTCAGAATAGAACATAAATTACGGAACAAAAGTTCAAACTGAGAAAATGTATCATTTTAAGGGAAAAATATGTTGATTCAAAATTTCACGGTGTCAACAAATCCCAAAAAAGTTGGGACAAGGCCATTTTCACCACTGTGTGGCATCTCCCCTTCTTCTTACAACACTCAACAGACGTCTGGGGACCGAGGAGACCAGTTTCTCACGTTTAGAAATAGGAATGCTCTCCCATTCTTGTCTAATACAGGCCTCTAACTGTTCAATCATCTTTGGCCTTTTTTGTTGTACCTTCCTCTTTATGATGCGCCAAATGTTCTCTATAGGTGAAAGATCTGGACTGCAGACTGGCCATTTCAGTACCCGGATCCTTCTCCTACGCAGCCATGATGTTGTGATTGATGCAGAATGTGGTCTGGCATTATCTTGTTGAAAAATGCAGGGTCTTCCCTGAAACAGTTGTTCTAGAACCTGAATATATTTTCCTGCATTGATGGTGCCTTTCCAGACATGCAAGCTGCCCATGCCACACGCACTCATGCAACCCCATACCATCAGAGATGAAGGCTTCTGAACTGAGCGTTGATAACAACTTGGGTTGTCCTTGTCCTCTTTGGTCCGGATGACATGGCGTGCCAGATTTCCAAAAAGAACTTCGAATCGTGACTCGTCTGACCACAGAACAGTCTTCCATTTTGCCACACTCCATTTTAAATGATCCCTGGCCCAGTGAAAATGCCTGAGCTTGTGGATCTTGCTTAGAAATGGCTTCTTCTTTGCACTGTAGAGTTTCATCTGGCAACGGCGGATGGCACGGTGGATTGTGTTCACTGACAATGGTTTCTGGAAGTATTCCTGAGCCCATTCTGTGATTTCCTTTACAGTAGCATTCCTGTTTATGGTGCAGTGTCGTTTAAGGGCCCGGAGATCACGGGCATCCAGTATGGTTTTACGCCCTTGACCCTTACGCACAGAGATTGTTCCAGATTCTCTGACTCTTCGGATGATGTTGTGCACAGTTGATGATAATAACTGCAAAGTCTTTGCAATTTTTCGCTGGGTAACACCTTTCTGATATTGCTCCACTATCTTTCTGCGCAACATTGTGGGAATTGGTGATCCTTTACCCATCTTGGCTTCTGAGAGACACTGCCACTCTGAGAAGCTCTTTTTATACCCAATCATGTTGCCAATTGACCTATTTAGTGTTAATTGGTCTTCCAGCTCCTCGTTATGCTCAAATTTACTTTTTCCAGCCTCTTATTGCTACTTGTCCCAACTTTTTTGGGATTTGTTGACACCGTGAAATTTTGAATCAACATATTTTTCCTTTGAAATGATACATTTACTCGGATTAAACTTTTGATCTGTCATCTACGTTCTATTACAAATAAGATATTGACATTTGCCATCTCCACATCATTGCATTCAGTTTTTATTCACAATTTGTTTAGTGTCCCAACTTTTTTGGAATCCGGTTTGTAATTACACTACAGTAAGGAGTAAAGGCCATTAAAATGTATTGTGACATGGTTTGTTCACTACTGGACATTTTATAGAGTGAAGAAATGTTCTGTTTTGTAATGCAATGATTATGAGAAATGACATCACAGTTACTTTACCGAATGATCCTTTACTGATGATCCGAATTATAATTCATGTTGTGCTGCCTGTTAGTGTTTTGTCGGTCATTCTTTTGTGTGAGATATAGTGTTTTTTTAGAAAGATATTAGGTGTTAATGTTTTGGTGGTATGAGTCTGTAAACGACTGTGTCACTGGGGAAGCAGACAGACACGGAAAAGGCTCCCATACCTGTGACAGTAATGGTGCTCAGCTAAACTGCAAACGCGGCACACACTCATGGTCGCAACCACTATTGACCCTTATATAGAATTTCCGCATATAATAATTAGCTTGCAATGACTACCGATTTCAATACACGGCACGATAATCATCGAAACAGACCAGCCAGGAGCACAACATATTTCTTCTGCCACACACACATAGTATGCATTTAAATTCTCTGCTGCGGAGGTGCAGAACCACGGTGCTTGGAGTGCGGAGGCGCAGAACCGTATGGTGCTTGGAGTGCGGAGGCACAGAACCACGGTGCTTGGAGTGTGGAGGTGCAGAACCACGGTGCTTGGAGTGCGGAGGCACAGAACCGTACGGTGCTTGGAGTGTGGAGGTGCAGAACCACGGTGCTTGGAGTGTGGAGGCACAGAACCGTACGGTGCTTGGAGTGTGGAGGTGCAGAACCACGGTGCTTGGAGTTTGGAGGTGCAGAACCACGGTGCTTGGAGTGCGGAGGCACAGAACCGTACGGTGCTTGGAGTGTGGAGGTGTAGAACCACGGTGCTTGGAGTGTGGAGGCACAGAACCGTACGGTGCTTGGAGTGTGGAGGCTCAGAACCACGGTGCTTGGAGTGTGGAGGCACAGAACCGTACGGTGCTTGGAGTGTGGAGGCTCAGAACCACGGTGTTTGGAGTGTGGAGGCACAGAACCACGGTGCTTGGAGTGTGGAGGCGCAGAACCGTACGGTGCTTGGAGTGCGGAGGCGCAGAACCGTACGGTGCTTGGAGTGCGGAGGCGCAGAACCGTACGGTGCTTGGAGTGCATTAACCCACTAATACCATGGCTACCACACATTCGCTTTTACGTTTGTACTTTAAGGCACTATTTTCACACTTATGAGCCGAAAATGCATTAATTAGTAGAACTAGTCAGCCCTCTGTATCAGCAGGTTCCACATCCTTGAATTCAACCAAGTGTGGATTGAAAATATAAAAAAAAAAAATTCCAGCCACGCACTCAACAATATGCATAAGCCAGGCGATGAACCGTTGCGAAGGCATGCCCTGCGGTAGCTTGCATCTGTGCTGAACATGTACAGACTTTTTTTCTTGTCATTATTCCCTAAATAATTCATTTGCAGTAATACGTCCATTGTGCCCTGTGGTGTGCTGGCGACTGCCCAGGGTTGGTTCCCGCCTGCGCCCATTTCAGATTCGGCGGTTTCAGAAAATGGATGGATGGATTTCCATTCTGTTTGGGATTGTAAGTAACCTAGAGATGATAAAGTATACGGGACTACACCATTGTATATGTATCTACAGATCTTGGTATCGGGCGGGGGGGGGGGGGGGGGTATATAATTTCTTCTGCCAGTGATCAAACATTTTGCTTAGATATGACCCAGACTGCTGCAATTAATTGAAACATTGTCCATTGCTAAGACAATAAGCCAGTCATTGGTTTGAAATCACTTGTTGTTTTATAATAGCACATTGATTTACTACTGTGATTTAATTGCCCAGGGTGTGTGGTTACACTAAATTAATTAACAGCCTTATGACTAATCAGTTTCGAGAATTCAGCAGCATCATGGTATAAGCGAAACTAAAGCATTCCAGTGTACCTGTGCAAATGGTGATAAAGCATTGTTTCATTTTGGCTGCTGAAGTTTTATGCTGCTGTGAGAATCGAACAGACATCTGCCTGCTTACTGTGAGTGTGTATGTGAGGACAAACATAAGTGCCGAGTGTCAAATAGAGCTGCCTTGCTGGGGGCACCGTTTCTGCTGACGTGCCTGGGCACAGCCGGTGACCTGCGGGTCGCTATCCAGCACGTTCCTGCCAACACATGGCTCCCAGCTGTCAAAATTAATCCGCCTTGATGTTTTCCCAACAGTAACTTGAGTAAAACCTTCCATGGCTTTGCGGCAACTACGCGAGTCCTTCACAGTCTCTACCGTGGTGCTGAGTTTGTCAAACCACAAGCTCTTTTCCCATCATTTTCCCAGTGGAAAATGAGCCCTAGCCTTCTCTTTGACGTACCAAAGACGCATTTCCTTTCCAGTTTTCCCTGCACTGCAATTTTCGCCTTACTTTTGGCAGTATAATATTATACTTGAGGAGATATTAGCTTTGCTTCTGGAATCCAGGCCTCACAGTAGAACGATGAGCCTAATAGGGGCTGGGTGAGCCTGTGTCCCTGAGCATAGGGGATGGGTGAGCCTGTGTACCTGAGCATAGGGGCTGGGTGAGCCTGTGCCCCTGAGCATAGGGGCTGGGTGAACGTATGTTCCTATGACTGGTTTGACTCTCTCTCACCCTTTAACGCTAATCCCAACATGACAACCTTAACCCCTACCCAGCCCTAACCATAACCACATAAATAACCAAACAAAATACGTTTGGTTTTAGCATTTTTAGTTTTTCACAGATCTTTGTGGAGACCTGAAAAATGGTCCCCACAATGTCAAAATAACAGGTTTTTATTACATAAGAACATAAGAAATTTACAAACGAGAGGAGGCCATTCGGCCCATCAAGCTCGTTTGGGGAGAACTTAACTAATAGCTCAGAGTTATTGCTTTGATTTAAAAGAACCCAGGGTTTTAACTTGCGCTACACTAGCAGGAAGACTATTCCATACTCTGTGGAAAAGAAGTGCTTCCTCAAATTTGTTTTAAAATGTTCTCCCGCCATATGGCTGAACAGCATCCAGACCTGTTGGAATCTTATATACCTGGATCATGTCCCCCCTTAGTCTCCTTTGCTCAAGGCTAAACAGATTCAGCTCAGCTAACCTCTCCTCTCGGGGACATTTGGTCCCCAATATCTAGTATAAACAAAATTCACACACACCCACACACACTTTTAACCCCTATCTAATCCTAAACTTAACCTTAAGTAAACAAACAAAATGCATTTTATTCTCTGTACATACTTCCTGTAGCAAAAGACCTGATATCATCCCGTATGCTCCTTTATGTAAATATTGTCTCAAGCCCTCTTTTCTACTTTGAACTATCATTATTTGTAAATGTTGCCTTGCTGGTCATTTTCCTCCAGTCTGTATGTATTTCACATTTATATAACGTTATATCATTCATTTATAGCCCTTCTTTTATATATAACCTCATAAGCACCTCATGTGTACTTCTGGTTAGATTCAAAAAACTGTATTTAATGTTAAATCTTAGTCTTACACAACTTTTGACATTTTCAATTTTCTAATTGCATTCAGATTTTTTTTAATCAAGTAAAGAGAAAATGTTCCTATCTAAAGCATGGCTTGTCCACACTTCCCTCTCCTTGGGAAATGTGATCATGACTCTGACTCACCCAGAATCAGGAGATGTACTTTGGATCCCATGATGGAAACAGAAAGTAAGTCCAGCAAATGAAGCTTCAGGAAGAGCGTATGTGTTTAGGTTTAGGCGTTAATCCTGCGTCCCTGAAAAGACCGAGGGTCCCTTGTGTCCCAGAACAGGATCAGTTCTTGCCTCTAGCAGTTGTTGTGTGCCTGTGCGTCTCCTTGGTCTCTCCCCACCTCAGTCTCTCTTCGCCGTGTCTCCCTGGTCTCTCTCCACAATTTCTTTCTTCCCCGGGTTCTGCCTACCTCTCTCACTGCTCTGTGACTCCGTCTCTGCTCACAAATAGCAGCTGGAGTTTGTTCACTTATTTGCCCAAGCCACTCCTCTGAGACGCATGCTTGAAGAGGGGAACTCCTTTGCAGAGGGGGTGGGGTAGTGGGAGCAGAGGGGGGGGTTGGGGGCTGGCGGATGCCGGTAAATGGCAGCTGCTGGATAGAAATGCCTCTCTCTCTCCAAACAAAAGCAGCCCTGCAAATGGACGCCCACACAGACACACACAATGCAGAGGAAAACACACACATTAGAAAGATCGTAAGAAAGCAGCAGCGGCAGAGGGCTGGTTACACTTACAATTCAGGTAGATGCAGTATCAGTGTGGAACTCCAACAGAGTACGCTGAACACTTTGGGGTCTCACTCAAGCTGGGTTTTTACTCTACTTTTGTACATACTACTGCTCCAGCTTGTGTACAAATACATTTCTCAGTGGACATAAATGGTTGAGCGTATGCATACAGCACTGATATTCCACCAAGCAGGAGGGAACAGATGTATTGCAACAGACAGAAATACAATCAGTGTAGTAAAATGAGTACAGTATATGAACAGTTTGAGTGTTGTTACTAGACTTGGCTGGTTTTGTGCTGATAAGTCATACTCTACAAAATTAGTCAGGATCCCTAACCCCCCACCCCCGCAAGATTTCAAAATGCAGGAATATTGCTGTTTTTTAAAATACCTTAAACCATGAAATAATGTCTGCACAGTATGAAAAAAAATGATATACAGGTACCTCTGTACCTCCTGTTACTGTACATTTCCTCTTCTACTTTCAGTTCACTGTCCTCTGCTCTGGGACAGAGCCACATACTGAAAATACCTGGTCAGTTTTCCTGCACATGTGGATTTATTGCACACTGATGCGCATGAAGTCTGCTGGGTGTAAAAATCTGGGCTGCATGTGCAGCGTCTGGTGCTCACACCTGAAATTTACGTCACTCACCTGCACGTGGACTGAAAGCGCACATGAAACGTGAAGTATGAGTTGACCTGAATTGTTTACACACACAGTATTAGGGTAACACCCCACCAGACAAGATACAACTTATCCCAAAGCACCTGTAATAGAGGTTAAGAGTATAATAATAGACTGATACTACAGTTTTTCCCAACTGCTAAAATACATTTCTCTAAAGGTGCCCTCAAATTCTCAAAACTTTAAACACAACATTGTAACATCTCACTCAAATGTCCAACTCCCAGATTTACAACCCAAAAGCAAACAGTCAACTCAAAATCACTTAAAGCACATATTTCACTCAGATGACACACACAAACAAGCAAAAATGATCACACACAATGATCATGAAACACAACAAGGATCAATTGAGAACATTACTCTCAAATCTTCATACAACCAGGAACCATATATTTCTAATTCATCAAGATTTCCATTCATAGTATTCAACATATAATATTGAAAGTGTACAAAAACACCACGTCCAAGATGATCTTTCAAATATTTTATTTTTCTCAAATGCACTGCTCCAAAATCAACAATATGTAAACTGATGAACTATGAAAAAAAAGTTCTATCCAGGCTGCAAAGAACATCCATTCATCCATCCATCCATTTTCGAAACCGCTTATCCTACTGGGTCGCGGGGGGTCCAGAGCCTATGCCAGAAACAATGGGCATGAGGCAGAGAACAACCCAGGATGGGGGGCCAGCCCATCGCAGGGCACACTCACACACCATTCACTCTCACATGCACACCTATGGGCAATTTAGCAACTCCAATTAGCCTCACCATGTTTTTGGACCGTGGGGGGAGACCGGAGAACCTGGAGGAAACCCCACGACGACATGGGGAGAACATGCAAACTCCACACACATGTGACACTCTTACCCGGGTCCCAGAGCTGTGAGGCAACAGTCCTAACCACTGCACCACCATGCCCCCCCCACCCTAACCACTGCACCACCATGCCGCCCCTGCGAAGCACATAACAGAAAAAAAAGTGCATGAAGCTCATAAATGTATGTTACTATAAATACTGTACATTACAGACATTATTCATCAGCTTCATGTCCTGGGCTGGGTCAGGCCACAAAGCCTCATCCACATCACACAATATTTTTACTCTTCTAAGAAAGCGAGGGAATGCTTAGCTGTGTATCATCCAGGCTTGGCTGGACTCTAATGCTCGGCTGTGTCTTATCCAGGCTTGGCTTTACTCTAATGCTCGGCTGTGTCTTATCCAGGCTTGGCTGGACTCTAATGCTCGGCTGTGTCTTATCCAGGCTTGGCTGGACTCTAATGCTCGGCTGTGTCTTATCCAGGCTTGGCTGGACTCTAATGCTCGGCTGTGTCTTATCCAGGCTTGGCTGGACTCTAATGCTCGGCTGTGTCTTTCAGTTCTACACCCCAAACATACACACATGGTGTACAAAAAACATGGTGAGATCTAAGTACAGAATCATTTATGTGTAGAATCTTTTCAGTTGTTGTAGTATGAACATTTTGTAACAGCTCCAAGAAAACCGTCCCTGTAATTATGCAAAGTCTGCTAATTGTCATAAAGTTAAAGTGCTTTACCGGTTCTCATTTCTGAAAGCACGGATTATGGAAGCAACTGCATACCGAGTGATATTTGGATGCACATGTAGCCCAGCTTCTTTCGTTGTCAAACCATGGACAAGTACGTAGTCACCCACATTTGTACGAATATCATCTGATATTACAGTTCTCCTCCTTCCTCTCCCTCTTCCACTTCCTCTTCTAACTCTCTGTCCGTTATCCATCATAGAGCTATTTAAAAACAACCATAGCAAACACACACACACACACACACACACACAGCGTCATTTATAAGCAATTAGTAATTGAGCATCATGTGTGAAGCAAACTGACAAACGGTGTTTTTAGATGGAGTGTTAAGTGCTAATTGATCTTAGGTTTTGAGCCCTTGTTTTTTATCAGAGAGAGGAGTGTATTCTGAATGGTTGTTTGGTGATAATTGTGCTTTGCCAATGGGGTGTGTGTTGAATGATCTGCTGAAATGGTGCAACCAAACTCTGAAATGACACTAACGACAGGAACACAGTGTTTAATTCTGGGAATAGTGTGGTCATTTTGAGGACTGAATTAAAGCATATGGTCATCTAGCTTAATGCAATTAGGAAAAACTGTAATAATATATTAATATTAAATTAAAAGCATAATAATATAATAATAATATAGTAAGCTACATTGATTTGTATGATCCGTTACATAAGATGGCAGATGTAGTGACCTATATACTATTGTAATTGTATTGAATGTATTACACATCTGATGTTAGCTGTGTTATAACATATAAGCATACAGCTGTAAGATGCTTTGTGATAGGTTGGTGTGTATAAGTGTCACTCTCCATGTCTGCTAGTGGCCCTGATCCTCCTGTAGACTCAGTCTACCTTCACTAACCTAATACACTAGCAGATATCATTTCATCCAAAAGAGCCTTCCTCTTTTGCTGTGCTTCCCGCTTCCTCTTCCCCTTCCTATGTTCTCCATTGTTCTCTAACATTGATATATGCTCCAATAAGCTTTTCTAGGCACCAGCTCTGAGAACTAAATGAACCACTTTACATTTGCATATTACATGTATGGCATTTGGCAGATGCCCTTAGCCAGAACGACTTACACAAGTGCTTTGTCGTCTCATCAGTGAAAATATTCTGAACCCATAAATGATCTGTAATTCAACAGACATCAACAGAACATCAACACCTGAATCAGACATGCAGAAAAATAAAAATGTGGGCTAATATATGTGTATGCCAGGCCGGTGCCTGGTGCCCGGTGCATGCAGGCAGACATCGCTCTACATGAGTGCGTTAAACTGCAGTATTCTTGATCCACATGGGTACATATACCCACATAACCACACTCCGTGCGGGTAACCGTGCTCCACATGGGTGCGTTAAACTGCAGTATTCTTGATCCACATGGGTACATATACCCACATAACCACACTCCGTGCGGGTAACCGTGCTCCACATGGGTGCGTCAATCTGCAGTATTCTTGATCCACATGGGTACATATACCCACATAACCACACTCCGTGCGGGTAACCGTGCTCCACATGGGTGCGTCAATCTGCAGTATTCTTGATCCACATGGGTACATATACCCACATAACCACACTCCGTGCGGGTAACCGTGCTCCACATGGGTGCGTCAATCTGCAGTATTCTTGATCCACATGGGTACATATACCCACATAACCACACTCCGTGCGGGTAACCGTGCTCCACATGGGTGCGTCAATCTGCAGTATTCTTGATCCACATGGGTACATATACCCACATAACCACACTCCGTGCGGGTAACCGTGCTCCACATGGGTGCGTCAATCTGCAGTATTCTTGATCCACATGGGTACATATACCCGCATAACCACATGCCACACCATAAAAGCACCTGATTCCAGTGATCTAGTTGTGCAGTACTGAGTGTTTCACCATACTGAGCCCTGTGACAAGATCTGCTCTATCTACGACACCTGCTTGCTCTCCTGGTCTTCTTCTTTGCCTAGTGTTGTAAATTTGGTTACCTCCCCTGCCCTGCCTGTATTCCTGATACTGACCCTTGCCTGTTTTTGAACTATATTTTGGGATTATGATTTGAACCCGTTTACTTGGTTTTCTTCAACCTGACTTTTGACCCTTTGCATCTCTGTCAACTAAACGTCTGGAAATGAACTTTGAACTCCTGCACTTGGATCCTTTGGTTCACTGAACTTTGGTTCAGTTACAGGCAGGCTCTTTCAGCAGTTATGGTCACCCTTTCAAGAAGTGCATTTAGTTCAGACTTTACTCTGTTATTCTTCATTTTTAATAGTTTACCCTAAAGTATTATAAAGATATTGCAGATGTTCTGGCACAGGCTCTTCTCTACTAAATCCACAGAAATGTGCCAGAAACAAATAAGCTGCCTGTAGATGCCAGTTTATTCACATCACTGCATTTCTCTGCCTGTAGATACCAGCTTATTCACATCACTGCATTTCTCTGCCTGTAGATGCCAGCTTATTCACATCACTGCATTTCTCTGCCTGTAGATGCCAGTTTATTCACATCACTGCATTTTTCTGCCTGTAGATGCCAGCTTATTCACATCACTGCATTTCTCTGCCCGTAGATGCCAGCTTATTCACATCACTGCATTTCTCTGGTGCTGGGCTTTTTAAAATCCCCACACGAGCTGTTTTTTCCCGAGATGAGTATTTTTTTGACTGAAGTTCAGGACAGAACTTCTACACGTCTCAGTATGTTCTGTACATCGATGACAACAATATGACCTCTGTGTTGCCTCAGCAGTCAGCAGACTCTTCACTGCGGACGTGCTTCCTGTTCAGCTTCCATCTGCAGGAGGATTTGTTGGGTTGAGAACAGAAACCTCACGTAACCCTCTGACATTTGCATTACTTTCATATAAGCAGAAGAGATACACACCACAGAAGACACACTGTAAGTATGTATGCAAGTCATGTGCAATGTTATCTGCCACCTTTAGATGTTTGTCATCTTCAGCAGGGGAGGCAGATGAATTCCTGTGAGAGTAAAGTGAATCAGAAGGAATGGACGAATGGTTCGGGGAAACGTCAGACCCCCCCTCATACAGGTGACAAGCATCCTCATAAGCTGCCCCTTTAAACTCCATCAGTCCCGTCACCACACTTGCCCACTCATTGTTTCCTTCAGACTATACATTTTAATGTAGCCATAATAACCCATATACCATACTGTTGATGGTGGTCAGATAAGGCAGGGAAAAGCCAATGTATTTACAAAGCAAATTTAAAACAGCAGACACTGAACAAGGTGCTGTACAATAGTGATTCACAGCTAGGATTTAAGATGTATGGAACAATTAAAATGATAACTGAAATATATAATACTGAAAATAAAGCATAAAATATACATGTTTAAAACATAACACACAAAAGAGAAAGGAAAAGAACACTAACATAAAAAGACTATCAGGCACATGTTGAAGAGAGAAGATGGATTTTCGATCTCCAGAGGTGGGGAGGACCTAATGAAAGGGGGCAGGTTGTTCCGTCTTGGAGCTACGACAGAAAAGGCAGGATCTCCCTTGGATTTCAGCCTAGACCGTGGAATTGTTGATGATCTAAGGGGTCTGGATGCATAATGGGTGCAATGAAGATCTGAAATATAGGAAGGTGCTGGTCCATGCAGAGCTTTAAAAATAAATCATAAAACCTTAAAATAAATCCTGTAGTTGACTGGAAGCTAATGGAGGGAGGCTAAAACAGGGGATAAATGGTCCCTCTTCTTAGTACCAGTCAGGAACCTTGCGACGGCATTCTGAATAAGCTGTAGGCGGAAGAGATATGACTGACTGATTCCAGAGTAAAGGGCATGGCGATAATCAAGTCTTGCAGAGATGAAATAGGTAAGGAGCGCACACTGATCACAGCACATTTCTGCACCTCCCACATGACAAACCACCACAGGGATGAGAACCTGAGGGCCGGTGACACCTCAGCACCTCAGCCCAAAAGGAACAGGGCTGGTTCTGTTTTCCATTGGCTGGAGTGCCAATCCTGCCACCAATCCCTAAATTTTCCTGAAAATTGGAGGACCTGCATGCACAGCTGGATGTAGATTCAAGTCGTGCAGGTTAAGGGCCTTGCTTTAGGGCCCAATGGAGTAGGATCACTCCCAACAATCACAGGATTCGAACCAGCAACCTTCCACTTGCTGGCATAGACCCCCAGCCTGAAAGCTACTGCTCACCTCAAAGACATGAAAGAGATGAAGAGATGAAAGCATGAAGGAATTTCCAAACCCTTAAACAGGAGAATTTTGTTTATGGCTCTTAGCTGGTAGAAGTTATCTTGCGCTATTTAGTTTATTTGTTTATCAAATTTTAGGTCAGTAAATGACACCAAGATATTTGATATAGCTGTGCATGTTCATAGATAGAGGGCCTCAGTTCTTACTAAAGCTGGGTTAGGGTTAGGTCAAGGGGGCCAAACAGGATCACTTCAGTCTTACCTTCATTTAGCTTTCTTGTCGTCCAGTCTTTAATATCTGTAAGGCACTCAACCAGAGGCACCAAGAAAAAGGCGCTATATAAAAATAAATTGAATGGAACTAAATTGACTTTAGATAAAAATGAAAGTTTGGAAACAGGTCAATAATATTAAAATTTGTTGGATCCAGGTTGGGTTTTATTTTGTTTGTTAGAGGCTGAATTTAAAACAAGGTGAAGCAGCTATTTATAACCGATAAAGCACTGGGACCAGCGGTGGCTTCCACATGTGCCAGCAGCTGTGAGGGAAGAATAGTGGTGGGTTTCATATTAGAGATGATCTCTAGGAGGTGAAGGAGGGCTCAGGCTCAGGCTAATTCCGGAAACCAGAGGGGCTAAAGGAAGAGGCTAAAGGCAGGGGCTAAAGGCAGGGGCTAAAGGAAGGGGCTAAAGGAAGAGGCTAAAGGCAGGTGCTAAAGGCAGGGGCTAAAGGAAGAGGCTAAAGGCAGGGGCTAAAGGCAGGGGGTAAAGGCAGGGGCTAAAGGCAGAGGCTAAAGGAAGAGGCTAAAGGCAGGGGCTAAAGGCAGAGGCTAAAGGAAGAGGCTAAAGGCAGGGGCTAAAGGCAGGGGCTAAAGTAAGAGGCTAAAGGCAGGGGGTAAAGGAAGGGGCTAAAGGCAGGGGCTAAAGGAAGAGGCTAAAGGCAGGGGCTAAAGGCAGAGGCTAAAGGAAGAGGCTAAAGGCAGGGGCTAAAGGAAGAGGCTAAAGGCAGGGGGTAAAGGAAGGGGCTAAAGGCAGGGGGTAAAGGAAGGGGCTAAAGGCAGGGGCTAAAGGCAGGGGGTAAAGGAAGGGGCTAAAAGAAGAGGCTAAAGGCAGGGGCTAAAGGAAGCGGCTAAAGGCAGGGGCTAAAGGAAGAGGCTAAAGGCAGGGGGTAAAGGAAGGGGCTAAAGGCAGGGGGTAAAGGAAGGGGCTAAAGGAAGCGGCTAAAGGCAGGGGCTAAAGGAAGAGGCTAAAGGCAGGGGGTAAAGGAAGGGGCTAAAGGCAGGGGGTAAAGGAAGGGGCTAAAGGAAGAGGCTAAAGGCAGGGGGTAAAGGAAGGGGCTAAAAGAAGAGGCTAAAGGCAGGGGCTAAAGGAAGCGGCTAAAGGCAGGGGGTAAAGGAAGAGGCTAAAGGCAGGGGGTAAAGGAAGAGGCTAAAGGCAGGGGGTAAAGGCAGGGGGTAAAGGCAGGGGCTAAAGGCAGGGGCTAAAGGTAAAAATTAGAATATAAATCACTGTTAATAGTATTAAACAGAACTTTTGGTCTATGAGAGTTTTGAGAGATTATGTTAGAAAGATATTTTGCTCCTGCTACTTTAACTGCCCCCTGATATTTAGCAAGACAATTTCTCAATTTCATAGAAAACCTGCAGCTTCTCTTTTTTCCATTTCTTCTTTTCTACAGTCCTGTCTACGAGAGGATAAAAACGTTTTTACCACTTTTCTAGGTATTTCATAAACTGCAGATTTTTTTAATTATTGTTAACCATTGGAAAGTTGAGTGAACAACTATAAATGAAAATATAAGTAAAAATAAACAAGTTTCCTTTATAACAGGGGTAGGGAACCTGATCCATGGAGAGCCGGCGTGGGTGCGGGTTTTTGGGATGGCCTCTCAATCAGCCAATAACAGTGGATTCCAAGGACTGGAGTTGAGAATCGCTGCTTTATTATTGGCTGACTGAGAGGTCATCCCAAAAACCCGCACCGGTTCTCCATGGATCAGGTTCCCTACCCCTGCTTTATAACATGGAAAGAGTATGTAACAGTGCATGTCTGATATCCTGTTAACTGGTTGTGTGGTGATGGTACCGTAAAACCCTAGGCTCTCCTTTAACTTAGTTAGCATTAGTTAAAAGTTTCATTCAGAAATAGCTGAGATTACATAAGATTAGATAGTTAAGATAGATGATTACAAATGTAAATTCTTTGCTTAAAGAATGATGGTGCCTTTAGCTCGTTTAACTTTCATTTTCCTTGTGAAGAGGGCTCTGTCTTCCTTTGCTGCCCTCATGCAGAATCAAAAGCTTGTTGTCTGGGAACCAGCGCCACTCCCTTCATTCCCAGGAGTAGAAGATGAATGCTGGAAATTTGATTTGCTTAACGTTTTGTCTGACTGTGCCAGGGAACTGGAAGAACATCTACTTTATCAAGATTGATGGCAGCAAATTTTCCCACTACTGGAATAATGTTGCATCATTTTTATTCTCTGTGTCCCAGCACTGTACCTCCTGCTCTTTTAACGAGCCCCCAGATCACAGATCGTGCATGTGGTTCTGCAATGGCTCACGCCATGTTTTGCTTTGGTGCCTTTGCCACAGGGCTCTTAAATATGCTTTACACTGAATGCTATGCTTACAGACGTCCGTGTGAATGGTGCGGGGGCAACTGATAACTATGAGGGACTTTCCACTGCAAATTTTTCTGGGCTTTCAGTTTCACTGCATCGCGATTAGTACATGCAGAACATAAACTGCAAGTGAATGTCAATGACTAATTTATGTATAATCCTTATAATACATTACTGCGGAAACTTGCACTACAACCTACACCTTGCTGAATAAAACAATTCAGGCCTTCAAGAGAAGCCTGTGCCTCTTT
Organism: Brienomyrus brachyistius; assembly: GCF_023856365.1. Taxonomy (NCBI): domain Eukaryota; kingdom Metazoa; phylum Chordata; class Actinopteri; order Osteoglossiformes; family Mormyridae; genus Brienomyrus; species Brienomyrus brachyistius. The sequence goes on from NC_064537.1 coordinate 571,699, forward strand.
ATCTACCCATTAGTCATAGCAGTGTGCAACCTCATAACCCCAAAGAAACTTCACTACCAACTCTGTTTGGGCTGCCTGTGGCATTTGATGCTGCTCTGGTTGCCTTTTTACCTGCTTGTGGTCTAAATTGCTGTACCTCACTCTTGGCACATACTGTTGGGGGGCAGGGATGTCTGCAGCTCTGCTTATGGTCTGAATCCCTCTGCCTTTCCCTCAGAAGGTATGGCTGGGGGGGGGGGGGCATGGTGGTGCAGTGGTTAGCACTGTTGCCTCACACCTCTGGGACCCGGGTTCGAGGCTCCGCCTGGGTCACATGTGTGTGGAGTTTGCATGTTCTCCCCATGTCGTCATGGGGTTTCCTCCGGGTACTCCGGTTTCCCCCCACAGTCCAAAAACATGCTGAGGCTAATTGGAGTTGCTAAATTGCCCGTAGGAGTGCATGTGAGAGTGAATGGTGTGTGAATGTGCCCTGCGATGGGCTGGCCCCCCATCCTGGGTTGTTCCCTGCCTCGTGCCCACTGCATCCAGGATAGGCTCCGGACCCCCCGCGACCCAGTAGGATAAGCGGTTTGGAAAATGGATGGATACCAGGGAGGTCTGCAGCTCCACTGGTGGTCTGAATCCATCTGCCTCAGCATATAAAGCTGGGTACCAGGGAGGTCTGCAGCCCTGCTTATGGGGTGGCACACAGGAGGATCGTATGAGCAGGTGATGACAGGTGGAGGAGCTGTCTCTGTGGTGCCAGACTAACATTGGATCTGAATATCTCCAAGACCATGGTCTTGTACTTCAGGAAGGAGCAGTACAGGAAGTACAGTGATCCCCCACCTATCGCAGAAATTACGTTCCATACCCATCAACGATATGTGAAAATCCGCAATATAGAAAGACTGACATTTTTTAATAGTTTAAGCCTTAAAATACCCCTCCCACACACTGTAAACACATGATATGTGGATGTAGGGCTAAGAATGTGAGTAACATAATAATAATAAAAATAATAATAATAATATGTAATTGATTCCATTTTATCAATGGCTTTATTCCGAGGAGTTGCCACCCTCTTAATACCTATTTGACTAAAGGAAAGTGATGCTGTGGCTCTTATATTCTTTTCATCCTTCTTGATGTATCGTACCGTCGATTCATTCAAGCCATAATGTCAGGGAAAAATCTGCGATATAGCGGTAGCGCGATAACTGAACCACGATATAGCGGGGGGTCACTGTATGGACTCCTCAAGATTTATGGGCCTCTGGTGGAGAGGGTGAACAGCTACAGGTACTATTGAGTACAAATCTCTGAAGACCTAACATGGAAAACCAGCACTTCTATCCTGGTGCAGAAAGCTGGGCAGTGACTGTATCACCTGAGGCTTGACATGCTTTCTGCGAACATCACTGCCTGGTTTGGTAGCTATAGCCGGAGCCTCTGGAGCCAAACAGCCTGGACTGAGAGGCTGAGGAGAAGCTTCTACCCCTCGGCCCATTAAGACCATTAAGACCATTAAGACCACCCATTACCAAAATAAGCTATGACTGCAAACTGCGCTGTAAATATTTTCTCTAACATTTTTTATAATTCATTCTCTTTCCTTTTTAGATATGTTAATATGTTCAGCATTTGTTTTATTAACTTTTTTTTTGCTATTCTGCTCTGCACATTGTGTAGTACAGGCAGCTCCATTTCACTTTTGGTGTACATGCACATGGCATGTCTTTAATCTTTCCAAATATGCATGCCTGTAGTGAAGCTGACAAAGTGAAAATTATAATAGGCTACTTTTCCATTAATGGATGTTATAACAATACTTATCCTGTGTGACCAAGATCCATGATTCGTACTTCAACGTGGAGCGGGTGTAAGTTGCAGAAAGCAACACCTAATACTTCTAAATGTGTCCTGGTCTCATTATGCTACTGTTGAGAAGAGTAATGAGGAAAGTCATAGGATCTGACACGAGAGGTGTGTCTTGCTGATCATGTAAGAATGAATCCCTTGCAAATAAATCATCCGGAGTAAGTGTGTTGACTCAGCTCAGAAGCCAATTACTATACAACTTTTTGTCAAGGACTCCGGAGGTTCTGGGGTGAGGTCAGGGCATGGTGCAGGTAGGAAGGTGGAGGACCCACTGCTGACTCACAGGACACAACAAGGGTTTATTAACTAAACTGAAAACACTAGTAAAACTTACAAAACAAAAACGGACCACAAGGGGTCATAACTAAAAATAGGATAACAATGACTAACTGCAAAACTCAACTGCAACTATGACTAACAATGACTAACTGCAACTCAAACTCGGTTCTCGGGACTCTCTGCCCTGCTTGTGTTCCAGCTATCCCTGCCCTACACACTGCTGATTAAGTGAATCAGGTGTGTTCAGTCAATCAGAAGCTGAAAGACAGCTGGGACTTGTGTGTGGGGCAGGGCAGTGGGGCCCGAGGACCGAGTTTGAGAACCACTGCACTAGACCAAGGGAAAAATAGAGAAAATGGGTTGGCCAGTGACACCTGCTGGTCAAATGGGGAAATAACGGTTGAGAACTGATCCTGACAATAGACTAATTTGCCAATTCTGTTTCATTTGCAGTTTTGCAACTGCAAGTTTATGGAACATGCCGCTTATTGTACATTAGCGAAAGATAAACATGGAATATAAATATGTAACATTACACACTGGCATACTCATGTATCAGTGAAGTGACAATAGATTCATTAAAACTACATTTAATGTTAATATATGTAACTGTGGGACAGTCTGCAGTACAGTAGAAGTGAATCCCATGAGTGTCTCCCATTGAGTATGAACAATAAAAGCTGGGACAGGCAGCCGCTTATTCATATGTGCAGCTCTGTGTTACAGAGAAAGCAGTGGTGGAATGTAGGGCATTAGTGGTAGACGGCACTTCCTGGCAGATAGAGGCCTTTCTGTGGCCCAAACAATGAGGGTCTGTTCCTCAAGGCGCTGAATCACTCTGCCTGAATGTGCAGCCCGAGGAAATTGGGGTGTTTTTGTGCTTTGAGTGTGATATGCAGGAGCCATGTACATCATAAACCATACACCAAGTTTTATTGTCATATCTACAAAGTACAATAAAATTCTAACTTACCTAAACCGGAAAAAGAATTTCAGACATTTTTGCAAATTTATTTAAAATAAAAATTCAGACCCTTTGCTATGATGCTTATAATTTATTTCAGGTGAATCCAATTTGTATTACTCATTTCTGAATATTTCTTTAGATTCCTCCTATGGTCAGTTTATTATTCATAATGTGTATTTGTTTATAATAAATACATATATGCATCATAGCAGAGGGTCTGAATACTTATTTAAATTTTTATTTTGAATAAATTTGCAAAAATGTCTGAAATTCTTTTTCCGGTTTACTTTGTATATATGACAATAAAACTGCGTACGGTGTATAGGGGCTTCTGCATATCACACTCAAAGCACAAAAAACACCCCAATTTTCTAGACATCCCGTTCTTAATACATAGGCTTTAATATGGAGCTGGCCCACCCTATAACAGCTGAGGACAGCAATGGCCGTCCACAAAATTTTTAACCATTCTTCCAGGAGAGCATTCGTGAGGTCAGGCACTGATTTTGGAGACAAGGCCTGACTTACAGTCTCCACTGTAATTCATTCCAAAGGGGTTCTATCAGGTTGAGGTCAAGGCTCTGTGCAGGTCTGTGAAGTTCGTCCAGACGTCCTCATCCATGTCCTTATGGACCTTGCTTTGTGCACTGGTCTGCAGTCATATTGGGACAGGAAGGGGCCGTCCTCAAACTGTTCCCGCAAAGTATTAAATTGTCCAAAATGGCTGCAGCATTAAGAGTTCCTTTCACTGGAACTAAGGGGCCAAGCCCAACCCCTGTAAATAACCCCACACCATAATCCCCCCTCCACCAAACCTTACACTTCAATGCAGTCAGGTAAGTACCATTCTCCTGGCAACCGGCAAACTCAGACTTGTCCATCGGATTGCCAGACAGAGAAGTGTGATCCGTCACTCCAGAGAACACGTCTCCACTGCTCTAGAGTCCAGTGGTGGCATGCTTTATACATTTACATTAACATTTACAGTATTTGGCAGACGCCCTTAGCCAGAGCGACTTACATAAGTGCTTTAAGACGCTGCGGTGAATTTTTCCGATACTAGCTCAATAAGGACCCAAGCTATGAATACCATCTATCTGAATACCATCTATCTGAATACTCTGTTGAGAAAGTGCAACAAATTTTTTTTTCTTTTTTTCTTTTTTGTACACATACACACACACACACGGAAAAGAGCCGAGTAAGAATACAGAGTACTACTTCAGGTATTTCTGAAAAAGGGAAGTTTTGAGTTGTCGCTTGAAGACAGCCAAGGTTTCCACTGTTCGGACATCAAGGGGGAGTTCATTCCACCAACTAGGTGCCAGGACAGAGAAGAGCCGAGATGTGTGTCGTCCTTGTGCCTTAAGGGGTGGTGGGACCAGTCTAGCAGTGCTGGAGGATCGGAGAGATCGGGGTGCAGTACGGGGTGTGATGAGGTCTTTTAGATAGGATGGTGCCAGACCATTTTTGGCTTTGTATGCAAGCATCAGTGTTTTGAATTTAATGCGGGCGGCTACAGGAACCGGGTGGCTACAGGAAAGTGGAGAGAGTGTAGCAAAGGAGTGGTGTGGGAGAACTTGGGAAGGTTGAAAACAAGTCGACACCTTGCATTGCACTTGGTGATATAAAGCTTGGATGCAGCTACTCGGCCATGGAAACCCATTCCATGAAGTTCTCTATACAATGTTCTTGAGCTAATCTGAAGGCAAAACAAAACTTGGAGGTCTGTAGCTATTGACTCTGCAGACAGTTGATGACTTCCCTACACTGTGCGCCTCAGCATGCGTTGTCCCTGCTCTGTGATTTTACATGACCTACCACTTTGTGGCTGAGTTACTGTTCTTCCAAATTCCTTCGACTTTCTTATAATACCACTAACAGTTGACCGTGGAATATTTAGTGGCGAGAAATTTTCACAAATTAAATTATTGCACAGGTATCATGGTACCACGCTTGAATTCATTACAAGCTTCTCTGGTCTGATGAAACCAGGATTGAAATGCTTGGCATCAATTCTAAGTGTCATATCTGAAGGAAATCAGCCACGGCTCATCACCAGCACAAAACCATCCTAGTGGTGAAGCATGGTGGTGACAGCATCTTGTCTATAGGAAATCAGCCACGGCTCATCACCTGCACAAAACCATCCCAACGGTGAAGCATGGTGGTGACAGCATCTTGTCTAAAGGAAATCAGCCACGGCTCATCACCTGCACAAAACCACCCTAGTGGTGAAGCATGGTGGTGACAGCATCTTGTCTAAAGGAAATCAGGAACGTCTCATCACCTGCACAAAACCATCGCAATGGTGAAGCATGGTGGTGACAGCATCTTGTCTATAGGAAATCAGCCACGGCTCATCACCTGCACAAAACCATCCCAACGGTGAAGCATGGTGGTGACAGCATCTTGTCTAAAGGAAATCAGCCACGGCTCATCACCTGCACTAAACCACCCTAGTGGTGAAGCATGGTGGTGACAGCATCTTGTCTATAGGAAATCAGCCACGGCTCATCACCTGCACAAAACCATCCCAACGGTGAAGCATGGTGGTGACAGCATCTTGTCTAAAGGAAATCAGGAACGGCTCATCACCTGCACAAAACCATCGCAATGGTGAAGCATGGTGGTGACAGCATCTTGTCTATAGGAAATCAGCCACGGCTCATCACCTGCACAAAACCATCCCAACGGTGAAGCATGGTGGTGACAGCATCTTGTCTAAAGGAAATCAGCCACGGCTCATCACCTGCACAAAACCATCCTAGTGGTGAAGCATGGTGGTGACAGCATCTTGTCTATAGGAAATCAGCCACGGCTCATCACCTGCACAAAACCATCCCAACGGTGAAGCATGGTGGTGACAGCATCTTGTCTTTAGGAAATCAGTCATGGCTCATCACCTGCACAAAACCATCCTAGTGGTGAAGCATGGTGGTGACAGCATCTTGTCTATATGAAATCAGCCACGGCTCATCACCTGCACAAAACCATCCCAACGGTGAAGCATTGTGGTGACAGCATCTTGTCTAAAGGAAATCAGGAACGTCTCATCACCTACACAAAACCATCGCAATGGTGAAGCATGGTGGTGACAGCATCTTGTCTATAGGAAATCAGCCACGGCTCATCACCTGCACAAAACCATCCCAACGGTGAAGCATGGTGGTGACAGCATCTTGTCTAAAGGAAATCAGCCACGGCTCATCACCTGCACAAAACCACCCTAGTGGTGAAGCATGGTGGTGACAGCATCTTGTCTAAAGGAAATCAGGAACGTCTCATCACCTGCACAAAACCATCGCAATGGTGAAGCATGGTGGTGACAGCATCTTGTCTATAGGAAATCAGCCACGGCTCATCACCTGCACAAAACCATCCCAACGGTGAAGCATGGTGGTGACAGCATCTTGTCTAAAGGAAATCAGCCACGGCTCATCACCTGCACTAAACCACCCTAGTGGTGAAGCATGGTGGTGACAGCATCTTGTCTATAGGAAATCAGCCACGGCTCATCACCTGCACAAAACCATCCCAACGGTGAAGCATGGTGGTGACAGCATCTTGTCTAAAGGAAATCAGGAACGTCTCATCACCTGCACAAAACCATCGCAATGGTGAAGCATGGTGGTGACAGCATCTTGTCTAAAGGAAATCAGCCACGGCTCATCACCTGCACAAAACCATCCCAACGGTGAAGCATGGTGGTGACAGCATCTTGTCTAAAGGAAATCAGCCACGGCTCATCACCAGCACAAAACCATCCTAGTGGTGAAGCATGGTGGTGACAGCATCTTGTCTAAAGGAAATCAGCCACGGCTCATCACCTGCACAAAACCACCCTAGTGGTGAAGCATGGTGGTGACAGCATCTTGTCTAAAGGAAATCAGGAACGTCTCATCACCTGCACAAAACCATCGCAATGGTGAAGCATGGTGGTGACAGCATCTTGTCTATAGGAAATCAGCCACGGCTCATCACCTGCACAAAACCATCCCAACGGTGAAGCATGGTGGTGACAGCATCTTGTCTAAAGGAAATCAGCCACGGCTCATCACCTGCACTAAACCACCCTAGTGGTGAAGCATGGTGGTGACAGCATCTTGTCTATAGGAAATCAGCCACGGCTCATCACCTGCACAAAACCATCCCAACGGTGAAGCATGGTGGTGACAGCATCTTGTCTAAAGGAAATCAGGAACGTCTCATCACCTGCACAAAACCATCGCAATGGTGAAGCATGGTGGTGACAGCATCTTGTCTATAGGAAATCAGCCACGGCTCATCACCTGCACAAAACCATCCCAACGGTGAAGCATGGTGGTGACAGCATCTTGTCTAAAGGAAATCAGCCACGGCTCATCACCTGCACAAAACCATCCTAGTGGTGAAGCATGGTGGTGACAGCATCTTGTCTATATGAAATCAGCCACGGCTCATCACCTGCACAAAACCATCCCAACGGTGAAGCATTGTGGTGACAGCATCTTGTCTAAAGGAAATCAGGAACGTCTCATCACCTGCACAAAACCATCGCAATGGTGAAGCATGGTGGTGACAGCATCTTGTCTATAGGAAATCAGCCACGGCTCATCACCTGCACAAAACCATCCCAACGGTGAAGCATGGTGGTGACAGCATCTTGTCTAAAGGAAATCAGCCACGGCTCATCACCTGCACAAAACCATCCTAGTGGTGAAGCATGGTGGTGACAGCATCTTGTCTATAGGAAATCAGCCACGGCTCATCACCTGCACAAAACCATCCTAGTGGTGAAGCATGGTGGTGACAGCATCTTGTCTAAAGGAAATCAGCCACGGCTCATCACCTGCACAAAACCATCCTAGTGGTGAAGCATGGTGGTGACAGCATCTTGTCTATAGGAAATCAGCCACGGCTCATCACCTGCACAAAACTATCCCAACGGTGAAGCATTGTGGTGAAAGCATCTTGTCTAAAGGAAATCAGCCACAGCTCATCACCTGCACAAAACCATCCTAGTGGTGAAGCATGGTGGTGACAGCATCTTGTCTATAGGAAATCAGGCACGTCTCATCACCTGCACCAAACCATCCCAACGGTGAAGCATGGTGGTGACAGCATCTTGTCTATAGGAAATCAGCCACGGCTCATCACCTGCACAAAACCATCCCAACGGTGAAGCATGGTGGTGACAGCATCTTGTCTAAAGGAAATCAGGAACGTCTCATCACCTGCACAAAACCATCCCAACGGTGAAGCATGGTGGTGACAGCATCTTGTCTATAGGAAATCAGCCACGGCTCATCACCTGCACAAAACCATCCCAACGGTGAAGCATGGTGGTGACAGCATCTTGTCTAAAGGAAATCAGGAACGTCTCATCACCTGCACAAAACCATCCCAGTGGTGAAGCATGGTGGTGACAGCATCTTGTCTATAGGAAATCAGCCACGGCTCATCACCTGCACAAAACCATCCCAACGGTGAAGCATGATTGTGATAGCATCTTGTCTATAGGAAATCAGCCACGGCTCATCACCTGCACAAAACCATCCCAACGGTGAAGCATGGTGGTGACAGCATCTTTTCTAAAGGAAATCAGGAATGTCTCATCACCTGCACAAAACTATCCCAACGGTGAAGCATGGTGGTGACAGCATCTTGTCTAAAGGAAATCAGCCACAGCTCATCACCTGCACAAAACCATCCTCGTGGTGAAGCATGGTGGTGACAGCATCTTGTGTATAGGAAATCAGCCACGGCTCATCACCTGCACAAAACCATCCCAATGGTGAAGCATGGTGGTGACAACATCTTGTCTAAAGGAAATCAGGAACGTCTCATCACCTGCACAAAACTATCCCAACGGTGAAGCATGGTGGTGACAGCATCTTGTCTAAAGGAAATCAGCCACAGCTCATCACCTGCACAAAACCATCCTAGTGGTGAAGCATGGTGGTGACAGCATCTTGTCTATAGGAAATCAGCCACGGCTCATCACCTGCACAAAACCATCCCAACGGTGAAGCATGGTGGCGACGGCATCATTTCTGAAAGATTAAAATTCCTGACTGAGACTCTAAAGGAGCAGCACACTGCCCTTCGCTAGCTTAGCCTGCTATCAGGATATCATCCTGACATATTCTTCTGGCTTTCCTCCTCCTTGGCTGCAGACTCCTGGAGGAGGGATCTGTTTGCTCCTTCCCACCCACAGCCCCACAGGAGCCTGGCAGACGGCAGGCCATCCTCCCTCATAATGGATCACAGCTGGCAAATGGATGATCTGGCAAAGCAGCCATCTAGCACAATCCCATTCCCGTCCATTCCTGGAATAACTAAATGAAAACGGAGTGAAATGAAAGAAGCCTGTGAGAAGAGGGGAAGATGGGGCATGTTCAGTTACTATACTACTGACACAATGCCGGATTTTTCTGTACGGTGGGAGAGGGAGCCGTTAGAAAGACGAAACATCATGGTTTGCTCTTACTTTCTGTTACATGTACAAACTGGTTGTGCTGTTAGAAACAGTTTTTTTCATTGTCTCTCCAGTCAAATCCAAAGGGCTGTAATAATCTCCCCATTTCTAATAAAATCCTCTTGTCCCCATGTCATGCAGGTCTGTTCTGACAGGGAACAGAGGCCCTGTGTCTGCTCACCAGTCCTGTATCTGCTCCCCAATCATGCTTCTGCCTGGCTGTGTGTCTCTTACCCACCCCTGTGTCTGTTCCCCAGTCCTGTGTCTCTGCAGCCCTGCATTTGTTCCCTGTCCTGTGTCTGTTCTCCAGCTCAATATCTAGCAGGCCCTTTGTCTGTTCCCAGGCCCTATGTCTCCCCAGCCCTGTGTCTGTTCCTCAGTACTGTATCTGCTGCCTGGCCCTGTGTCTGTTCCCAGGCCCTATGTCTCCCCAGCCCTGTGTCTGTTCCTCAGTACTGTATCTGCTCCCTGGCCCTGTGTCTGTTCCCAGGCCCTATGTCTCCCCAGCCTTGTGTCTGTTCCTCAGTACTGTATCTGCTCCCTGGCCCTGTGTCTGTTCCCAGGCCCTATGTCTCCCCAGCCCTGTGTCTGTTCCTCAGTACTGTATCTGCTCCCTGTCCCTGTGTCTGTTCCCAGGCCCTATGTCTCCCCAGCTCTGTGTCTCCCCAGTCTGCTCGCTGGCCCTGTCTGCTCTCCAGCCATGCTTCTCCCTGGCTGTGTGTCTGTTCCCCATCCCTGTGTCTGTTCCCTGGCTCTGTGTCTATTACCCGGTCCTGTGTTTCCCCTGCCCTTTGTCTCCCTGGCCCTGTGTCTGGTCCCCAGCCTTATGTCTGTTCCTCAGCCAGATGTCTGTTCCTTTGTCTTGTCCTCCCCCCTCGAAGCTTAAGACTGTTCCCTGGCCCTGTGTCTGTTCCCCAGCCACACATCTCCCTTGCCCTGTGTCTGTTCCCCAGCCCTATGTCTGTTCCCCGGTCTTGTGTTTCTCCAGCTCTCTGTCTCCCTGACCCTGTGTTTGTTCCCCTGGTCCTGTGTCTGTACCCCAGCCCTGTTTCTCCCCGGCCCTGTGTCCCCCTGGTCCTGTGTCTGTTCCTCAGGCACGCATCTCCCCATTCCTGCATCAGTTCCCTGGCCCTGTGTTTTCCCAGCTCTGAATCTGTTCCCCTTTGCTCCAAAAAAAAAAGTCTTCCCACTCGGGATCTGGAAAAAGAAGGGTTTCTGCTTCCTGTTTGCAAACAAGCCATTTGAGGCTGTTGTGTAAATGTGCCCTTGCACAATCATACAAACGCTCACACACACACAAACACACACACACAAACACACACACACACACACACACACACACACACACACACACACCATTTATTCATGTCTTTGTGGGGACATAAAAGTTTTTCATCTTTATGAAAAAAAACCTAATCCCAACTATGACAACCTTAACCCTAATCCAGCCTTAACCTTAACCATAAGTAACCAAACAAAATACAGGACTTTTGGCATTTTTACTTTTTTCGTTGCAGTCACAATCAATTTCCTTATGCGGGACCCAAAAAAATGGTCCTCACAATGTCAAAAAAACTGGTGTTTATCACAATGTGGCAATGTTATGTATAACTGACCCACACTCAGGCACACACAGACAGGGATGTGGAACCCAGCCAGCCCCTGCCATTCTTCAGAAGCATACTCAGCAGCTCCTGGCCAGTAGAATTCTGGTTGGGTCTTCATTTTAGCAGACGGCCCAGAGCTATTAGTGCCTCCTGCTGTTCATGTAGCTCCCCCTGACCTCGTAGGTCACACTGAGGTGTCCTGTCTCTGAATGCTCTGACAGGATTATTATACCAAGGGTCACAGTACAGACTGTTTTCATATAAAGGAAGTAAAACACAGAGGCCCCGACTGGGCTTTCGCCATGGTTACAGCTTGTGACCCTTCCCATTAAGGAAGAACTCAACTTTCCCCCACAGACTCATGTTACTGAGATCATTTATGCCGATCCCCACCCCCCATTGAAGGAGAAGTGAGTTGGAACATTAGATGCTGGCTACCAAATCTTAAGGGTATGAGGATATGGGGACAGGAGCACAACAGAGTGACGTTAACATTACGAGGGGGGCAGCACTGGAGCTGCACTGGAGCTGCACTGCAGTTGTTGTTCTCAAGTCAACTTTATGTATATAGGATTTTTTCAGACAGAAAGGTCATTCAAGGTGCTTTACAGAAAATGAAATAAAAAATGTATACATACCTGTTAAATGAACATAAAATATGAAAACGTGTAAAGATGGCTTAGAAATGGCTTCTCAGGGTTGATACAGTACTTTTGAAGTGGCTCTACCAAATGTTCATAATTTCACTGGGCGTGGAGGTTCCCTGTGGTGCATTGGCGCCCATCCCACCTGCGCCCAATGCTCCTAGGATAGGCTCCGGGCTCCCTGCGACCCCAGTGGGGATTAAGTGGTTATGATAATGGATGGATGGATGGATGAAAGGGACTGCAGCTTATATGGCCCTATATAGCCTAAAGGCAGGGACTGCAGAAATGTTATTGCATTTTCAGTGACATTAAGAGCAAACAGCTGTTCATCATGTCAACAGAAGCTGGGGGGTTGGGGCTTACAGTAAATATACAGACAGGCTGACGTCAGGCTTTGTGAGCCAGTGGTTCAGGGGGCTGCTGGGGGAGACCTGAACTCAGTGCCTCTTGGTGTGCTAAGTCTCCACAAACATCCACACACATTTACATGTATATAACAGTTTTATTACCTTGTAAATAGTCTGTAGGGTTTGCATTCTATCCCGACACTTTTGATGTGGCTAGTTTTAGGTTTATAATGGAATGCAATAGATCTGGTTTGAGGTTTCTTGCATAAGTGTGAGATTAAGGCTGAAAGCATGAGTGACTGCGTGACAGTTGGCAGCCCTGATGATGAAGTGTATACTTACTGCCCAGATAATTAGCTTTGACATTCTCTTTCATGACCCAAGACTTGACAGTGCCATGGAGGACACACTGCAGTCTATTTCTGCTGGCAAAGTCACCACAGAGTATGTGGGGTAAGGGTTTGTGTAAGAAGAGTTTTCATTGACTGTCTGTTACATGTCATTTAAACAAAGCTTAAGAAGCAGATGAACAATGAAGAACAATACGAAGATATCCATCTAATGAGCTAATCCAGGAAGAACTGGCAAATTTTTTAGTACAATTAATAAAATCCTGGCCAAATGTTCCGTTTTTGAGATATTAAGAGACCTTTTGAGGATAGAAAATAATTATAACATGAATGCTTGTTTGCTCTTGGGGAATGCCAGTGGAATGAGACGGGGGTGTTTGTGTCCCAGAGGGTAAAGTACTGAGGCTGATAGATCTCTGTAATCATTTATGTAATCATGATGTAACCAATCAGAACACTCTGTGACCACTTCAGTGTGACAGAGGAGCGCTGCCTCAGAGGTTAATCAGGACACCTTCTGGCAGCTGTATGAGGGATACCATAGGTCTCGCTCTCTGTTGATCGCTCCATGCTCCTGGGAACTGGGGGGGCGGAATGTTCACATGAACGAAGGATGCTAGACTCACTGTTTTATGTCTTTTATCAGCTTTGAGCCTGAGACCATTGGAAGTGAAACACAAAGAGTCTTTCATACTTTTCTGAGAATTTTGTAGATCCACAGCTACGTTTCCCAAAGGGTTTTTTTCGAAGCTCACCACTAATGTGAGCAGGCGAAAGACGTCTCTGTGTGAGGTGGCGGGTGAAAGACACCTCGGTGTGAGGCGGTGGGCGAAAGACGTCTTGGTGTGAGGCGGCGGGCGAAAGACGTCTCGGTGTGAGGCGGCGGGTGAAAGACGTCTCGGTGTGAGGCGGCGGGTGAAAGACGTCTCGGTGTGAGGCGGCGGGTGAAAGACGTCTCTGTGTGAGGCGGCGGGCGAAAGAAGAGAGGCGTGAGGCGGCGGATGACAGACATCTCTGTGTGAGGCGGCGGGCAAAAGAAGAGAGGCGTGAGGCAGCGGATGACAGACGTCTCTGTGTGAGGCGGCGGGTGAAAGACACCTCGGTGTGAGGCGGTGGGCGAAAGACGTCTTGGTGTGAGGCGGCGGGCGAAAGACGCCTCGGTCTGAGGCGGCGGGAGAAAGACGCCTCGGTGTGAGGCAGCGGGTGAAAGACGTCTCTGTGTGAGGCGGCGGGTGAAAGACGTTTGTGTGAGGCGGCGGGAGAAAGACGTCTCGGTGTGAGGCGGCGGGTGAAAGAAGAGAGGCGTGAGGCGGCGGATGACAGACATCTCTGTGTGAGGCGGCAGACGAAAGGCGTCTCGGCGTGAGGCGGCGGACGACAGGCGTCTCTGTGTGAGGCGGCGGGAGAAAGACGTCTCGGTGTGAGGCGGCGGGAGAAAGACGTCTCTGTGTGAGGCGGCGGGCGAAAGAAGAGAGGCGTGAGGCGGCGGATGACAGACATCTCTGTGTGAGGCGGCGGACGAAAGGCGTCTCGGCGTGAGGCGGCGGACGACAGGCGTCTCTGTGTGAGGCGGCGGGCGAAAGGCGTCTCGGCGTGAGGCGGCCGGCGAAAGACGTCTCTGTGTGAGGCGGCGGGAGAAAGACGTCTCTGTGTGAGGCGGCGGGGAATGACGTCTCTGTGTGAGGCGGCGGGCGAAAGACGTCTCGGCGTGAGGCGGCGGACGAAAGGCGTCTCTGTGTGAGGCGGCGGGTGAAAGATGCCTCGGCGTGAGGCGGCGGACGAAAGGCGTCTCTGCGTGAGGCGGCGGACGAAAGGCGTGTCGGCGTGAGGCGGCGGACGAAAGGCGTCTCGGCGTGAGGCGGCGGACGAAAGACGTCTCTGTGTGAGGCGGCGGGGAATGACGTCTCTGTGTGAGGCGGCGGGCGAAAGACGTCTCGGCGTGAGGCGGCGGGGAATGACGTCTCTGTGTGAGGCGGCGGGCGAAAGACGTCTCGGCGTGAGGCGGCGGACGAAAGACGTCTCTGTGTGAGGCGGCGGGGAATGACGTCTCTGTGTGAGGCGGCGGGTGAAAGATGCCTCGGCGTGAGGCGGCCGGCGAAAGACGTCTCGGTGTGAGGCGGCGGACGAAAGGCGTCTCTGTGTGAGGCGGCGGGTGAAAGATGCCTCGGCGTGAGGCGGCCGGCGAAAGACGTCTCGGCGTGAGGCGGCGGACGAAAGGCGTCTCGGCGTGAGGCGGCGGACGACAGGCGTCTCTGTGTGAGGCGGCGGGCGAAAGGCGTCTCGGCGTGAGGCGGCGGACGACAGGCGTCTCTGTGTGAGGCGGCGGGCGAAAGGCGTCTCGGCGTGAGGCGGCGGACGAAAGGCGTCTCTGTGTGAGGCGGCGGGTGAAAGATGCCTCGGCGTGAGGCGGCCGGCGAAAGACGTCTCGGCGTGAGGCGGCGGACGAAAGGCGTGTCGGCGTGAGGCGGCGGACGAAAGGCGTCTCGGCGTGAGGCAGCGGACGAAAGACGTCTCTGTGTGAGGCGGCGGGGAATGACGTCTCTGTGTGAGGCGGCGGGCGAAAGACGTCTCGGCGTGAGGCGGCGGACGAAAGGCGTCTCTGTGTGAGGCGGCGGGTGAAAGATGCCTCGGCGTGAGGCGGCCGGCGAAAGACGTCTCGGCGTGAGGCGGCGGACGAAAGGCGTCTCGGCGTGAGGCGGCGGACGACAGACGTCTCGGCGTGAGGCGGCGGACGACAGACGTCTCGGCGTGAGGCGGCGGACGACAGACGTCTCGGCGTGAGGCAGCAGGCGAAAGGTGTCTCGGCGTGAGGCAGCGGGTGAAAGAGACCTCGGCGTAAGGCGGTTGGTGAAAGACATCCCTGTGTGAGGCGGCGGGCGAAAGACGTCTCTGTGTGAGGCGGCGGGCGAAAGACGTCTCTGTGTGAGGCGGCGGGGAATGATGTCTCTGTGTGAGGCAGCGGGCGACAGACGTCTCTGTGTGAGGTGGCGGGGAATGACGCCTCGGTGTCTTTTTAGGACTACAGAATTTCACAGATATGAATATTGTTACATTTAGGGACTTTATATTGCCATCAAGAGGCACCTTAGCTCCTAGATATAGATTATTCATAATGATCTTTTGCTCTGCTGTGGACTGGCATCCTGTCCAGATTATACGCCAGACCTAAGATGCTTGGGACAGGCCCAGGACCCCCACCAGAGACCCTGAGCTGGATAAGCGGGTTGATGATTGAATGGGATGAGCTGGTGTATTCGTGTAACATTAATGTGTGATGACACAGGTGACCGTGTGTGTTCCATGTGCAGCATAATGGCCAGACGTGACATAATATTCCTCATGCCTCATAGCTTCCTGGAATTGGCTCGAAATCACTGGAACTCTGAGTGTATATATGATTTATGGAAATGGCCGAATGGACAAATTTGGATTTTGACAATGTCTCTAAAGATTTTCTGTTTATGTGCTTTACAGACTTCACAAAAAAATTAAATGTTCTTAATTTAAATAGCAGGAGATGCAATGTATGGAGTCCAAAATAAACAGTTTATAAAATAAACAGTCATAGACAAGAACAAAAATGTAAAGTTTTAAGACTTAATGTCAAACAACATAGGTTGGCTTAAATAACTGTCTATATGAGGCGCTGGGGATTTCTGTAATTCGATAATTTTTGCTCTAAGTGTAATGTGTCTCCAGTAGTCCCTCTGTATCTCTGGCTCCACCTGCTGCTTCTATGTGGTGTGACAGGAAGCATGCACAAGCCAGTTGAGCGTAGTCACAGTCAGAGAGTATTCAACTGGTTAATAGAAACAATATATTGGTTTGGATTTGTAGTTTTTGGACCTGAAATGCACAACACTGTTAGTCTGCGCAGCAGAATCTTAAATTCACCCATCGACACAAAGTCATCCAGTTAAATACAGCAACATTAATGTTTTTTTATTCAAATTCCGATGTATACAGTTTAATGCATGATTTTTAAAAAGTAATTCAGTTTAAATACATTGCCTGTGTATGTTATTTAACAAACAAAATAATTACGTGTTGAAGCTTTGTGTGGAGCTGAGGAAGAAGGAAATTACAGAGAGCCTTTCACATACGAACATTTAATCAGTTATTTCAGGTGTTTCGGGGGACAGCTTCATTTCTGAGAATAGAATGTGCATTAGCTCTAAGGCAGAAGGTTCTGCATTTTATATTCTGCTCTGATTTCTGATCCACTAGTCCCTGCTTCTGCGTACTGGTCCAAACTGGTCCATGGCAGATGCAGATGGACAGGGTCTCCAGAGTGGGATCTGAGCTCTTTCTCTGTGGAGAAGAGGGGGTTAGACCTTCTGATCACGCTCCAGTCTTAATGTCTATGTACCGGCAAGCTGGCCATCAGACTCCCTCTCCAACTTTGAGAAACACCTGAAGACCGGTCAGTTCTAGGAAGACCTGTATTAGCCTGACAGCACTCCACGTTCCCTGAATACTATTAATGTCACACTGCCTGCTGATTTGAGTAATTGCCTTATTATGTTCTTGCTTTGTGTGGAAGATATTGTGTTGCTCTACTACTGCTTATACTTAACTGGGCATTCACTGGGCGCTCAGCCTGGCCAGCTCCTTGCCAGCCGTATGTGTGCAATGTTCTGTATGCTTCACTTGCATGTCACTTAGAACTAAAGTTTTTGTTAAATTAATGACCTGTAAATGCAAGGCTGAGGAGGACAGTCCATTAAGCACTTCTCAGTGCCACATACCAGCGGCTAAAAGCACTGCATACCGGCTGGCTATTAGCACTGCATACCGACTGGCTATTAGCACTGCATACCGGCTGGCTATTAGCACTGCATACCGGCTGGCTATTAGCACTGCATACCGGCTGGCTATTAGCACTGCATACCGGCTGGCTATTAGCACTGCATACCGGCTGGCTATCAGCACTGCATACTGGTTGGCTGTCAGTGCCACATACTGGCTGGCTGTCAGTGCTACATATTGGGTGACTATCAGTGCCGTATACTGACTGGCTGTCAGTGCTACATACCATCTGGCTATCAGCACTGCATACTGGCTGGCTGTCAGTGCTACATACTGGCTGGCTATTAGCACTGCATACCGGCTGGCTATTAGCACTGCATACCGGCTGGCTATTAGCACTGCATACCGGCTGGCTATCAGCACTGCATACTGGTTGGCTGTCAGTGCCACATACTGGCTGGCTGTCAGTGCTACATATTGGGTGACTATCAGTGCCGTATACTGACTGGCTGTCAGTGCTACATACCATCTGGCTATCAGCACTGCATACTGGCTGGCTGTCAGTGCTACATACTGGCTGGCTATTAGCACTGCATACCGGCTGGCTATTAGCACTGCATACCGGCTGGCTATTAGCACTGCATACCGGCTGGCTATCAGCACTGCATACTGGTTGGCTGTCAGTGCCACATACTGGCTGGCTGTCAGTGCTACATATTGGGTGACTATCAGTGCCGTATACTGACTGGCTGTCAGTGCTAAATACCATCTGGCTATCAGCACTGCATACTGGCTGGCTGTCAGTGCTACATACTGGCTGGCTATCAGGACTGCATACTGGCTGGCTATCAGTGCCTCATACCAGCTGACTATCAGCACTGCATACTGGCTGGCTGTCAGTGCCACATACCGGCTGGCTAACAGCACTGCATACTGGCTGGCTGTCAGTGCCTCATACCAGCTGACTATCAGCACTGCATACTGGCTGGCTGTCAGTGCCTCATACCAGCTGGCTAACAGCACTACATACTGGCTGGCTGTCAGTGATAAAGGTCTCCTGCAGGACACATCCCACATTTACAGTTCCTTTCATTCACCTCCCTCGCTACCCGCCACCATCTTCACTCACCTTTTGTAACCAACACTCCCCTCCCCTTCAGCTCATCTCCCATCCCTCTTCCACTTCACCCTCACTCCCTATCATTTCTCTTGTGTTTTTCTATCTGTACATACCTGAGAAACATTCCCTTCACTCACATTTGCTGTAGCCCTGTTGCGATAATCAACACAGGCTCAGTACTTTGTACAGTCATGAGCCTGCTGAGTATGTAGGTTTACCTTCTCCCGACATACTTCACACATTATGAAAGTGCAGATCTCCTAAGAACATGGTGAGCTGTCCTTCACACTTACAGCGGACGGTGACTTTGGCTGTGGCCTCGCTGGAGCCGTGCTTGTTGGTGACCACACACTTGTATGTGCCAGCATCTGCCGTCCGTGACTGGCCAATCAGTAGGCTATTGTCACGTATCTCTGCTCTCCTTGGGAGGCTGCCCCCCACCTTGGACCAAAGGAAACGCAGGGGGGTGGTCCCGTGGGCCAGGCACTGCAGGTGGATGGGGTCCCCAGCCCGCACACGCAGCTGTTCGGGCAAGCAGGTTGCATATGGGGGCGCTGTTTGGGAATATTGGCAAGGAGTAGGGGGTAGCAGATTAGTTTGGGGAACTAGGAAGATTGAAAAAATTACATACATCTGGTAGCTCCTAGTTTGGCTCTGAAGCTCACAATTTCTACAAACTGTCTACGTGGTTCTAGAACAGTGGTTCTCAAACTTTTTACACTGTGTACCAATATTAGGCTCTCCGTGTACCTATATTGTAACTGAAATCATAAAAGGTGATACCTCCGCATACCACTAGTGGTACTTATACAGTAAAACCTCGGATTGTGAGCATAATTCATTGCGGAAACTTGCTTGTAATCTAAAGCACTCGTATATCAAAGCGAATTTTCCCATAAGAAATAACGGAAAGTCAGATTCGTTCCACAATCCAAAAATATTCATAAAAAATTATTCATACAAAATATAAAGTAAAAATACATAAAACAAATTAACTTGCATTTCACCTTTGAAAAGAATCGTGGATGGTGTGAGGGAGACGAGAGAGAGGAAGAGGAGGGTTATTTTGTAGGATGACTTTCCCTATAACTAACAGAATCACTGCTATTTGTTGGCTCACTGGAATCTTTTTCTTTTTGTGCGACTTTAACAAGGAACCTCCTGAAATATCTACAAACTGCGTCTTAGTGCTGCAGAATCACTCACTCCTGACATATCTACAGACCGCGTCTCAGTGCTGGAGAATCACTCACTCCTGACATATCTACAGACCGCGTCTCAGTGCTGGAGAATCACTCACTCCTGACATATCTACAGACCGCATCTCAGTGCTGGAGAATCACTCACTCCTGACATATCTACAGACCGCGTCTTGGCTCTAGAGCATCATTCAGTCCTCAAATATCAACAAACTGTCATCTTGGCCGCGGAGCATCACTCTTGCTATATGTGTCACTCACTTTCCACCTCCATCTGGGCTGTGGCCTCCACAAAGCCGGCAGCATTGGTGGCGTTGCAGATGTACTGGCCTGAATCCTGGCGGCCCACGTTCTGCAGAACCAGGGTCCCCCCCTGAGCCTTATGCAGCCAGGGCAGAGGGGCACGCAGCTTGGACCAGGAGATGGTGGGTGTGGGGGAGCCTGGACCGGCATGTTAGTTACCAAATGCAAGATCTACATCATAACTCTTAAGGTTACTATTATTCCCACCATATTAAGGCACATGCTGATATCTCTGCGTGTTATGTGTGTGTGTGCGTGTGTGTCGGTGTGTGGCGGGGGGTAGTTACCGCTGACGTGGCAGTGGAATGTTACGCTCTGTCCCTCTACCGCCACCAACTCAGCTGGAACCACAGAGGCCAAAGGGGGCGTGGCTTCATAAGTCCCACCCTCAACAGTCAGCTCCACCCTGGCTTCTGAAGATCCTTCACTGCTCTGGGCCCGGCACAAGTACACACCAGCGTCTTCCAAGCGTGCAGACGACACCTGGGACGATAGAGGTGGTGCTTAAAGGCAGCTGGTGCCAGATGATTATTCGGGGTGGCCGGCGTCACATTTCTGAGTTTGCCGATTGGCCCATGGCAGACTACCTGCATCACCACAGGGGTGTCCGTCGCAGCAGAGCTGCTCAGGACCGTCTCATCGCCGTGGTTCAGGCGGAACCAGCTGACAGATGGGCGGGGTCTCCCTGAGGCCTGACACTCCAGGTTCACGGTTTCACCCACTGTCACTCTAACCGCCCCCCCAGGGGTCACCCGGACCTTGGGGGGATCTGTGGGCATTAGGGAAGAGGCAAAAATTAGGCTGCCTCACGCGTGAGATGGTCAGTCCCATATGAAAATGAAACGGCATGGTACATGTAAGGCTAACAAGCATCTTTTACATTTCAATTATATACTGTATGACAACACCTGATACTTTTAATAGGTTCAAGTCAGTGCTTTATGGTGTGTGATTATGGTCACATTCATACCAAAAAAAAAAACATTTAAAATGACCGTTAAACAGTACAAGGCAATTAAGTCAAAAATGAAGGTGAACACTATAGCCCAAGGTACTTCTGGCAGTTCAGCCTGTAGCCTGGAAACTTGTGAGAATATACTCTGCAGCATCAGAAACTTGTGAGAATATACTCTGCAGCATCAGAAACTTGTGAGAATATACTCTGCAGAATCAGAAACCTGCAAACTGGAATCTGGTAGCCTGTGTAGGGATGAATCCTTTAGTGTTTGACACTTATGAATGTGCATTCTGTAGCTTTTTCAACAAGACGCTACCTTTCTTATTATCACCACTAACAGAGCCATTACCCTACAAAGTGACTGGACATCACCTTAGTCTGTTTTACAGACTAGACATCACTAAATGGGCCATTACCCTCCAAAGTGACTGGTCATCACCTCAGTCTGTTTTACAGACTATATGTCACTAAGCGGTCCACTACCCTCCAAAGTGACTGGTCATCACCTCAATCTGTTTTACAGACTATATGTCACTAAGCGGTCCATTACCCTCCAAAGTGACTGGTCATCACCTCAGTCTGTTTTACAGACTATATGTCACTAAGCGGTCCTTTACCCTCCAAAGTGACTGGTCATCACCTCAGTCTGTTTTACAGACTATATGTCACTAAGCGGTCCACTACCCTCCAAAGTGACTGGTCATCACCTCAGTCTGTTTTACAGACTATATGTCACTAAGCGGTCCACTACCCTCCAAAGTGACTGGTCATCACCTCAGTCTGTTTTACAGACTATATGTCACTAAGCGGTCCATTACCCTCCAAAGTGACTGGTCATCACCTCAGTCTGTTTTACAGACTATATGTCACTAAGCGGTCCACTACCCTCCAAAGTGACTGGTCATCACCTCAGTCTGTTTTACAGACTATATGTCACTAAGCGGTCCATTACCCTCCAAAGTGACTGGTCATCACCTCAGTCTGTTTTACAGACTATATGTCACTAAGCGGTCCATTACCCTCCAAAGTGACTGGTCATCACCTCAGTCTGTTTTACAGACTAGACGTCACTAAGCGGTCCATTACCCTCCAAAGTGACTGGTCATCACCTCAGTCTGTTTTACAGACTAGACGTCACTAAGCGGTCCATTACCCTCCAAAGTGACTGGTCATCACCTCAATCTGTTTTACAGACTATATGTCACTAAGCGGTCCATTACCCTCCAAAGTGACTGGTCATCACCTCAGTCTGTTTTACAGACTATATGCCACTAAGCGGTCCATTACCCTCCAAAGTGACTGGTCATCACCTCAGTCTGTTTTACAGACTAGACGTCACTAAGCGGTCCATTACCCTCCAAAGTGACTGGTCATCACCTCAGTCTGTTTTACAGACTATATGTCACTAAGCGGTCCATTACCCTCCAAAGTGACTGGTCATCACCTCAGTCTGTTTTACAGACTAGACGTCACTAAGCGGTCCATTACCCTCCAAAGTGACTGGTCATCACCTCAGTCTGTTTTACAGACTATATGTCACTAAGCGGTCCATTACCCTCCAAAGTGACTGGTCATCACCTCAGTCTGTTTTACAGACTATATGCCACTAAGCGGTCCATTACCCTCCAAAGTGACTGGTCATCACCTCAGTCTGTTTTACAGACTAGACGTCACTAAGCGAGCCATTCCCATCTACAGGGACTGGTCATCACCTCAGTCTGTTTTACAGACTAGACGTCACTAAGCGAGCCATTCCCATCTACAGGGACTGGACATCACCATGATCTGTTTTACAGACTAGACGTCACTAAGCGAGCCATTCCCATCCACAGGGACTGGACATCACCTCAGTCTGTTTTACAGACTAGACGTCACTAAGCGAGCCATTCCCATCCACAGGGACTGGTCATCACCTCAGTCTGTTTTACAGACTAGACGTCACTAAGCGAGCCATTCCCATCCACAGGGACTGGACATCACCTCAGTCTGTTTTACAGACTAGACGTCACTAAGCGAGCCATTCCCACCTACAGGGACTGGACATCACCTCAGTCTGTTTTACAGACTAGACGTCACTAAATGAGCCATTCCCATCCACAGGGACTGGACATCACCTCAGTCTGTTTTACAGACTAGACGTCACTAAGTGGGCCATTCCCATCCACAGGGACTGGACATCACCTCAGTCTGTTTTACAGACTAGACGTCACTAAGCGAGCCATTCCCATCTACAGGGACTGGACATCACCTCAGTCTGTTTTACAGACTAGACGTCACTAAGTGGGCCATTCCCATCCACAGGGACTGGTCATCACCTCAGTCTGTTTTACAGACTAGACGTCACTAAGTGGGCCATTCCCATCCACAGGGACTGGTCATCACCATGATCTGTTTTACGGACTAGACGTCACTAGATGGGCTATTCCCATCCACAGAGAATGCACATCACCATGATCTGTTTTACAGACTAGACGTCACTAAGCAAGGCTTTACCATCCACAGCGACTGGACGCTACTGCTGTCTGTTTTACAGATTATCCAGGAGTAAACAGGCCATTGGTTGATCTTGAGTGCCGGTACTTACGCTTCACCGTGAGCGATGCTGTGCTATGGGTCTTGCCTGCTGCATTGGTGGCTATGCAGCGATAGGTGCCCTGGTTGCCGGGACGAGCATTAGCGATGGTAAGGACAGAACCACCTGGACCAGTTTTTACATTGTCTGCAATGTGAAAAGTAAGTAGCATCACTTCCCTGAGTCCTGTATTGGAACACATGACCGGTAACTGGTCAGGGCTCACCTGGTAGTGGCTGGTTGTTGGTCCTCTTCCACTCTAGACGCACAGGCTGTGAACCACCGAGTACCTGGCAGTGAAAACTGGTTGACTCCCCCTGCCGAACGGTGGCACTCTGGGGCTCAATGGAGACTGCCGGGGCCTGCTGCCCAGCTGGGGGGGCCGAGGACAAACAAGGTCAGGCCCACCTCCATGGGGGGAGGGTGTCAGGTGGACCTGGCAAGTGTCCAGGCAACTGACAATCAGGATTGGCCAGTGTCAGATTCCTTTATTTGTAAATTGGACAAAAGCAAACCAGGTCATCCCAAAAACCTGCACCCACAGCGACTCTCCATGGAACAGGTTCCCCACCCCTGGTCTAAAGTAGAAGGTTAGTCACCCACTAACCATTCTGAGCCATTACAGTAACACAATTAAACAACAGGTTTCTTATGAGGTCACTGAAGTACAGCGTCTCAAAGAGAAAACCCAAGTATTCTGCCAGGAGTCAGTGGTGCCGAAATACAATCAGTACATCTCAGGCTTAAGAAGAATAGACATAAATAAAGAAAACTATTAACTATACAGCTGCTTGAGCAGATCTGTAGTATTAACAGTTCTACATAGATCTTCTAAAAAAGCTCAGAATATTTGCCATCAAACTGAAGCCTCACTGACCGCAGTGGACATCTGCTTCCTAGGTGGCCAAACACTGTCCTTCCATAAAGAGGGGGTCTCACTTCTCTGTTCCTGGTGTCTGTATCTTTCTTCTTAATTAATTTTAAGTTAATTAAATAAAGTTAATTATTTGAATATGGACAGTACTTTGATTCAGAATAAAACATGTAATGGTATGTAATATCCTACTTGTTTTATTTTACTGCCAGGTCAATCGTAGCAAAGTACCAAAAATTGTATTTAGGATAAAATCAGAATACCAGAATAACATGTGCAAAATGATAAAATTCAGGATAGAGCATACAGGAATGCAGTTAGGTCAGGATAGATCATGTGAAATGAAATGAGTCAAGGATAGACCATATAGAAATGCAGTGAGATCAGGATAGATCATGCAAAATGAAATGAGTCAAGGATAATGCATACAGGAATGCAGTGAGATCAGGATAGATTATGCTGACACATGGTGAGTTCAGGACAGATCAAACAGAAATGCAGTGAGATCAGCAAAGATCAATGAGACACTCAGAATCATAAAGTGAGTTCAGGACACACTAAATCACAGCAGTGAAGGTTCTGACATCTGGGTGTCTGCTTACCTGCTGACAGAAGTACACTGAGAAGGACGGCTGCAATGTAGATGGCCATGACACCGGGAGAGGACCCACAAATGCTGTCCAAGCTGCAGCCAGAGTTTGCTAAAGTACTCCACGAAACAGATGCAGCACCCCACCCGGTCAATCATTGTCCTGGGGGTGGGGTGGGGGGACGAGGGTCTGGTGGACTGTGACAAGGACACTGAACATTCACATTTATGACTCATTTGCATTTTGCTTTTTTGTTTTTTGGCACCTTTATATGCAGACAGAGTTATATTTTATTTTTATATTTGTATATATATACAGTTCAGGTAGAAGAGTTATCATGTATATATTTGTGTGTGTGTGGGGGGGGGTACCCTGAACTCCTGTTTAAAAGCTTGATATCTAGATGTTTGAAAAGACTCTAATCTCTCCAGGACAAATAAGGCAAAGTCCAAAACAATGCAAAAGCAGAATCAAGCCCAAATTCAGCGTTTATGAAGGTCGGCTTTAACGCAGCTCTCCTCCAAACAAGATGAGATTGTGCTGGGCGAGAAACTGGGACTCCATTTGTAGGGATAAATTACATGAATTAATTAGTTAAAATACATTTGCAACAGTGTTCCACCAAAAATTAATTTTCTGTTTGAGTCACGTGCTATTTTTTATCAGTCATTCACCCACCAATCAATGGGACTACGTGACAGTCGCACTGGAGGTGGGTGGGCTAAGAGTGCTTCAGCATCCCCACTGGTTGTTGGTGGTAATGCAGTGTCACTGTAGGGTAGTGATGACCAAATGAAGTTTCATGAACCATTTACTGTATTTTCTGACTCTGCTAGATGGTGTTCTCTCTTCGAAAAAGAGCTCAAAGCCTGCTCCAAAGCGAACTATGATCACCACCTAGTAGAGTTTAAAAATGCAGCAAACGGTTCACCACTGGTGTGGGGCGGAGACTCTCAGACCAGTCCTCGGGGACCCCACAGATGGTCTATATTTTTACTCCTTCCTAGGGAATTAGGAGAGAGCAAAAATGTGGACCATCCGGGGGGCCCTAAACACTGCTGCAGGGCGGCATGCCCCACTGCCCATCATGTCTGTGGTTTAAAACCAAATACATAAAGTCTACATTTCCATGGCTGTTATCTTGTTGTTAGCTGCTGTTGTTGTCTAGGTTGTTCCAACGTTTAGCAGTCTGAGCTCAAAATGTTTTCCCGGGCCTATGTCACATAATACAGTTTCTGTGAAATTTGCTGACTCAGGACCACAGGAATGTTTGCGCCCCCTAGCTAAGCCTTCTGAGAAATACCACTTCAGAGTTTTTCACAAAGCATTTTTTTCATGCTGTCTTTTCAATGTGACCACTAGCACTGACAGGGCCGGCTGTGAGGATTGTGTCACTTCCCAGCGGTCTGGCGACTCCAGTGAATATGGTCCCATGTTCTTGACTTTGCAAATGGTCAGGGGCTGCAAGTTTCCGGATCCTGGTTTCTGTGTCCAGAGTCATATCATTGGACTTATTCCAATAATGGTGGTGCGGCGAAGGAGATCCATCACATCCTCGTGTGCAGGATGGAAGCTCCTACAGAACCGTAGGGTCTTCAGAAGTGCCCAGTTTGTGAATTCTGATCACAGACTTCTTGTTGCTACTCTTAACATTTAGCTTAGTGTCCAGTGTCCAGACTAACGCAAGATGGTGCAGCCAAGGTCAACATCAGGGACTGCAGGCTTCTTTGTTTCACGGAGACATGGCTAACTTCAGCGGTTCCGGACCTCGCTGTGACACCACCCGAGTCATTCACTGTACTATGAGTGGACAGAATGGAGGAGACTGGAAAATGAAAAGATGGGGGGGGGGTTGTTGGTTTCATGACCAACAACAGACGCGACCCCAGGAGCATTACATCTCTCTCCCATTGCCTCACAT
This sequence comes from Brienomyrus brachyistius, assembly GCF_023856365.1. NCBI lineage: Eukaryota > Metazoa > Chordata > Actinopteri > Osteoglossiformes > Mormyridae > Brienomyrus > Brienomyrus brachyistius. Next base: position 598,502 of record NC_064537.1, read on the forward strand.
GACCATCGGGGCAGCTGACCATCATGTGCCGGCCATTTTATTCGGGCCACGAATTCACGGCGATCATCGCTACGGCCGTTTATATCTCACTTCAAGAAGACACAGGTACGTACGGCTTTGGCTCAGCTACATGACGTACTCAGTGACTGCTAAACACCCGGACCCAGACAAACACCCAGATGATCATTCCTTTAGCCACCATTCAGGCCTTTACCAATCAGAAACCGTGGGTCGACTGATCCGTCCGGGAAGTGGTAAATACACGTACTGCTGCCTACAATAAAGGACTCAGCACCGGCGATATGGGATGTTGCAAGGTGGAGTCTTACAATGTCTGCAGTCATTGAGTCAGAGAGGTGAAACACAGGTACCAAGAGTGGGTAGAGGCCCCCCTGCCGCTTGTGGTACAGTCTGCACACCATTATGGACTTTAAAGGTTAAAGCTCCACTGCTCTGAGTGCTGTCTCCGTGTTCGCTGATGAACTTAACATGTTCTACATGTAGTTTGATGCGAACAGCAAGTGCAGCACGAGGACATCAGTGGCGAACTCCCAGGGTTTGTGAAGGTGTGCGACGTGCACATTGCCCTGCGGAGTGTAAACACCTGGAAAGCTGCGGGACCGTATGGCATCTCCAGACATTGTGATGAACGTGATGACGTAGGCGTTGCGTGAGAGAGGAAATAATGGAAGATGGAAAAGAAGCCACGTGTGTACGGTACTATGTGTGATAAAGCCGATCTTGCTGATGGTTCCCTGAAATCGTGTCCGTCCTTTTATTTATATAATACGGACACCTCCATGACGACGAAGCTGATTTTTATTAATAGTTTTTTCTCTCTTTTTTTCTCTATCAACCTCGTTTCTTCTGCTGGATTCGTTGGTGAATTTTTTTTCCTCAACGCCTCGATTCGGGGATCAGGTATGTACAGGTACTAATATAAATAGACAGAGAATGTGAAATATTGGAATATTCCAATAACAGCGGAAATATATACATATTTAAGAGAGTGGTGCCACAGTACCAGCAGAGTATATGTGCTAGTTGCAGACTGGTGACCATGCTCCTGTAGTCCTGTACCTCCGGTTTGACCTTTTGGTTTTACTGCCAGCTGAGCAAAATCCACCTCAAGTGCACAGCACCTGTAGCATGCAGGAGACACAGTCAGCCACCAGGTTACATTTACCTACTAGGTGCAGAATGTCTGTAGTGAACTCTGATATGAAGGAAAGCTGCTGCTGCTGCCAGGAAAACTAAAGCTCAGATACCTTAACCATCGTAAATGTCAGGGGCATGTGGTCAACAACCGGCATGACCAGGTGGCCTTGTGTGAGGAACCCGTACATGCCAAGAAGTTCACAGTTGAAAGTGCAGTACTTTCACTGGCTGAAATAGGCAAGTAGCAGCCAGATACCATCCACTAACTGCTTGTGTACCGCATTCACAACATAGTCTGAGGTGTCAGTGGTGAGCGTGACTGGGACATTAGACAATGGGTGGGCCAGCATAGTTGCATCACCAAAGCAGACTTAGCGGCCACAAAAGCCTGGATCTGCTCATTTGACCACTCAAGGACCTGCTTAACCATTCTATCCTATAGGCCAGGTGTGGGCAATCTTATCCGCAAAGGGCCGGTGTATATGCAGGATGAGAAACCCATAGAATACAGGGATGGCAGAAAGTGACCATGCCCAGAAATTCTTGTAAGGCCTTGGCTGTAGCGGGCTGAGAAATGCAGAGATGGCCTCCAACTTGGCAGGTAGAGGAACCACACCGGCCTCTGTGATGCGGAGGCTGAGGAAATCAATGGAGGACAAGCAAAACTGACAGTTTAGTGGGTTTATAACCAACCCATGGCTGCTTAGGCACCTGAAAAGGGTCCAGAGGTGAGTCAAGTAGTTACTTTTGGAGTTGCTGGCTACCAGAATTTCGTCCAGATAGACAAACAAGTATGGAAGGTCGTTCCAGAGACTGGCCATTACCCACTGAAAAGATTGTGCAGTATTTGTAATGCAAAATGGCATGCAAAAATACCCAGACGGGGTGATGACTGCAATTTTGTGATGTCCTCACGAAGCATGGAAAACTGATAATACCAAGTCAACCTTTGACACAACCTTTGAAAAAATGGTTATGGAAAATCCCTGACAATCGGGAAGAGTCCTGTATAAGGGGGATCGGGTAGATCGGGGGATTGTGGCATCGTTGAACTCATGGTAATAACCACAATGGCACCATCCTCCACCAAGCTTGGGCACCATGGGCAGAGAGGAAGCTCATGAACTGTTGGAACGCCAAACAATGACGAGGCACTCCAGCATGTCAAACTCAGCCTTAGCAATGGCCAATTTACCTGTATTGAGGCATCGGGCTCAGGCATAGACTGGCGTTCCCATTCTTTCAATGTGATGCTCGACACTGTGCTTGACCATGACTGATGTGAAGGTGGTACAGGCAAGATTTAGGTACTCCGCAAATATATAAGGTGCTAGACAACTGACACAAATCAGTGTTGGCAGTGCGAGCACAGAACAGACATAAAAGTCACTGAGTTGATTAGGCGCTGGTGTTTTATTTCCACCAGCAGGTTGTTGGGGCGAAAGATACCAGCGCAGAGCAGGGAAGTGGACATCATTGGCAACAAAACATGCCTCCGGAATGGTAGACTGCTGTGTCACATGTGCCATAGGTACGGATACTGCTGCTGTTGCTGGCCTCCAAGGTTGGGCCCTTTTCACCAGAGTGCAGATCCAGCACAGACATGGGCAGAACATAGACCTGTGCACCAGTATCAAAGAAGAAGTGGTAGCCAGACACAGTATCCATAACAAAGAGCAGGCTGCCAGCTTGGCCAATGCTCACTGCTGCTAACGATTGCCGACTGGAGTGTTTCCCACCCCATGAAAATTACAACGGGCACTTTTTAGCGTTGTCACCAAACATGATCAAAGCAGAGGCCTGGTGCCTTATGCTGATACCCAACATAAACAATACTGTCAGTCGGTGGTGGTGAGCCATCTGAGTCTTGTGTATGAATGGCTGAACAAGCTGCCTGCCTGGCAGTGTGCCCCCTGGCAATCTCTCTGCAGTTCTTAACCGTAAGATTAGCCACTGCTCCCCACACCTCAGCAAGTAGCTTTTGCAGGGAAAGCTCCCTTAAAATGAGGCCGGGCTTATAGTTACAAAGAAGGGCTAACATGTGATCTATCAGCTCTGAGGGTTTTGAGTCATGTAAACCACATGCAAATGGCGCATACATTCAGTATTGGATAGCTTGAAAGTTTGCAACGAGTGTCATATCAGGAAGGTTCTGCAGCAGACTCACCATTCTAGTGGAGCTGTTCAGCACTACAAGGATGGGATAATATTTCATCACATCCTCTATAATGCCACAGGTGGTGAACTGAGCCTTGATATAGCTCAAAAAAATAAAGGAAAACTTTGAAAACACATCAGATCTCAATGTGGAAAAAATCATGCTGGACATCTATACTAATATGGACTACATAATGTGGTAGGAATGAAAGGATGGCACATCGTTTGATATGAAAATTATCACCCTACAGAGGCCTGAATTCAAACACACCCCGAAAATCAAAGTGAAAAAGTGATGCAGCAGGCTAGTCCATTTTACCAAAATTTCATTGTACAGTATCAACTCAAAAACATACTCAGTAGTTTGTATGGCCCCCACGTGGTTGTATGCATGCCTGACAATGTCGGGGCATGGTCCTAATGAGACCACGGATGGTGTTCTGGGGGATCTCCTCTCAGATATGGACCAGGGCATCAATGAGCAAAGTGCAACCTAATGTCCCAGAGGTGATCTCTAGAATTTAGGTCAGCCAAGCGTTGGGGCCAGTCAATGGTTCCTTCATCCTCCAGGAACTGCCTGTATCCTCTTGCCACATAAAGCCGGGCAGCAGGAGGAACCCAGAACCCACTTAACCAGTACGAGGATTTCATCCTGATACCTAATGGCAGTCAAGGTGCCGTTGTCTAGCCTGTAGAGGTCTGAGCATCTCTCCATGGATATGCCTCCCCAGACCATCACTGACCCACCACCAAACAGGTCATGCTGAACAATGCTGCAGGCAGCATAACGTTCTCCATGGCTTCTCCAGATCCTTTCACGTCTGTCACATGTGCTCAGGGTGAACCTGCTCTCATCTGTGAAAACCACAGATGAGATGTATAAGTAATCATCTTAATCATACTAATCATACGTTAACCATGTATTTGCAGTGATTCAATGACAATACGTCAATGTGTTAATCATTAATCAATGGAACACCGAAACATTAATTGTCATTCAATATCATATGATCAATATCTATATACATATCTCAAGTAGAGTCTAGAAACTGAGACAGATTTCGGTAAATTGAGCAAAATAGGTGGAACTTACCTTGCTACCAAGGTGAAATAATAGAGCAGGAAAATTGTGTTTTTTATATGCTTGAGCTCGGTTTGTTGGTGTTTCGTGACCAATCAGGACTTAGAAGTCCTTATAGAGAATTGGGAGTTAGGGTTTATCAGCTGGATGCTCTGTATGCTCGGGGTGACTTGATATCGAGTGCCACAGTGTGATTATATATAATCAACAATAAATACAATAACTACTAAAGAAAAACCCATATAATAATGTGGTTTCCTCCCCAGACTGTTGCCTCTCTCTGTGATCCTGCACTAGACAAACATCTGAAAGTTGGATTGATGGATTATATTACTTTATATATATTAAGCATTTTTCAATTTTCAACGATATCAACATCAACAGTAAATAATAATAGATTACTCTTTATTTGAGTTTCTGTGCTGAGATTTGATTTTTACATCAATAATTGGAAAATGCTGCAAAACATGTTTCACACTAAGAGTGAGTATTGCTATGGCTAATTGTAGCTGTAAGCAGAAGAAATAACCCACTCTCTGTGCAAAGAGAAATGGAGTAGAGTGGTGGCTCTGAGGCGAGGGATCTGTTCCAGCAATTGGAAGGTTGCTGGTTTAAATCCCGTGAATGCCCTATTTGCTTCAACTCCATTGGGCCCTTTAGGAAGGCCCTTAATCTGCAATTGCTTTTTCCTGGGTTTGACATTATCCTACATCAGGGGTCTCCAACTCCAGTCCTGGAGACCTACTATCCAGTAGGTGTTCTGTCCCACTTGGCTTCTGATAAGCCACACCTGTTCCTGGTATTTACCTGAGAGCAGGTGTGGCTCATCAGAAGCCAGGTAGGATGGAAAACCTACTGGACAGTAGCTTTCCAGGACCGGAGTTAGAGACCCCTGATCTACATTCATCCCTGTAAATTAGAGATCCTCCAACGTACAGGGGAAAAACTTGAGGGTTGGTTAAGAAAAACTCACACTGGTCAATTTGGACTACTGTGGTACTGAGGTATCACCTGCTGCATGGCTGCACCCAGGCTCTAAAACTGAGGTGGTTTGTCATGTGGTGGGTGTGACAATGCACTGTAATCAGTGCACACTCCTTACACACTGTAATCAGTGCACACTCCTTACACACTGTAATCAGTGCACACTCCTTACACACTGTAATCAGTGCATGCTCCTTATCTCCTCCTCTGTGCAAAGGTCATATAATCTTAACAACCTACTGATGCACTTAATACACCTGTAACTAGTCTAAATGTTCAGATCTTTATCTAAGGTCTGCTTTTGTGTTCCAGTAAAGGTCCACAGTGTCACTTCATGCAGAGGGAAAGAGGAGCATCACACATTAAGGCTCCCTGAGACTGTGCTGTTCTGACAGAGGTGTGAAGGAGAAGCAGCAGCTTCACACATTCAGGTGAGCTGAATTTTCACTTTCAGTTACTGATCCCCAATCTGCAGTTCTTACTACAAATGTAAATGTCCAAGTAAAGGCTGCTATACAGTTTATATTCAGTAAATTTATGCTGTTGTGTTTCTCTGCAAATGCCATTTGCCAAAATCATTTATTTTAGTTTTCTCTTTTTTTGATGCTATTTCTGAAATGGGACAATAGCAGCTCCTGTAAGTAGAACAAGAAGTCTTTTATCTAGAGAGAAAAACTCTAACTTAATTGCTGGAAGTTTTAGGTGAAGTAGGCATTGATGAGGTAGCAGCAAAATTGTCCCCGCTTTCTGGCATCATTAGATCACTCGTGCATCGCCAAAAGTGGTATAATGATGTCAGAAGATGGGGGAAATGGAAGGTCGCTGCTGAATGAACACGGCGGCTGGGAATGGGGACTGAATTATGCTTGTGTGGGTTTTAATTTTAATTTTGGGTCTGCAGCTGGAGTGAGTCATGAGAGAACTGAAAAGAGAGGTGGAAACTGGCTGGTTTTAGTCATAGAACCTAATTAGGGAGAGAGAATTTGAGGGACAGAAGCGACTGCGACAGTATCCCGCAACCCCCCAACACACACACACACACTCCATGCACCCCAGGCATGTTGGACAGGGAGGAGGTCCTGAGAGGGACCTAACACCAGGACAGACGTCAGACAAAATGCAGAACAGGACCAAACATCACATGGAGACCGACACAGGACCAGGAGCGAGACACTACTAGAGGCACAAAACAGACCCAGGAAGACCAGAGACAACTAGGGGGACACAGCACAATCCCAGGACAGGATACTTGGCAAGTGACAACATGATCACAAGACAAGACACTACCTGGGTCAGGAAGCAAACAAAGGTGGGAATAGGGACTGCAAGGACAGGCCAGACAAACACGGGTTTTACAGCTATTTTATTTAATTTTTTTACTGTTTTGTGATTTCATATTTATACTTGTAATTGGAAAATGCAGCAAAATCATGTCTAACACTAATATTGAGTATTGTTTGGGTCAATGGTAGCTATAAGCGGAAACTGAAACTCTCTCTTTGTGCAAATGACATTTAAGCACCCACACCCAAAAGATGAACAAGCAGCAGAACCAGTCAACACACCTGTACATAATGCAAATGCTGGGATCATTATCTAAGATCTGCTTTTGTGTTCCTGTAAAGGTCCATCAGCTTCATTTCATGTAGAGGGAAAGAGGAACTTCACACATTAAAGCCCCCTGAGACTGTGCTGTTCTGACAGAGGTGTGAAGGAGAAGCGGCAGCATCACACATTAAGGCTCCCTGAGACTGTGCTGTTCTGACAGAGGTGTGAAGGAGAAGCGGCAGCATCACACATTAAGGCTCCCTGAGACTGTACTGTTCTGACAGAGGTGTGAAGGAGAAGCGGCAGTATCACACATTCAGGTGAGCTGAATTTTCACTTTCAGTTACTGATCCGCCATCTGCGGTTCGTACTACAAACACTACAAAAACATTTTTGTGTAAATGTCCATGTAAACTTTGCTGTGCAATTTAGATTCAGTAAATTCACACTGTTGTGTTTCAGGCAATTAGACTCTTGAATCCAAAGCCATTCACATTTTACTGATGATCTTTATGAAATGGACAATACCAGTTCCTGGACCTGAAACATCTTTCTCTTTATCTAAAGAGAAAAACCCTGACTTACACGCTGGCTTTATAGCATCTATTAAAGCATAAATGCTGGCGGTGTGTATTTATTCAGGTAAAACACAATGAAGGTAATGTCCTCCTGGCAGGTCTGAGGCACTGCAGGGCCTGATGAGAGATAAAGAGGTGATGTTTACCACCTGAACGGAGGTGAACCCAGTGAAGGTACAGAAAGCAGTGTGACTAGGGAGATACAGAATAGCACACATTCCTGTAGAGTCCAACAATTTATCAATATTAATTTATCTTTGTATTAGAACAGAATAGCAGCCCTGACACACTGAGACTACAGTAAACAGTCTGTGTTATTTGCATGTGTGAGAAAAGACTTATTAATGAACTTTGGCCATCCTTCACAGGCCAACAAGGATAATAAACACATTGAATAAACACTACTTAGCAAGTAAGTCCATCCTTTTCTGTTTTCAGTAATGTTAGTATGCCTAGGGGGGTTGGGGGGCCAGTTGACCTTGGACCCCCAGAGGTTTTTTCCTCCTTACTCCTTACTTGGGAGTTTTTGGTTCCTCTCCTCCGTTGTCATCTGACTTTCTTTATTTCATTTCTTTCCTTCCTTCCTTTTTCCTGTTCTGTATTACTTTCTCTAATGATGTTTACTGTATCACAGCACATCCAAGTAAAGCACTTCTGTGCTGTATTCATAGTTAACCTGTCACACCTGTGTCAGGAGCCATAGTTATTCATACCATAAATGTAATAGATTTTTTTCTCTTTCATGTATCTGTAACACATGCAGTGCTGAGGAGGAGACACAGCAATGACACACCTCCCAACCCGAGTGATGGTAAGATCCTCTATATCCTAATGGAGATGGCAGAGAGAGGCTATGCTGTATTCATAGTTAACCTGTCACACCTGTGTCAGGAGCCATAGTTATTCATACCATAAATGTAATAGATTTTTTTCTCTTTCATGTATCTGTAACACATGCAGTGCTGAGGAGGAAACGCAGCAATGACACACCTCCCAACATGAGTGATGGTAAGTTCCTCTGTATCCCTCACACAGCTCAGTGGTGACAGCAGAGAGATGTAGATGAGTGAATCGTATTCCATGTGTCACTGCAACATACACCCACAATGGACTATTTAGAGACACCAGTTTACCTGCCTGTGTGTTTTTCACATGTGGGCAAAAACAACAGTGACTGGGGCAAACCTGCACAAACACAGGAAGCTGCAGTGCCACTGAGTGAGCAACTAGCCCCATGGCATTTCATTTATCTACATTTTACTCACAGTAACAGTCTGTGGCAAATGTTTAGAATATGCCCATGATCGGAAGGTCACTGGTTCAAGACCTTGCCTTGGCCGATCAATAATATGTCCGTTGGACCTTAAGCAAGGCTCTTAGCTGCATGTTAATTGACTCTCTGCTGTGACCCCCAAGTCTGGAGACCAAGATGGGGCAGGCAAAGAGATGAATTTCAATGAACCTGTACTCGTACTTGTATTCCTGTAGTCCTCTCTGCAGGGTGACACCAACATGATGTGATCTGTGTGAGTGACAAGGACGGCTACTCAGTGATGTGCAGTAATCACTGTGTGTCAGCATCACTCTTCATGTCTGTTTTAATCACATACATCCTAGTGGCACGTGTAACACTGTACATATCCATGTTGTTACAGAGCCTGGTGGGGGAGAGGATGATTCCAATGACATGGAATTTTATAAAAACTGCAGCTTGGGTAGGGGTAGGTATTGGAGCAGCGGCAGCAGCTGTGGCAGGAATGAAAGTAAACCCATTGGTGTTTGCTGGTCTGGTAATAGCAGGCATATGTTTGTGTCAGCGAACAGGTAAACGGTGCACGGTGTAAACTGCTTGCCGACATCACAATCTGATTCCAGACTCCTTTGCTTCTGTGCTTTACCCCAGTGGGAAACTGACAGTCTGGTTCCAATAAGACTGTGCTCACACACTTAAGGCATGTTTATGGCATCCATGTAGCCATAGGGGTCTGCAATGGTCCAGTGATGCAGTTTTCGTCAACAGCCACAGCTCATTTGTCAGCTGTGACCCCGAGCACATGCCTACAGATAATTGTTCACACTAAGCACAAAACCAGCAAAACAATGTGAGGGATGTGGAAAGACAAGGGTAAATGCATTGGCTACATGTGTTAATAGTTTCAGAGTTAGTGCTTCACATTAATGTAACTGTGGATATTAGTTTAACTTATTTGCATTTGCTTGATTTCTGCTAGTGTGTAAGGCAATTTAGTACTTGTATGGTGCCTTGAAATGTTTTATATTATTATTCCACAGGAATGAAAAAGAGTTTGGAGAGTACTCAACTCAGGATTGTTCTGTTAGGTAAAACTGGAGTTGGGAAGAGTGCAGTAGGAAACACCATCTTGGGAAAGAAAGTGTTTGAAGAAGATTGTTCTCCAAAATCTGTTACGCTGCACTGCAGTAAAAAATCTGGCCAAACACAGGGGAGAAATGTTTGTGTGATCGACACACCTGGAATCTTTGATACAGAGATGGCTGAAAAGGAGATGAAAAGTAAAATAGAGGATTGTGTCAAGCTTTCTGTACCAGGACCACATGTGTTCCTGCTGGTGATCAGACTGGGAAGGTTCACAAAGGAGGAGAAGAAAGCTGTGAGGTGGGTCCAGGAGAATTTTGGAGAAACAGCTTCACGTTACATAATAGTGCTGTTCACTGGGGGAGATGACCTGAAGAAACCAATCGAGAAGTTTGTAAAGCTCAGTGCAGACCTCAAAGAGCTCATCCAAGGATGTGGTGGTGGATGTCATGTCTTCAACAATAAACAAATGAATGACCCCACTCAGGTAAAAGAGCTTCTGTGTAAGATAGATGCGCTGGTGGAGGAGAATGGGGGACAGTGTTACACCAATGAGATGTACAAGGAGATTCAACAAAAGATGGATGAACAAAAAATGAAAGAGGAGGAACACAGGAGGCAGAATGAAGAGATGAATACATTTAAAAATAGACTTTTTGGAGCAGCTGCTGCCGCAGTAGCCACTGCAGGAACTGGAATTGCTATCACTAAAGTTGGAGTCGTAGCTGGAATAACACTTTCTTTGGCTGGAGGAGCGATGGCAGTCGGCTCTTTTGCAGGAGCAGCCATATGTAAAAATATAATAAGCTGGCAGAAAAAAAAAAATGAAATGTATGCTAACAAATTAGAGCACTCTTAAACTTTCTAATAAAACATAATAAAATACAATAAAATAAAATAAAATAATCTCTGTACAGGAATCTAAAAGGACCTTTGTCCAAAAGTTACAGGAAAAGTAGAAGGGTATTTTTCATGTTTTGTTGCCTCATAACCTGGAATTAAAATGTTTATTAATCTTATTTTATGTGATGGATCTGCACAACATAGTCCAAGTTGGTGAAGTGAAATGAGAAAAAAATACATTAAAAAAGAATAAAAAAAAAAACTGAAAATTGGCATGTGCATATGCCCCTTTGCCATGAAGCCCCTTAAAAGTCCTGGTGAAAACAATTACCTTCACAAGTCACATAATTAGTCCACCTGAGTGCAATCTAAGTGTCACGTGATCTGTCAGTATAATCCAGCAGCTTTCCAAACAAGCCAGGGACAAAGTTATTGAGACGTTCAAGTCAGGGTTTGGTTATAAAAAAATATCCAAATCTTTGATGATCCCCCGGAGCACCATTAAATCCATCATCTTCAAATGGAAAGAACATGGTACCACAACAAACCTGCCAAGAGAGGACCGTCCACCAAAACTCACAGACTGGGCAAGGAGGACATTAATCAGAGAGGCAGCACAGAGACCAAAGGTAACCCTGACGGAGTTGCAGAGTTCCACAGCGGAGACTGGAGTATCTGTCCATAGGACCACAATAAGCCGTACACTCCATAGAGTTGGGCTTTATGGAAGAGTCCCATAAAAAAGCCATTACTTAGCGTTAAATATAAGAAGGCATGTTTTGAGTTTGCCGAAAGGCATGTGGGCGACTCCCCAAATGTATGGAGGAAGGTGCTCTGGTCAGATGAGACTAAAACTGAACTTTTCGGCCACCAAGGAAAATGCAAGAGTAGCACATCCCATCACCCCCAGAACACCATCGCCACAGTGAAACATGGGGGTGGGAGCATCATGCTGTGGGGATGTTCTTCAGCAGCAGGGACTGGAATACTGGTCCAAGTCGAGGGAAAGTTGGATGGTGCTAAACACGGGGATATTCTTAAGTGAAACCTGTGTCAGTCTGCCTGTGATTTGAGACTCGGACGGAGGTTCACCTTGAAGCATGAAGGAGCTGGAGCAGCTTTGCCTTGAGGAATGGGCAAAAATCCCAGTGGCAAGATGTGGCAAGTTCATAGAGACGTATCCAAAGCGACTTGCAGCTGTAATTGCTGCAAAAGGTGGCTCTACAAAGTACTGACTGTAGGGGGGTGAACAGTTATGCACGCTGAAGTGTTCTGTTATTTTGTCCTATTTGTTGTTTGTTTTACAATGAAAAATATAGACATCTTCAAAGCTGTAGATATGTTCTGTAAATGAAATGGTGCAAACTGTCAAACAGTCCATTTTAATCCCAGGTTGTGAAGCAACAAGTCATGAAAAATGCCAAGGGGGTAAATACTTTTGCAAGGCGCTGTATATTGCAGAGTACAGTAAAAGTACATTGCACCGAATCCTGGATAATAATATTGCACATCTTAATTATATTGCCCAGATATCACAGAATCATAGATCATAAAAATAAAACAAATATATTGCACATGTTAAAACCAAAAATCAAGTAGGGGTAGCATCAGTTAATGCACAATTATTGTAGTAGAATTGTGTACCTTATTGTGAAGATGAGTGACAGATGGAGGAGATATGTCATTGATGCCCGTCTCTTAGCATCCACCACCTTAATGCTGCCACCCCAGTACACCGCAGCACAGAAAATGGCACTGGCCACCACAGACTCATATTGTTGCAGACTTCTAAGGATCAGAGTCTCCTGAGGAAGTGCATCCTCCTCTGACCTTTCTTGTAGGTTACCAGGGAGTGTTTGGACCAGTTCAGCCTATTGGCCATGTGAACACCAAGTATAGTCCTGAACAATCTCCACTTCCACCGCCTTGATTGATAGAGGAGAGACAGGAGAACAGATCTGAAACATTGTGCTGAAATACTGACATTATAGCTCTTCTTCAATAATTTCTGTCTGTATTTTCAATGTTTGCTTTGCTTAAATTCATAATACTGTACAAAATAAAACATATCATTGTGATGGCTCCAGCCACACAGTAAGACCTGGGGTTAGTATTTGTGTATGGTTTCTGCATTATAGCTAAGACCTATGAATTATTGTATTGTCTTTGGGATTAGGTGTAGTGTATGTGGGTATATATTTTGATATTGTAGGGTGTGTGTGTAGTGATTGTTTAATCTTTTGGATTGTAATTACTTTGCTTGTGGGGGATGGTCTTATTCAGTATAAAGGTGTGGCTTAAAGGACAACCCCTGGAATTGGCGTGAACCATGTGCTGCCATGGCAAGAGGGGGAATTGGGGGTTTAGTTCTGTTTTGCATTGGTTAGTTATATGTAGTGCTTATTTGGTTTATCCCTTATGTGTATGAATTGGTTTGGCCAAACCGGTATATATGTTCCCTCATGTTTCCTTATTGAGAAGGTCAGTTTTGCTTCAGTTACTGTTTTGCTTTGTAATGTCATGTTTCGTTGACCTCTTTTATGGGCCCAATAATTAAGGTTTTGAGTTTGTTATTGTTTGTATTTTGGGGGTCAATAAAGCCCTATTTCTTTAAGTTCCTGTGTTTTGTCGCCTTACTGCTTGGTCCCTCACAATCATAATAAAATGATGTGATCAACAACTTGCTCCTGCTTGTCATAATTTATATTGGAGTAAATGAAACTAAATTTTGCTTGAGACTGCCTTCACAACAGATAGAAGGTGTAATCTCGCATCCCTGTGTGCCAACATCTCATCTCACCTCAAGAAGAATTTCCACGTTAGCTCCAATTTGACTGGACTCATAAAAGGATTCAGGAATGTAATCAGTCAGCAGTGGCTCACAAGGCCAACCTTACAGACCCTCTGATCCCCTGTGTAAATAATGTCCCTCCATCTTTCCCTCCCTCAAAACATTATTCTTATTCCTTTATTTATTGAGGAATATTATCCAATATAAATGTAATCCAATTATAATAATTATTAACAGGCCCAGTGATGCCCCAGACATGGCTTTCAAATACGGGCCAGCGGTTGGCTGTTCTGTCCACTTAACAATCTGCTGATCTGTTCTCCCAGGAAGAGTCTGATCGGTAAGTCGTGGAGGATCCGGCCATCTGCGTACTTCACGTGCATCGCATTATGGTACAAATTACTTGCAAGATGATGTAGCATTATTGTAAGCACAGCAATAATAATGTTTATTTTCTTATATTTATAATTTAATTAATATGGGAAACCCCCGCAAGTAATGGGGGGAACATAATTGAGTTAGTTGTTGTTGCACGTTGTTTTTAGGAGGAGAGAACGTAGTGAAGTAACACAGTAGCCTGGTTGTAACCTCCAGAAAAACAGTGTTATTAAAACGAGTCCTGTGTTGTCAATCCACCTCCCGTGAGCCAAAGACCCCCGTCCTCTGGGTGAGTTTGGTTTAAACTACCCGAGACCATTACCACATACCAACAACTTTTTAAGTTTACACTGGTGACAGCAGCGGTCGACTTTTCTATGCGGGACATATACGGGACTTTTATTATTATTGTTATTATTATTATTAATTTTCGGAAGGAAAATTACGTTGTGGACTTTATAACCATTTTTTGTGAGCACGGTGGCAAGGTATTTAAAGATATTTATTCCCAAACTAAAACTAGTTTCAGCACGGTTTTTGGCTGCATTCACTTCTTAGCTGTGTTTCAAACTCATTTAAATGCTCGACCACATAAGCCCCAAGAACCGCTGGAAGTCTATGCAGCTGACCTTACCAATTTAGTGGCAGAAGCGTTCCCTCAATATGGCCCTGAACCTCAACTTTGTGAGATTTTTCAGCGTTTTGTTACTGGTTTTGACCCATCTCTCTAATTGAAAATTTATGAACATGGAGCACTGACTCTGGATTTCGCATTATACAGACTCTGGATTCTGCATTAAACTGACTCTGGAGTCTGCATAACCCCAACAGCACTCAGCTGACCCTGCCCCAGCCCCCATAGCCACTTTGGCAGCAGCTGTTGTACATGACTAACGAGAGTCGCATTTGCAGCAGACTGGCAGTAAACTGAATCAGCTAACACAATAGTTCTTCACCCTTCAATGTTACATGATGGAGCGTTTACACCTGCCCCGCACCATGTGCAATGTTTTATTATTATTATTATTATTATTATTATTATTATTATTAAGACGGTTGAATGCACTCCACCCAGGTGTTCCAACTGCTATGCACCTGCCTGAGGACATCAACCTGTCCATGGTAACTACTTCCCACCTCCTCATGTCTCAGCTCATTCACCTGGATGGCAACTGCCATTCCAGAGTCTACCACCCCTTAGATAACGACAACTGCTCCCACAAGCATTGCACCACCTCTCCAACTCCTCCTCAGCATGATCAACAGCACCATCGTTACTACTAGTTCCCACCAGGAACTTGCTCTAAGTCATCACCACATTGCTTGCCCTTCTTGGACCGTCAGTCTCACCATGATTACCACCACTTTATGCAGCATATGATGAGAGGCTTCATCTAGCTCACTCCTCATCTCCTGATCCTGAGCAGCGAAGGCACTGGCAGCAGGAACCTGTCCCACATTCCCCCAGACTACCTTCATGTTCCCAACACCACTGATCTCCTTCCTGGCATGTCCACTTTTCAGCTGGCAATGAGAGAAACTATTACTAGGAGCTGACATCGCAGGCTGGATGTTAGTTCTCCATATTCCTGTGGCCCACTCAGGCCCCATACAGCTAGAGTGACTCTCCAACATCTTTCATACAAGTGTCATTTCGTGGTATGGAACTACAGACCCTCATCAACATGGGCTCAGGCGTCTCCAAAAATCACTGATGACTGCCGCAAATCCATCTTTAGTGTCATGCCCTGCTCGTCTGATCCTCCTGTGTGCCACGCCCCTTGCTACCTCGTGTGGAATCCTCATATTACCAGCTGTTTCTCGTTGTTGTTGATTAGTCCAGTGTATTTAATTCTGTGTTCGAGTATGTTTCCCCAGTCTGGTTATTAATGTTGTGTTGTTATTGTATGGTCCTGCCTGTTTCTGCTCTAATCAAAATCCCGAGTTCACCTGATTTTTGGAGCCCTGTTCCTGTTTCCCAGGTCCAAGCCCTGCAATACATGACAGAATGACGAGACTCCACAATAAGACGCCTCAGGACAAGGTCATATACTGGCTTTGGCAGCCTGAGGCCCGAGAGCCCTTCATATTTGGGTGAGGGACATTTTGGAGAAGATCTCCCCACACGAGGACTTGCACCTCGCAGTGGAGGTGCAAGAAAGCTTACAGCGGTTGAGGAGCAGAGCAGCAGAGCCTATGATAAGGCAGGTGCACATGGACTGTGGTTTGCCTTATGGTCCACTGGCAGAATTGCCAGAAGTTCGCCAGGATCCTCCTAAAGCTGCAGGGAAGAAGAAAAGGCAGAGAGACCGAAGATGGGAGGACACCCCGGGAATTTTACTGGTGTCTGTCTCGGTCTCTGCAGCCTTTCCTGCAGTATATCAGAAGGAAACGTGAGTTTCCTGACTGTTACTGTGTGCTGTGACTGTAATGTACTCAGATAAGATGAATGAAAACCAATCAATTATTGTTTCTAATAAGCAGTAAATGCTCACAGTGAAGCTCAATGTCATGAAAGTTTTATTACTATTGAAACTCTTGAATAGAGGGCTGCATGGGAAAGGGGTGAGTGTTTTAGATTTTTGTACATGTGTGGATGGCTGTTACGATCCTCCGCCTAGGGTTGTGGCATAACGGAATGGAAGGGGTAGGAGAAGAGAAAAACAGTGTAAGGGAACACCATTGGATTCTTTTCATAATTTTATAGATTTTTATTTCACTACACATACACTGAATAATTAACCTGGTACAAAAGACTTTGGGAGTGACCACAAGCAAAACAACAAACAAAACCCCAACTACTGAGTGCAACCTACAGCTAATCTCATCTATGTGCAAAAGAAAAGGAAATCAATAGACGAACACTCCACCTAACTCCCTAAGCAAACACAAACAAAACAAAACAGCCGTCACTCCCTACATACCGGTATGACCATACATACACAAAATACATACACACGAGCTAAAGCAACAGTTTCCGAAGGGCTGAGCGAAGACTTAAACCAAAAACTGAGTGGAATGATCGCAAGCCAAATAATAAAACCAAAGTTAGCAAAAGTACAAACGGCTGAGGCGAGAATCAGACAACCGGAAACAAACCAAAGTCATGCACAGTCAGTAACACAAGTCTGAAAGCAATGAATACACGAATTGCATATTATTGTCTATGATGTCTTCTGCATTTTCTTATATTATGTAATAACACAACACATAACACGTATGATAACTGTGTACATTTTATTATTTCTGAAATAGCCTATTACTCAATTTCAAAGTCAGTGTCACAAACCATTACAATATCAGTCTCATTTGACCAGTTTAATAGTTTGGTCTGTGCATTGTTTTTTGCTTGCTTGACAACCAGCGCTTCACACTGGGTCCTGGATCGAACAGCTCAAGTGAGGGGCCCTCTGTACTGTGATCGCTTGGAGTCTGTTGTTTTCCTAAACCATAATGTGCGGCTGATACCGTAATGTCATGTATATGCGTGCATCTCACATTTTAAGCGCGGATGATTTTACCGTGTTTCGGCGAAGGACAGATAGCTTGACCGCAGTTTCTGACTGGACAGGAGGAATGGCCACCCAGCCAGGCAGTGCGGGCTCACTTACTAGTTTTCTTCTTGGTATGAAGTACATTAACACAATACATGAAGCAAAACCTTAGCAACACATTATGAAGGTTTATATTTAAAATAATGTTCATTTATACTTGCGTGTACAGCAATTAATTAAAACTTTTTAAAAGTTACCATACAGTCCGTACAGCTCAGACCGCCTTTCCTGATGACAGTCACTGTTCATTGAAAATTATAATGATATTGATTATCTAACATGGAGAGAATAATCGGGCCTGTATGCCCCCTTTAAATCGCGTTGTTACGACCGCGTGGTTGTCAATAAAGTTTTTGATTTTGATGACGAAGTGCCTTGTGGGTAGGTCAAGGAACGAAATCAGAGGACGCCATGTGCTTTGTTTTCGCCGGTTTGCGGCACTGACAGACAGTGAATGACAGTGAGGTGGTAGCTGGGCCGCATTGCTTATACGGGGACGGAGACGCTGCTGCCATGAATTGCACTCGATTTTGCATCCGGACCGCGCTGCGGATCGGACCGAAGGCGCTTCGGTGGGCATTGGGGGCATCCTGAGGGTGCGGGGGCAGAGCGGCCGGTCCAAGGGCAGCGCAGACTGCGTGTGTCAGGGAGGGTGTCTGATAGATGTAGACGTGCGGCTGCCCTGTGCTTTTTCTGAGCTTTGGACGGAACCGCATGTGGGCCAGCCGTATGGTTTCTGGACTGCAGCTGCGTGCCTCTACTTTCTGGAGCCCCTGTTATATAGCTACTATGTATCTTAGCTAATGTAATCAGTCCAGTGATACGGGTTCATTGGCTTTGAGTTTCCTTTCTGCTGATGTTTGTTCGGTAATGACATTTCTTTAGTTTACAGAATTTCAAAATAAATGTGTTGTGACAGGGTTGGTTAACTTGTGTGAAATAAATACAACAAATAACAAATAAAGTCCCGTATTACTTATGAGTGATGAGGTCTGGGGTTCGGTTTATATGGTGTTTATATGATGACATCGCTGAGGACTTTACTTTTTCACTTTAACTATTTACTGAAACATCTCAACATCTCAGTGTCCGTGGTTAAGTGTGTAATGTTTTTCGGGTAATGAAGTTGGTGTCTTAAATGCTGTTACTGTGTCCCCTGCAGGCGGGACCTGGGAATGTCGGTGAGGTGTGGGCATCGAGCACTGCAGACCAGTGTAGTCCGCCTGTCAGAGGCCATTGCCGCCGCCCCCCCCCTGGACAGAGCGCCAAAGCACTACTCCCCCAAGGTGCAGCAACTCGTCAATGACATCGCCAGCCTGACGCTCATAGAGGTGTCTGACCTCAACGAGCTCCTCAAGGTAGGGCTGGTGTGGATCACATCTGAGAGCCCAGCAAGTTCCCCAGCTGTGTCTGACTGCTTAGGCGCTCTGCCTTCACCGCGTCCTCCCGCTCCGTCTGTCTGCTTAGGCGCTCTGCCTTCGCCGCGTCCTCCCGCTCCGTCTGTCTGCCTAGGCGCTCTGCCTTCGCCGCGTCCTCCCGCTCCGTCTGTCTGCCTAGGCGCTCTGCCTTCGCCGCGTCCTCCCGCTCCGTCTGTCTGCTTAGGCGCTCTGCCTTCGCCGCGTCCTCCCGCTCCGTCTGTCTGCCTAGGCGCTCTGCCTTCGCCGCGTCCTCCCGCTCCGTCTGTCTGCCTAGGCGCTCTGCCTTCGCCGCGTCCTCCCGCTCCGTCTGTCTGCCTAGGCACTCTGCCTTCGCCGCGTCCTCCCGCTCCGTCTGTCTGCTTAGGCGCTCTGCCTTCGCCGCGTCCTCCCGCTCCGTCTGTCTGCCTAGGCGCTCTGCCTTCGCCGCGTCCTCCCGCTCCGTCTGTCTGCCTAGGCACTCTGCCTTCGCCGCGTCCTCCCGCTCCGTCTGACTGCTTAGGCGCTCTGCCTTCGCCGCGTCCTCCCGCTCCGTCTGTCTGCTTAGGCGCTCTGCCTTCGCCGCGTCCTCCCGCTCCGTCTGACTGCTTAGGCGCTCTGCCTTCGCCGCGTCCTCCCGCTCCGTCTGACTGCTTAGGCGCTCTGCCTTCGCCGCGTCCTCCCGCTCCGTCTGTCTGCTTAGGCGCTCTGCCTTCGCCGCGTCCTCCCGCTCCGTCTGTCTGCTTAGGCGCTCTGCCTTCGCCGCGTCCTCCCGCTCCGTCTGTCTGCTTAGGCGCTCTGCCTTCGCTGTGTCCTCCCGCTGTGTCTGTCTGCTTAGGCGCTGTGCCTTCACCGTTTTGGTGTTCAGAGTGGCGCTGTTATAGGGCAGTGGAATCGCATACCTGTCTGCTTTTCCTGCTGAACTGATGTATAAAACAGGCCAGAGGAGAGTGTGGGTGGGAGCTGTTCTGTCATTGGGCCGGCTGTTGGGGGTGCGGCGCCCTGGGGAGGCCTGCTTAACACGGCTTGTGTCCTTCCTCACACAGAAAACGCTGAATATCCAGGATGTGGGCGTGATGCCGGTGGGGACGATGGCGGCTGCTGCCTGCCCTGCTGGCCAGGTGGGTCATGGAGCCCTGCTGTGTGTTGTGTGTGTGCTTGAGGGGGATGGGGGGGGACAGAGAGAGCATGAGGTAGGGAGGTGTGTGTGTGTGTGTGAGTGTGTGAATAAGAATGAGATGGGTGTATATTCATATGCATGTGGGTGTTCCTTCCTGGTGCCGAGTCCAACCATGCATCAGTCAGTCTGTGTCCACAAGCAGACACTGGTAAATGCTGGTATGCTTCTGTTGGGGTGCGTATGTATGGTAACTTCATCCCAGTGCATATGCCCACAGGCCGTTGAGGAGGAAGTGGTCCCAGAAAAGAAGGAGAAAAGCCATTTCACTGTCAAACTGACAGAATTGAAGGTGGCTGAAAAAGTCAGACTGATCAAGGAGGTGAAGAACTGCATCCAAGGCATGAACCTAGTGCAGGTAGGCACCGCATATCCGCCCTGGGGCTCCCCTCCTAGTTCAGGTAGGCACTGCATATCCGCCCTGGGGCTCCCCTCCTAGTTCAGGTAGGCACTGCATATCCGCCCTGGGGCTCCCCTCCTAGTGCAGGTAGGCACTGCATCCCCGCCCTGGGGCTCCCCTCCTAGTGCAGGTAGGCACTGCATATCCGCCCTGGGGCTCCCCTCCTAGTGCAGGTAGGCACTGCATCCCCACCCTGGGGCTACCCTCCTAGTGCAGGTAGGCACAGCATGTCCGCCCTGGGGCTCCCCTCCTAGTGCAGGTAGGCACAGCATGTCCGCCCTGGGGCTCCCCTCCTAGTGCAGGTAGGCACAGCATGCCCGCCCTGGGGCTACCCTCCTAGTGCAGGTAGGCACTGCATATCCGCCCTGGGGCTCCCCACCTAGTGCAGGTAGGCACAGCATGCCTACCCTGGGGCTCCCCTCGTAGTGCAGTTAGGCACAGCATGCCCGCCCTGGGGCTCCCCTCCTTGTGGAGGTAGGCACAGCATGCCCGCCCAGGGGCTCCCCTCCTTGTGGAGGTAGGCACAGCATGCCCACCCAGGGGCTCCCCTCCTTGTGGAGGTAGGCACAGCATGCCCACCCTGGGGCTCCCCTCCTAGTGCAGGTAGGCACAGCATGCCCGCCCTGGGGCTCCCCACCTAGTGCAGGTAGGCACTGCATATCCGCCCTGGGGCTCCCCTCGTAGTGCAGTTAGGCACAGCATGCCCGCCCTGGGGCTCCCCTCCTTGTGGAGGTAGGCACAGCATGCCCACCCTGGGGCTCCCCTCCTTGTGGAGGTAGGCACAGCATGCCCACCCTGGGGCTCCCCTCCTAGTGCAGGTAGGCACAGCATGCCCCGCCCTGGGGCTCCCCACCTAGTGCAGTTAGGCACAGCATGTCCGCCCTGGGGCTCCCCACCTAGTGCAGTTAGGCACAGCATGCCCGCCCTGGGGCTACCCTCCTAGTGCAGGTAGGCACTGCATATCCGCCCTGGGGCTCCCCACCTAGTGCAGGTAGGCACTGCATATCCGCCCTGGGGCTCCCCTCCTAGTACAGTTAGGCACTGCATGCCCGCCCTGGGGCTCCCCTCCTTGTGGAGGTAGGCACAGCATGCCCGCCCAGGGGCTCCCCTCCTTGTGGAGGTAGGCACAGCATGCCCACCCTGGGGCTCCCCTCCTAGTGCAGGTAGGCACAGCATGCCCGCCCTGGGGCTCCCCACCTAGTGCAGGTAGGCACAGCATGCCCACCCAGGGGCTCCCCTCCTTGTGCAGGTATGCACTTTGTGCCTGCAGGTACTGGGCTGTGTGCCCATCCTGGGGCGCCTCCTCCTGGTTCAGAAACTGCTGTAATGGACTGGGGTGTTTATTCCACTCTGGTGTGCTTCTGGCTGGACCACAGGAGAACATAGACTGTCACGCGATGCTGTTTATGTCCAGCTTAAGTTAAACGCAGACTCTTCCCATCACCTCAGAATGCCCCAGAGTGTTTTGCTGACTGACATGTGTACATGGAGTTTGTCATTTAGCTGGTGACAATGAATACATTTTTTTAATAATAACCCTTCCCCCCCCTCAGGCGAAGAAGCTGGTGGAGTCTTTACCTCAGGAGATCAAGGCCAATGTTTCGAAAGAGGAGGCAGAGAAGCTGAAGGCTGCCCTGGAGGCCGCGGGCGGCTCCGTGCTGCTGGAGTAGCGGCTCCTCTCGTCCCTCTAACGTCTTCATTTGTTTTTTCGTTTTTTTTAAACTGTGAGAGCGGCAGAGCCGTCCAGCGATGATGATGATTCCTTCTTACTGCAGGGTCTGCCATCAGTGATGTGGGGTCCGTGGTGACAGACAGGGTGAGCTGCCCAGGCCTGGACCCTCACCACTGTCATGTGACGGGGGTGGGGCACACATAGGCTCCTCCTTTGTCTGAAGGATATACCTTCTGAACTGGTCTCGTGCCGCAGCTGGCTCTGTCCATCCCGTCCAATGTGTCTGTTGGAGTCCATCACAGTGAAACTGTCCATCGGCCCTCCTGTGGTGAAATAAACACGTGATTTATTACACAAACAAAGCCTGGGCCACTTTTACAGAGCTTGAGCGCTTGAGGCTCACTGCCTCTAATGAAATTCCTTCAAAAGGTTACTGCTGTTGAGATGCTATCAGCAACAGCATCAGCTTATTCTGTGTGGGTTGGCTGCAGTACCCAGTATCTCCACTGGAGGACAGCCACGGATTGGCAGTTCATCTCTGACGTAACACAAGAAAAGTGCTCGGGGCTCTGTGGCTGATAAACTAGAGTTTAATGTTCATACATTAAGACTAAAGAAAACGCAGGTTGGTGTGAAGAAAAAAAATGTGCTGGTTGGATGGAGAGCTCAAGCAGCGTGGAATCTTCAGAAGAACCTCAAAGGAGCAACCTCAAGAGGTGTGGCTCAACGTGGAGCATGGAATTCCAATTATCACCGCTGGGTATTCTGGGTCTGGATGCTTAGTTCCGCCTTCATTTAACCCGTTAGACTGTCGATTTTATTTCTGTAATTAATACAAGTTCATCTGCAGTTGTGCAGAGACACGATTCTTACCTTTTTAGAATACCTTTTAAAACCAGCTCTATAGAGGATAGTTTGTACATGGTTTTGGATCAAAAAAATGAATCTTTGAGGCAGAAACATTGATCTGCAACGGGAATTTAGATCATCGACTAAAGAGTCTGGGGGTGTGGAGCTACCTTTTTCTAAACAGGGAGGATGCCTGCCTTTCTGTCTGAGGACATTTGACCTGGTAGCACCTAGAGGTCCACAATGCGAACAGAATCTCATCTTTTATTCCAGTGGTGGAACAAGAAATCATAGCTTGAGTGGGCAGCAGAAAGTCAGGTGGACCAATCCCGCAACAGTTCACTTTCCAAAAAAAAAAGTCACACTGTGTTCAGCACAGAGCATATCAGAGGCTCAATTACATACATAGTGTGTGTGTGTGTGTACACACGTAGAGAAAGAATCTGTTTGCCTGTCTAAAGCATTTCTACTCCAATCTGACCACATACGTACAGACACACACACCTGTCAGACACAATTGTTCTATGGTACTGTATCGTTGGCTGAGAACGCTGAATGACTGGGCCTGAGTTCTATCTGGGTGGCTCTGGGCTGCGCAGGCCCAACCCTGCCACTGAGCTCCGTTTATTCTAACATCATCCTAAGGATAGTCAAACTGGAAATGAACGTAGATATGGTTCTATCTCCCTGATGACAACTCCGGCAAACAGTAAAACCACTGTTGGAGTTTGTATCTTCGTCTGTAATGCAGAGACACCACTCCTTGAACAAAGATGTTATTGGACCGATGGTTTGTGGGAAGTGCCCCCCGGGGGTGTTGTCTGCATAGAGCAGCTCGCTGAAAAAATGTAGGCCCTGAGGTAAGGTGGAATCACTAAGATGCTTATCGCTGTTTGATTGATGGGTCAGTGAGTCTCTGTGTCCCGTCAGGGTCTACCTGCTCTTCCTAAACCCATAAAGTCGCCTGGCTGGACATAGTCCCAGGTCAAGTCCCACAAAGACACCTGTCCTCTTTTTTAATGTTATTGGGGTATTAAAATGACATTAAAGAGGTGCTTATCAAACACTGAGGGTTTTCAGGCTGTATTAAAACCCGGTGAGGGGCCCCCAGTAAGTGTTAAACACTGAATTGTCCTTCAGCCTTTGTTGAGTGTTAGTGCAGCTGTCATCACTTTCATTACATGCCAAAGGTCCTCTGTTCAAAATGGGCTGAACATTAAAATTCCCAGTTTGGGGTGGCTCCTGGCTTATGGGGTTGGGGATCCGTGTTTGGAAAGCTGTGGGGTTCTATCCCATGGCCAGCAGAGTGATAATATTACTATTGTCTATAACTTGTGTGTATGCATGTATGTGTCTGTTGTAAAGTCATTTGTGAGAACTACCAAGCTTCCCCAACAAAATGGTTCTGTGCATTAAATGGCTGCAGGTCCAAGCGGTCACAGTTACCCCCCCCCCCCCCCCCCCAGCAGTGAGCAGGGCACCATAGCAAGGCTCCAGCCCTGTCATTTCCTGCCAAATGATGCAATTGCATGACTTTTCAAAGCCCCAGTTGTGCAGACACCGAACTCCAGCCCTGTGCTGTGGAACACCTTTCTGAGAAATGGATAAATACAGTGCTGTGAAATTAACTTTTTTGTTAAAGGCCAAACCAAACCCTTTTTCAGCTTTGATTTCCACGTGATTTGGATGAACGCATTTTTGTGCCATAGTTACAGTTCAGGGTATAGGTGCATATCGGGGGGGGGGGGGGGGCGGTATTGGACAGTGCAACACAGGACAAGACTGCAAGGCAAAAGAAAGTACAACACGGGAAGTGGAGAAATAAATGTTTTTCTTTCTAAAATATACAGAGAGGTACATGTAACAGCTAAGCAATTAAGACCAAAAGAAAGAAACCAACCAAATGAACAGTTTCTGTTCAGTTTATTTATATATATGAGGGCTGCAGTATAATCGCTTACAATTACGGGGGAGTTTTTTGCCAAAATAACGGATCTAGAATTTCGGGGGGGAAATATGAGTTTCCGTGCGGTTCGTACGACTTGTACAAATGGTAAATACATATTTTAGGTCATTTTAACATTTAAATGCGGTGTGGGCACCTGCTGCCCACTGCGAGAGCCCCCTCCCGGACGCACATGTCGGCCGGTCCCTTTAAGAGGCGCGGACTGCGGGGACTCGAAGTTCGTGGGGAGGTGCCGATCCGATACGCCGCTCCATTGGCCTTTGGCTCCGGGCAGACCCGGGACTGGAGGCAGCCCCTGCTTCGGACGAGGCGATTGGCTGCGGCCGAGGCTTCATGCACCTCCCCGCCTGCTTTTCCTGGTTGTGCGGGCTGAATGAGAGCAGGAAGCTGAGGCGGGCCCGGTAGCTGGCTGATCGTTGGCATGTTTGAAGATTAATGAGGCTGTTTTAAAGCGGTGGTGTCGCGCTGCATCCGGAGCCAGAGCCGAGGACATGACGGAGAAACGGGTGTCCCGATGGTACTTCGGGGGGCTCGCCTCCTGCGGGGCGGCGTGCTGCACTCACCCGCTGGACCTGCTCAAGGTAGGATACGCCGGGGATCGGCCGGGAAGGAATGCATGCAGAGCCCGCAGGACGCTGCCGCTTCGTCCCGGGAGGGGGAGTCGCACCGGCTTAGTGCGCATGGTGATTAAGCGGGTGTGATGCCCGGGGGCAAAATGACATTCCGCTAGGAAGGTTTTATGGCAACGCGGAAAGGGAACACTGTCGTGGGTCAGGATAAGATCGGGTACATTCTGGAAATTATAGTTTGATCCACATCAGTACCTGACACTGAAATAGCAAGCCGTATGCTCTGATACGGGAGGACTGGCATTGTTTGCAGGATTCTTAGTGCTTTTTGCCGTAGCTGTCCGAGAGATTCGTCCGTGATCTATCATCTAGCACAGTACAGACCATTCTCAGTAGCTCTTGGAATTGTTTTCCTCTGGGGGTCAAAATGGATTCATACTCGCTGCCTTACCCCCGGGTCACCGAGACCCCTAAAGGAAGGAATCTTTATTACTGAGGTTATGTGAATGATGTACTTGTGTTATGTTGAGGTACGTTGGCAGCAGAACAAAACGTTGAGTTACGTTGTGCACGTGGTGTGTTTGAAGAAGAGCTCGGTGTTTTCACATGGCATAAAGATTCTGCAGCTCCTGCTTCCATGCGGAGAATCCCCTCACGTTGGCAGTCGTCACATGTTTACCTGCCATGTTCTTGGCTTTGCTCTGTAATTCCTGCAACTCTGCGAAGTTTCTCTTTCAGAGCGATTCATCTTCAGTGCTGTTCTCAAGGGCACCAGAGCCCGACTGCAGTCTGTAATCTTCGTCAGACACCTCCTCAATGAGCCGTCATCGTGGCCTTGATAACGCGCACAAACATCAGGTGGGGGTGGAGGCCCTGGACTTTGGCCCCTAGATCTGCAGCGTGCGCATTTGAACCCTGCCCCCAGGGCACCCGCCTCCCTCTGGCAGCTTCTGGACCGAGAGACGGGGGGAGGCTGCCCTTCGCCCCGGCAGCAGGTTTGCATGGAACTCCGGTCTCGCCCTCGAGGTTACAGCAGAGTTCCTCTGTCTCTCGGTCTCGCCCTCGAGGTTACAGCAGAGTTCCTCTGTCTCTCGGTCTCGCCCTCGAGGTTACAGCAGAGTTCCTCTGTCTCTCGGTCTCGCCCTCGAGGTTACAGCAGAGTTCCTCTGTCTCTCGGTCTCGCCCTCGAGGTTACAGCAGAGTTCCTCTGTCTCTCGGTCTCGCCCTCGAGGTTACAGCAGAGTTCCTCTGTCTCTCGGTCTCGCCCTCGAGGTTACAGCAGAGTTCCTCTGTCTCTCGGTCTCGCCCTCGAGGTTACAGCAGAGTTCCTCTGTCTCTCGGTCTCGCCCTCGAGGTTACAGCAGAGTTCCTCTGTCTCTCGGTCTCGCCCTCGAGGTTACAGCAGAGTTCCTCTGTCTCTCGGTCTCGCCCTCGAGGTTACAGCAGAGTTCCTCTGTCTCTCGTTCTCGCCCTCGAGGTTACAGCAGAGTTCCTCTGTCTCTCGCAATCCTTTGTGCAGTAATGCAGCTCTGCCTTTCCTAAATGATGCTGCAGCCTTTCCTTCCCTTTTCAGAGGAAGGACCTGAGCTGCTCCGGTGGTTGCGCAGGGCAGGGCGTCTTTTAGAGAACCCTACAAGTGTGTCAAGAAACTTTTTGTGGTTTTATTTGTTTTTAGCATTCATGTATTTATTTTTTCCCTATACTTTGTTTCCTTCTTCGGGGAATCGCTCCTTGAAACCCTATACTTTAATCTCCACTTGGTTCTTCAGAGTCTGTTCGTGCCCCTTTAACCCGTCATTATCTCTAAAATCACCCTCCGAGCTGCAGCTGGAGGTGCCTTGGCAGGGGCTCTGAAGGGGGCGAGTGGCCTTTTCTTGCCAGTGCTGTTCACCCGTCTCCTGGCCACTGTGAACGTTTGTAGAAGGTCACACAAAGGACAGCTGCTGGACCCAGACGGGAAGGAGTCAGAGACAAAGGCACCTTGCTCTCCAAGTCCCGGACATGGACATTCATTTGTGTCCCCAGGGGTCATGGAATACTTTTGGGGTCACGTGACTGTCCCTCCCAGGGAACCTCAACCTCCCATTTCTCTACTGAAAGCTACACGATTACCTCTGAATCCACCCGTATCATAGTGTAGCCAGCAGTGGTGTTTACCAGATGTCACTCAAACCAAGCATTTATGTTTGGCTCTCAAGGTTTAGGGGACCCCTGCTGGCCGCAAACTGTCACTGCAGTTAGTATGAAATAAGCACACCCAGCTGATGCTGGAGCAGCATGTTCTGCTAACCAGCTAGCTAGCTATGATCTTCTGTCTCTACTTGCTAGTTATTTATTTAGTTTTTGGAATGTCTGGGTGGAGGGTGACCATGAAGTGACTTTTAGAGTCCGGCCCCAGATACGATAAACCCACCCTTCACTGTAGCAGTGTGTACAAGAGGAGTTTTGCTGTGTTCTGTTCGAACTCGTAACTGGGAAATTCCAAGTTCCTAGTCGGAAATTAGACATAGAATGCCCCCTGAAGTCGGAATTCCGACTTGTGAAGTCGCAGGAATCTCAGGGCGCTTTTCCACCGCACCAGGTACCGCAATTTTGGTCCTCGGAAAAATGCACAAAACTCCGCATGATGTGTTGTTACCAACTGATATTGGTAATAATGACTAATAATTAACTGGAACTGGGGCCTGATTCAGAAAGCAGGATTTCTTGCTTAGTCTGATAACTTGCCGGATTTAAGGTGGTCTGGACTAAATGTAAGTGAATGATAGAAAAAGGCCATTTAAACTGAGGTAATTAAATCTGGCAAGTTAACCGGCTAAGCAAGAAATCCTGCTTTTTGAAACAGCTCACTGGTATCACTAAATGGCTTTCTGACTTTCTGTACTGGAACGCAGATAACAGGTGTGATGTCATTCGCAGTTCCAACTTGTGAGGTAAATGGAACGTAGCATAAGACAGCACCCTTATCAGTAGATACATTATTTCAGTTAGCATCTCACCATTTGCAGCCGGACCATTTAAAGCAGGACTTAAGGATGACATGCGCCCTGTAAGCAGGTTTGGGAGCCTGTAAGCTGCAGCCCGTGGTAGATAAATATAAGATGAAGTCCCTGCTCAGTTTTGATGCTAATCATTAGTCTTTGAAGCCACAGCTGTAAGTTTGAGGTAGCTGTCTGTGTTTAGTGAATGATTTGGGTGATTCAGGAGCTGGGCTGTGCGCTACATTCACCCTCATAACCTTTGTAATCTCCCAGCTCCAAGGCAGAATGGCCCAATATCATCACGTAGCAAGGCCTTGTGTGCTGTGCAGAGCCCATGGCTGTGCTGCTGTCGTGTGACTCGGCCTGTAAGTGAACCAGGCAAATTCCTCTCGTGATTGAGCTGTCAGACATGCATTTGGGTGACCTTGTTTAAAGTGGGTGGCATATGCATTTGCATGTGTCCACGGGCGACAGATTTAGGCCCTATGCTCTGTGCGACACGTTCGTGCTCATGACGGGAAACCAGCCCCATGCTCTGTGGTGGGCAGTGGTTCTGAGGTGACCTTGTGCAATGTCCTGCACCATCTTTTTCCTCTTTTTTGGATTCTGGGTGCTAATGGTAGAGTCTCAGAGAGTGGAAGTCGGAATCTGGTCCGTGGTGCGCTGACGGACACCTTGGGAATATCCAGTATGTAGGAATAAGCTGTAATAAGCTGTGTGCAGTTTCAGGGTGGGGTGGTGGGGGGGGGGGGGGGGGGGGGTAAGAGTAAGAGTACAGATACCACGCCGAAATGTTACTCAGTTAAAAGTTTGTCGTCCAGTAAAATAAAAACCCTAACCTAAAAACCAAATAAAAGTAAAAAAATACAAGTTAAAATGAAATATAAATGTACTGAAGTAAAAATAACTATACATTCAGATCCACTGATCTTACAAAAAGCAACATATCCTTTTAAATTTCCTGAAGAAAGGCCTCATCCTTTATGCGGCATCTTCCTTCCGCCGTCTTACCGAGTCATTTGAGAACATTTTTAGTCGATGATTTTTAATAATCGAATTTAATCACATAATGGCGACAGCTCCAGTTTGTAAGCTATAGTGCAATTTAGTCACTTTTTCTTTTTATTCAGGAAGAAAGTGGTGAAGCTTGCTGACGCAGATCAGAGGAATAACATTTTTTATTCCTTGGAAAACAGAAGATCAGTGTACTGGCTGTGTTTAGTAATGAATTGTTGAAAATGTCACGGGCCGGTACTTTGAGACGTCTTATAACTGGTGAATGAGCCGACAAAATCCTTCATTCTCCACTACGGAAAATGTCTGATTGTCCCATGCAGTCAATTCCATTATTTCAGTACTTGTATCTTTAGCTCCGGTGCTTTGAATATTGATAGTTTTCAAATATAAATCGGCAGTTTCGGTATTTTAACCGATATATTGTACATCTCTACATATTCTTTGTTTAATCTTCATAAAGACTATAATGCATATAATAATAATATTATTGTTGTTGTTGTTGTTGTTGTTGTTTATTTATTAAGAAAAAGAAGAAGAGGACAGCAGTACAGCCCTTGGGTGGTCGATATATCAGGCCGCTGACTCTGTGCTATGAAGGCAGTGATGTTGGTGGTGATGGTTCTTTGCACCCCTGCCCCCAGGTGCACCTGCAGACGCAGCAGGAGGTGAAGATGAGGATGATGGGCATGGCCATGCACGTGGTTCGCCATGATGGGGTTCTCGCCCTGTACAACGGTCTCAGTGCCTCCCTCTGCAGACAAGTGAGTGTAACTGAATTTGCTAATGTACACACACACACACACACGCACGCACGCACGCACGCCCACTAGCTTTTAGTCACATGCTTTGTGTGTCCCGTTATGTTAGTGGCAGCCTCGTTGTGTGAGTGTCACATCTGTCATCTGGGATACAGGCACCCTCTGGTGCTGGTTCTGCTGTCTGTGTGGTACAGTGAGGCCTCGCATCCTTCTGGGATACAATGAGTCAAGGGAAGAGCCCTGATTCTCTTGCAGGGTTGCTGGTGGAGGCATTCCTCCTACCCGGTGCCCTCAGGCTCCTGACGTGTATGCTGACGGACCTCCCTCCCGGTGCCCTCGGGCTCCTGACGTGTAATGCTGACAGACCTCCCTCCCGGTGCCCTCGTGCTCCTGACGTGTATGCTGACGGACCTCCCTCCCGGTGCCCTCGGGCTCCTGACGTGTAATGCTGACAGACCTCCCTCCCGGTGCCCTCGGGCTCCTGACGTGTAATGCTGACAGACCTCCCTCCCGGTGCCCTCGGGCTCCTGACGTGTATGCTGACAGACCTCCCTCCCGGTGCCCTCGGGCTCCTGATGTGTATGCTGACAGACCTCCCTCCCGGTGCCCTCAGGCTCCTGATGTGTATGCTGACAGACCTCCCTCCTGGTGCCCTCAGGCTCCTGATGTGTATGCTGCCAAACCGCCATCCCCGTGCCCTCGGGCTCCTGATGTGTATGCTGCCAGACTTCCCTCCATGCTTGTTGAGAGAACTTGAAGTTGCTCTTTGTCCTAGATCCTGGGGATTAGGTTACACGTTACACTGCAGGAAACTTATTATGAGAAACTTGAGACTCTGTTGCTCAATAATAGCTTTTTTGTGTTTTTTTTCCTCTTTTATTTAATGAATAAAAGCAGTGGGGAGGGGTGGTCAGGGATCAGGAGCACTGTGTTCTGTCATGAACTCCCTCAAATAGGGTAGATTTATGTACATCTGTAGCTCCTGGTAGCGTAGTGAGATTAACATGCAACTGGTTAGTTAGTTAGGCTGGTGTTTGTCTGGATGCTGTGATGCCACTTACCCCTCATCCTGCACAGGGTGGCCAGATTGCTCTTTGTGTTGTTCCTGCTTTTTCTTGCTTTCATTCTTCTATCCAGGCGACCCTGATCTCCGTTCTCATGGAGCTCCCTGTGAGCATGACCGGGAAACCCGAAGGCCCCCTTAAAGCTTCTCTGTGACTGTCTCCCCACACAGATGTCGTACTCCCTGACGCGATTTGCCATCTATGAGACGGTGCGTGACAAAGTGGGAAGTGCCAACCAGGGTCCCATGCCCTTCTACCAGAAGGTTCTACTGGGGGCTTTTGGAGGTATGAGCCATCTGCTGTGGCATCATGTAGTACCACCTTGCGGTTAGTATGGTACTGACGTGGCGTTAGTATGGTACTGGCTTGCGGTTAGTATGGTACCGCCGTGACATTAGTATGGTATCACTGAATGGTTAGTATGGTACCGCCATGGCATTAGTATGGTAGCACTGTACGTTTAGTATGGTACTGCTGTGGCATTAGTATGGTAGCACTGTATGGTTAGTATGGTACCGCCGTGGCGTTAGTATGGTACCACTGTGAGGTTAGTATGGTACCACTGTGTGGTTAGTATGGTACCGCCGTGGCATTAGTATGGTATCACTGAATGGTTAGTATGGTACCGCCGTGGCATTAGTATGGTAGCACTGTACGTTTAGTATGGTACTGCTGTGGCATTAGTATGGTAGCACTGTATGGTTAGTATGGTACCGCCGTGGCGTTAGTATGGTACCACTGTGTGGTTAATATGGTACTGCCGTGGCGTTAGTATGGTACCGCCGTGGTGTTAGTATGGTACTGCTGTGCGGTTAGTATGGTACCGCCATGGCATTAGTATGGTACCACTGTGCTGTTAGCATGGTATCACTGTAGTTAGTATGAATGCCAGCTTTTTGGTAGATGATAAGTTCTGTTTGGGTCTAGTTTATCTTGGGTATATTTAATCTCCTTTTTTGTTTTATAGTTAGTGCAGTATTTAGTACTTAGTATGGTACCACTGTGGGATTAGAGGCTGGTATAGCATTTATCACACAGCAGTGCTCGTAATTTGCTGCTTTTTCTGACGATGTTTCCATCAGTGCTCTTTTGTGATCTCCATGGCTGCCAGAGAAAACATCTCTCATTTAAATGTAAATGTCACATTTTAGCTCTCGGAAGCACGACAGGCTTTTGTGAAGGAATCAAGCTGCCATTTCTACGTAGCTTATGTCCCCTCAGACACCTACGCAGCTACTCTGCTGCTGTGCTCCCCCTTCTGGCCAAAGTCCATGTTGCTCTGCTTCAGTCCCAATAAAGGCATATGAACCATTTTATGTTTTCTATCCAGTTCACTGTTCTGTCCCTGGGGTCCAAAACCAGCTTCCCATGGAACCATTTAAAATGAAAACTCTCTTTTTAGGTTTTACCGGCGGTTTCGTCGGGACTCCAGCAGACATGGTGAACGTCAGGTGATTTATATATATATATTTTTTTTTAAAATATTTAGTTTGTACAGTAGTGCCAGAGGCCTTATTAATAGCCAGCAGAGACTAGAGCTTAAATGTGCTGAATATGAGAAAGAAAATCCAATAAGGCAGAGCTGATCGCTGGCAGTGAGTGAGAAGGCGCTGGGTGGCCGGTGCATGCAGTACCGTTGCTGTACATTGTGTGGCACTGTTTACCCACATTTCTTTTGTACTGCAGAAGAAGCCTGTGTCTCGCAGTGTACAATCTTGCAGAATCGGTGCAGAATCTCTCTGGCTGGGTTCTGACTTCTTTTTCACCTCCACTCCCTTGTTAAAAGCTGTAAGTTAGTGATGTTTGTTTAATGCTGTGTTTTTGTGCCTGTGTGTCTTTTGTAGGATGCAGAATGACGTGAAACTGCCCCCAGAACTGAGAAGAAAGTAAGTATATCACACACGTGTTATTCGGTATGCTGTCATGATGTCCTGCACCTCGGGAAAGACTGTGCCACACTGCCCCTTGTGGCCACCAGCGGCTCTCCTCACTGGCCCTTCTGCCTGTCCGTCTCCTTCACAGCTATGCCCATGCGCTGGATGGCCTCTACAGAGTTTGGAGAGAAGGTAAGCTGGCCGCTGGGGGCGTGTTCTGCCTGCATGGGTGGGGCTTAGGTGTCAGGGTGTTTGAGAGAAACGTCCACCCAGTAAGAATAGGCTTCAGTTTGGATGGCGGGCAGACTGTATGTGCGTGTGTGTGCGGTTCCCCTGCTTCATCAAAGTAGAGCCTCCGCAGAAACCTTTCGGAAGCCAAAATGGCATTAAGTGAAGAAGCAATTACTGTTCATTTATATGGGAACATATAACACACCAGTAACTTTTTACCTTGTGGGGACATTTTTTCAGCCTCCACAAGGACAACCTCAATTTTATAAAAATTTGTGACTTAAAATAAAATAAAAAATAAATTAAAATACAAGTCTTGTAATCGATCTCCACAGACAGAAATGTGCGTGCGTGCGTGCGTGTGTGTGTGTGTGTGTGTCTGACATGTTTATCTCTCTCCCAAGAGGGTGTGAGGAAGCTCTTCTCCGGAGCTACCATGGCCTCCAGTAGAGGTGCTCTAGTCACAGTAGGGCAGGTGAGAGGCAGTCGTGCATGATGGGAGAGAGGCTGGGTGGCTGTGGGTGTGTGTTACTTTGTGCCTAATCTGCACAGCCCCCCCCCCCCACGTGGAAATGGCTCTTAAGGAGTGGGATTAAAAATCACCAGACATGGCTTTTGAGTAATTTTCATGTTTTGTATTTGAACTGTGTTGCAGTGAGGAATGGCATTGCGTACAGGTGTGTGTGTAACAGCCTCTTCCTTTTCGTCCAGCTTGCCTGCTATGATCAGGCCAAGCAGTTTGTCCTGAGTACCGGCATCATGTCTGACAACATCATCACCCACTTCCTCTCCAGCTTCATTGCAGTGAGTCAGACCATCCCTAACCCAACCCCCCCTTGCCCCCACCCTCTCCATGGCATTTCTCTAAACAACAGGTGCCCCACCGGGCTCTCTCTTCCTATCACTCTATAGGGAGGTTGTGCTACATTCCTCTGTCAGCCACTGGATGTGCTGAAGACTCGGCTGATGAACTCCAAAGGGGAATACACGGTGAGGGGGGTCACTTCCTGAACACAGTGCCGGGGTGCCTGGGGTCGCTGCCCACACCAGGGGAGGGGTGGCTGGGGTCACTGCCCGCACGCATCCACACACAGTGCTGGGGTACCTGAGGTCGCTGCCCTCAAGCAATGCCGTGGTACCTGGGGTCACTGTCCACATGTACCCACTCGCAGTGCCAGGGTGCCTGGGGTCACTGCCCGCACCTACTGCTGGGGTGCCTGGGGTCACCGCCCGCACCTACTGCAGGGGTGCCTGAGGTTACCGCCCGCACCTACTGCAGGGGTGCCTGAGGTCACCGCCCGCACCTACTGCTGGGGTGCCTGGGGTCACCGCCCGCACCTACTGCTGGGGTGCCTGGGGTCACCGCCCGCACCTACTGCAGGGGTGCCTGAGGTCACCGCCCGCACCTACTGCAGGGGTGCCTGGGGTCACCGCCCGCACCTACTGCAGGGGTGCCTGGGGTCACCGCCCGCACCTACTGCAGGGGTGCCTGAGGTCACCGCCCGCACCTACTGCTGGGGTGCCTGGGGTCACCGCCCGCACCTACTGCTGGGGTGCCTGGGGTCACCGCCCGCACCTACTGCAGGGGTGCCTGAGGTCACCGCCCGCACCTACTGCAGGGGTGCCTGGGGTCACCGCCCGCACCTACTGCAGGGGTGCCTGGGGTCACTGTCTGTTATTCCCATTGCTTTGTAACTGAAATCTGTATCTTTCTGCAGCTAAATGTTCTTTGCCCTTCTGGGGCTTGAGCCCCTTCTCCCATCATAAACCCCACTTTCCCTTCCCCCCCGCGCTGCATGTGTACTCCTCCATGTTCTGCTCCTCCCCCTCCCTTGATGAGTGTGCCGTCCTCTGTTCCAGGGCCTGATGCACTGCCTGAGGGAGACTGCCCGGCTGGGACCCCTGGCCTTCTACAAGGTAAGACAAGCGAACCCATACGTCACTCTGGGTCTGTCATAAGCTATGATTGCAATCTGGGTCGTCCCAAAGGTGCTGGAGATAAAGGTCCAGGGATATGCACTGCAGGAGGCTTCAGACATGAGCCATCTTTGGGATGATATTAGAGGAGATCTTGGATTTATGTTGTCTGCTAAGGGGTTTTGAGGTTCTCCCATGCAGTGACTCCTGAGAAGCAGGGATGTCGCCCCTCTGTCCACCTTCTAGGATCATCCTCTATACCTCTATTACTCAAATCACGGTCCTCGAGGTCCGAGCACCGCTGGTTCTTCAGCCTTCCTTTACCTGTGAGCCAGGTGTGAAGCCTCTGACCAATCAGAATCAGTAATTATTGCACTAACTACCTGGGAGAACTAGAAACAAGGCCTGGCTTTGGAATCGAGGGCCAGATTTGAAGAACCCTGCTCTATACCTTAACCATTTTGTCATATTTGATTGACAGAGTGG
Source organism: Brienomyrus brachyistius (assembly GCF_023856365.1). Classification (NCBI taxonomy): domain Eukaryota; kingdom Metazoa; phylum Chordata; class Actinopteri; order Osteoglossiformes; family Mormyridae; genus Brienomyrus; species Brienomyrus brachyistius. Next base: position 634,264 of record NC_064537.1, read on the forward strand.
GCGGGACCTGATACGGCCCACCCAATTGCATTTCAGCGGCCTGATTCTGCTGCTGCTGACTGTCCAATCGCATTGCAGGGCCTGGTTCCGGCCGGCATTCGTCTCATCCCTCACACCGTGCTGACCTTCGTCTTCCTGGAGCAGCTGCGGAAACACTTTGGCCTGGTGGTCGTCACCTGAGTGCGGGGGGGGGTCCACGCGGGCCATCTCCCAGTTCCCCCCCCACCCACTCCTGACCCCTCCCACCTTGGTGGCTGCACCGGCTTTCCCATCTCCACGTCTTCCTCTTTCTGGAACTCGAGCAGTATCCCTACCCCACGGCCCGCTGCTCAGAGCGCCCCTGCTCTCCTGTTGGGGCTGACCATGTGACCAGACCCGTCCCACATAATTTGATTCCCAGTGTGTCCTGCTGATCCCGCTGAGCCATGATGGCACAGGAGATGGACTCCTGCTTGCTTAGACGAGCCAAACTGTTTGCCGCCCCTCAATCCAGCTGTGAAAGGGGAGTGTGTGTCTCTGATATACAGGAGTGCTGTGTTCCCTCACATATGTGCACCTCCCCCCCCAATGTTACTCCCTGTGCAGGCTGGTGCAGCCCAATCTGGGCCAGCCTGCTGTCTAATTGCTGTTTGAATAAAGTGCCCTGTCCCTTTCCTTTGTCCATACCTGTCCCTGTGCCTATCCCTGTCCCTGTGCCTGCCTCTGTCCCTGTGCCTATCCCTGTCCCTTTCCTTTGTCCATACCTGTCCCTGTGCCTATCCCTGTCCCTGTGCCTGCCTCTGTCCCTGTGCCTATCCCTGTCCCTTCCCATCCTTGTGTCTGCCCCCGTGCCTATTTCTGCCCCCATCCCTGTTCCCATCCCTAGTCCCCTGTGCCTGTCCCCTGTTCCTGTGCCTATCCCTCTTCCTTTCCTTTGCCCATCCCTGTGCCCACCTCTGTGCCTGTTCCCATCTCTGTCTATGTCCCTGTGCCCGTCCCTGTCCCTTCCCATCCTTGCGTCTGCCCCCGTGCCTGTTCCCATCCCTGTCCCTGTGCCCGTCATCCTTGTGTCTGCCCCCGTGCCTATTTCTGCCCCCATCCCTGTTCCCATCCCTGGTCCCCTGTCCCCTGTTCCTGTGCCTATCCCTCTTCCTTTCCTTTGCCCATCCCTGTCCCTGTGCCCACCTCTGTGCCTGTGCCCATCCCTGTCCCTTCCCATCCCTGTCTTTGTGCCTATCCCTGTTCCCATCTCTGTCTATGTCCCTGTGCCCGTCCCTGTCCCTTCCCATCCTTGCGTCTGCCCCCGTGCCTGTTCCCATCCCTGTCCCTGTGCCCACCTCTGTGCCTGTGCCCATCCCTGTCCCTTCCCATCCCTGTCTTTGTGCCTATCCCTGTTCCCATCTCTGTCTATGTCCCTGTGCCCGTCCCTGTCCCTTCCCATCCTTGTGTCTGCCCCCGTGCCTGTTCCCATCCCTGTCCCTGTGCCCACCTCTGTGCCTGTTCCCATCCCTGTCCCTTCCCATCCCTGTCCTTGCCCCTGTGCATGTCCCCTGTTCCTGTCCCTGTTAGGAGATGAGAGGACATTGCGGGTGAGGACCAGTTTATGCGTAATTTCTCGGCCAGTGTGTACAGCACAAATTGATTATAAACTGCTTATCTGGAAAAGCCAGTCATGACTGTCCAGGGGCTGTAAAATGCAAAGGAATAATTTAGTACTTGAATAATTTATTATCATTCATATTGTAGTCAGAATTCAATTCCCCTACTGAATGATTGTGAGCTCGCGCCGAAAGAATGAATTACATGCACTGTGGCCATGTAGAGAACAGCAGACTATAAGAGCTCAGGTAGGCTCTTATTTAACCCTCAAAGTCCCACCTACCCGTCCGCTGTGCGATGCAGGGCGGGGGACCTCAACCGCTGGTGGGGATTCAAAATGGGAAGATGCTGACTGTAACCACTGAGTGTGTTTAGGGGAAAAGAGCTAGATTAGACATGTTGCTTTTAGAATAAGATTTTTATTTTACACATTGCAGGTGTTCCTAACTTTAGGGTGTTCTTATGTCGTTTTCACATCGCTGTCCACATCTCTTCCTGTATTTTAGGTAATTTCACCACTAGCTGGTGATGCTATGGGAACAGCAGTGTCCAGCAAAGCCGATGTTAACGTGTGTAAATGTGATGGTGTCAAGATTTAGCACTCAAGCCTTATTATTTTTATAGCAAAGTCTAATTTGGAGGTAATATGGGGCAAAAAAGTCATAGGGCGTTACTTTGTCTCGTATCACAGCAGCCGAAAGATTAATATGACCATTTTCTGTACCTTAGAGCTTGTAGAAGCCAGTAAGATAAATGTCTTCGTAATACTTTTAAACACAGTTGTACTATCCCATAATTTGCCACATCGATCCTTGAGCCGCAGTGCTGTGGGAGTTCACCAAGCCAGGTCCTGATCGTTGGATTTCTAAATGGCGTTTGATATTAAACATGTTTGTGTTCCCTGTGCCGCCCTTAGGCAAGAACCTTTGGAGTCTTGTTGATTAAGTGAATTTTCCGTTAGGTCAGCAGTAATTGTACCTTCCTCATGCCGCTCCTTGTTTAATTTTCTTTCTTAAATCATTAGTCTTTTTGAAAATGTTTTATTAAATGTTTCATACCTTCTGCTGGGTGAACAGAGAGACAGAAGAGGCTGCTGACTGTGCAGAGCTGGTCTTTTTAATGTCCTTTAGCTCAGTCTTTGGGAAATAAAATTTTAGTGGGAAAATGCCCATCTGCCCTTCCATACTTCACTGATGTGTGTGTGTGTGTGTGTGTGTGTGTGTGTGTGTGTGTGGGAGGGGGGGGTCCGGGGAATGGATGCCCCTTGTAAGTGGCTGTTGAATAATATAAATAATAACTTAACATGGGGGGGGTGGGTGATTTAGCCTTTGTCAGGGTGATGTCGACCCAGAGGGGCATGTACACTTCTCAAAAGAATTAAAGCAACACCTTTTAATCAGAATATAGCATCAAGTCAATTAAACTTCTGGGATATTGATCTGGTCAGTTAAGTAGTGGAGGGGGTTGTTAATCAGTTTCAGCTGCTTTGGTGTTAATGAAATTATCAACAGGTGAACTAGAGGAGCAACAATGAGACGACCCCCAAAACAGGAATGGTTTAACAGGTGGAAGCCACTGGCATTTTCCCCTCCTCATCTTTTCTGATGGTTTTTTCACTAGCTTTGCATTTGGTGACGGTCAGTGTCACTACTGGTAGCATGAGGTGATACCTGGACCCTACAGAGGTTGCACAGGTAGTCCAACTCCTCCAGGATGGTGCATCAATACGTGCCATTGCCAGAAGGTTTGCTGTGTCTCCCAGCACAGTCTCAAGGTCATGGAGGAGATTCCAGGAGACAGGCAGATACTCAAGGAGAGCTGGACAAGGCTGTAGAAGGTCCTTAACCCATCAGCAGGACCGGTATCTGCTCCTTTGTGCAAGGAGAAGCAGGATGAACACTGCAGGAGCCCTACAGAATGACCTCCAGCAGGCCACTGGTGTGAATGTCTCTGACCAGGTGATCATGAAACAGACTTCATGAGGGTGGCCTGAGAGCCCGACATCCTCTAGTGGGCCCTGTGCTCACTGCCCAGCACCATGGAGCTCGATTGGCATTTGCCATAGAATACCAGAATTTGAAGGTCTGCCACTGGCACCCTGTGCTTTTCACAGATGAGAGCAGGTTCACCCTGAGCACATGTGACAGATCTGAAAGGGTCTGGAGAAGCCATGGAGAACGTTATGCTGCCTGCAGCATTGTTCAGCATGAATGGTTTGGTGGTGGGTCAGTGATGGTCTGGGGAGGCATATCCATGGAGGGACGCACAGACCTCTACAGGCTAGACAACGGCACCTTGACTGCCGTTAGGTATCCGGATGAAATCCTTGGACTCATTGTCAGAACCTACGCTGGTGTGGTTGGTACTGGGTTCCTCCTGGTGCACGACAATGCCCGACCTCATGTAGCAAGAGTATGTAGGCAGTTCCTGGAGGATGAAGGAATTGATACCATTGACTGCCCCCCACGCTCCCTGACCTAAATCCAATAGACCACCTCTGGGACATTATGTTTCGGTCAATCTGACGCCACCAGGTTCCATCTCAGACTGTCCTGGAGCTCAGTGATGCCCTGGTCCAGATCTGGGAGGAGACCCTGACATTGCATAGAAGCACATGGGGGCTTTACAACCTACTGAGTATGATACTGGTAGTGGGCAGAGTTCAGCATCCTGACAGCTTGGTGGATGAAGCTGTTGGACGGTCTTGTGGAGCCCGGAGGCTCCAGTACCTTTTCCCTGAGAGGAGGAGGCTGAAGAAGGAGTGTAAGGGGTGAGAAGAGTCGTCGGCAATGCTGTTGAGGCAGGAGTGCAATATGTCCTTGAGGGAAGGCAGTGGGGCACCGATGATCTTGCTGGCTGTATCCACTATGCTTTGCAGGGATTTCCTACAGGATGCAGTGCAGCCTCCATACCACAAAGGGATGCAGCTGGTGAGGATGCAGCACATGATGGGGGGTGGGGACTCGTGCTCTCCTCAGTTTGCGTAGGAAGTAGAGGAGGGTTTGAGCTTTCTTGGCCAGTGATGTGGTGTTGTCTGACCAGGACAGGTCCTCAGAAATGTTCATCCCCAGGAACTTGGTGCTACTCACCCTCTCCACAGCCGCACCGCCAATGGATAGTCGGGGGTGTAATATTCGTGCAGAATATATTGCATAATTTGTAAGTCACAGAATTGATTATTCAAATGATGTGTACACATTTGCTAGAAGCTTGATGTTCACTGGTCGATGTACACATGATCTGTTTTATGCATACTCACTGCAAGTCAGTTGGAGTAGTTCTGCTTACCTGTACAGAGTGCAAGATACCCTCCGTGTTCTTTAATAAAGATCGTGCACAGCTATCCTGCCATATTGCTTTATAAACAGCAATACAACACAGGGGGTGCTGTGAATGACCTCTGCTGAAATCAACCACGATCTCTTTGGTCTTGCCCACGTTCAGGAAGAGATTGTTGTCTTTGCACCACTGGACAAGTTGGCTCGCCTCATTCCTGTAGTTGCCCTCGTGATTTTTGGTGATGAGATCGACCACGGTTGTATCATCCGCAAATTTGACAATGTAGTTGGAGCTGTAGGTTTGTGCACAATCGTGCGACAGCAGGGTAGAAAGCAACGGGCTGAGCTCACACCCTTGTAGAGCCCATATGCTCAGCATGATGGACGTAGAGATGTTAATGCTGACCCTCACATTTTGTGTCATCCCTGAAAGGAAGTCCAACACCCAGTTACAGAGACGGGTCTTGAGTCCCAAGTGGCTGAGTTTCCGTATTAGCTTCTGGGGAATGATTGTATTGAACGCTGAACTGAAATCTAAGAACAACATTTACACGTAGGAATTCTTTGAGTCCAAGTGGGTGAGGACTAGATGGAGAGCAGCGGAGAGCATAGGAAAGTACTGTATCACAATAAGAATAGTCAGAAAAAACATAATAAAACACAATCAAGGTGAACATAACACCACACTCCTCTCTCTCCCCTTTGGCTTCTCTCCCCTGGGCTGTTGACATAGAAGGCCTCAGAAAGTCCTACTGCCACCTGGAGGGCCGGAGGGAAACATGCAGAGAAGCTAATACATGGGCACATGGAGTAAGCCCGGCTCGGTGATCTCCTCAAAGCAGTCAGAGAAACCCTTCACACTCAGGAGAGATCTGAGAAAA